>NC_040100.1:12053982-12368982 GCF_003369695.1 Bos indicus x Bos taurus | reverse complement strand
AATGGGGCAGACTATATTTTAGAGTGGAGATGACTGAAAATTCAGAAAAGGTGCATGGCTGGGCAAGGCTTTCACAGCTAGTGGTGGCAGAAGCAGGACCAGAGTCTAGGCTGCTCGCCTAGCCTCACCTTTGCAAAAAAGGTTTCATCAGGAAATGGGACAAATAGACCTAAGAAGGTCAGAGAAAAGGCCAGGATGGGGCTGCGCTGGTGCTCCTGGAGGAGTGGTAGGTCAGGTGAGCAGACCTCTCTCTAGGGGCATACGGCAGTTCCCCGGAGAATAACACTTTGTGGTAATTTGCAACCATAACACGATAATCACAACACAGTCCCAAATGGTGAACTCTTTGTTCTCAAAGTGAAGAAGCCCACCACTTTGGACATTCTGCATTGAGAGACTTGGTAGCATCCGTTACAGCTTCTAAAGAAAACAGTAGTACTACTACTAACTCTAGTAGTACTGTGAGCCCTGGGGGTTTTCTGGAGCATGCACTGGGGCTCACCTAGACTTCTTCTTTCCTGAAAGCATTTGCTCACTCCGTCTTAGCCTGAGAGAGCAACGGGACCCGAATAAATGACAGGCCTCTTCAGCATGTGTCAGGAAACACATTTCCGTGCCCGTCTTCCATGCCATATTCTCTCCTTCCTGGGCAGCGGGCAGAATTCTCTATTTCTCACCTCTGAGATCCTCATAATTGTCTCCCCTACTGCTAAACCTCCCTCCTGACATTTTACTCTGAAGGCCTGTCAGATGAACGCAGGCTTAATATGTCTGACACCCAGTTTTTGACCAAGCTACAAATGCCTCTTGCTTCCCACTTTGCGGATACACAGAGCTGATATATATGCCGCAATTGCTCACGTGCTAATTCCAATTCCGCCAGACCCACTGTGGACTATCCCTCATAGGAAGAGGTCACTAATTATACGTTCATCTCTACATGAGCTTTGTTGGCGGTTTGATTAAAATCTCTCTCCTGATTCAGTCCTTGGAAAAGCATCACAAATAATTCACAGCCTCTGGACTCACTGCTCAATACAACAGGCCACTGAACTTGGCTTTAGAGAGCTGCAGGGAAAAGGGAAGGTGACACGTGCTGATGGCCTATGGGCGCTGTCTGGGATAACTGCTCGATGCTACCTTATTTCATCTTTACTTTAACCCTACAGGATCAACAGAATTTCTCTTATTAACAAACATGAAAACATTTCAGAAAGTTAACTCAGATAACTCAGATTCAAATCTGGGAGAATATAACAGAAGACTCCATGTTATTTTCACTTGAGAACCATTGTATAAGAACAAAAATGTTTAAAAAGAAATTGTAGATGATAAACAAGCATATGACAACAAATTAGATAACTGAGAAGAAATGGATACATTACTAGAAGCATACAACTTCCCAATATTGAATCATGAAGTAACAGATAATCTGAACAGGAAAATACAGAGCAATGAAATTGAGTTGCTAATCAGAAATCTTCCAATAAATAAAAGCCCAGGAACCATATGGCTTTACTGGTGAATTCTACCAAATATTGAAATTAATTAAAATCAAAGAATTCATTGAAATGAATACCAATCCATCCTTCTCAAACTCTTCCAAAAACTGAAGAGGAGGGAACATGTCCAGATTCATTTTATGAGGCTAGCATTACCCTGACATGAAAGCCTGGCAAGGACACTACAATAAAAGAAAATTACAGACTAGTATCATTGATGAACATAGATGCAAAAGTACCCAACAAAATACCAGCAAACCAAATTCAACAGCATATTAAATTTATCCCTGGATGCAAAGATGGCTTTTAATCTAAACAAATCAATAAATGTGACATAGTAAGAGAATGAAAGATAAAGTCAGATGATCTCAATAGATTCAGAAAAAGCATTTAACAAAAACTGAACACACTTTCATGATAGAAGTTCTGAATAAATTAGAGACAGAATCTACCTCAACTGTAATAAAGCCCGTATGTGACAAACCCACAGCTAACATACTCAATGGTGAAAAGTTAAAATTCTTTCCTCTCAGATCATGAACAAGAGAAGGATGGCATTCTTCCCTTTCAACACAGTACTGGAAGTCCTAATCAGAGCAACTGGGCAAGAAAAAGAAATAAAAAGTTGGAAAGGAAGAGTAAAATTATCTGTTTGCAGATGACATGATCATATATATAGAAAACCTGAAAGACTCCAATATAACACTGTTAGAATTAACAAACAAATTTCAATAAAGTTGCAGGACAAAAATTAATATACATAAATCAGTTGCATTTCTACACACTAACAACAAACTATGAAAGAGAAATTAAGAAATCCATTTCATTTATAGTAACATCAAAACCAAAAAATACTTAGGAATAAATTTAACTAAGGAGGTGAAAGTTCCATACACTGCAAACTATGACACTGATATCAAAAAGACAAGAGGTAACAAATGTTGCTGAGGATGTGGAGAAAAGAGAACCCTTAAATATTGTTGATGGAAATGTGAACTGGTACAACCATTAAGGAAAACAGTAGAGAGGTACCTCAAAAAATTACTATAAAAAGTTCTCTTTACTAATGTATGATCCAGCCATACCACTCCTGAGTATATATCTGAAGGAAATAAAATCAGTATCTCAAAGATGTATCTGCATTCCCATGTTCATTGCAGCATCACTCACAATAGCCAAGACATGGCAACAACCTAAATGTCCTTGGATGAATGACTGGATAAAGAAAACGTGATATATATACATATATATTGGAGAAGGAAATGGCAACCCACTCCAGTGTTCTTGCCTGGAGAATCCCAGGGACCGGGGAGCCTGGTGGGCTGCCGTCTATGGGGTCACACAGAGTCGGACACGACTGAAGCGACTTAGCAGCAGCAGCAGCAGCAGCAGCATACATATATATACACAATGCAGTATTATTCAGTCATAAAAAACAAGGAAATTCTGCTACCTGCAATAACATGGATGAACTTGGAAGACATTATGCTAAGTAACACAAGCCAGACAGAGAAAGACAAACACTGTATAGCACTTATATGCAATATCATATGAATAATATCAATATAAGTATTAATACATCAATACATTCAATAGATACCAATATAAAAGTAAAAGGAAAAAAGCCGGCTTCATAGAAACGGAGAATGGAATGGTAGTTGCCAGGATGAGAGTAAGGCAGAAATGGCAAGATGTAGGTCAAAGGGTACAAACTTTCAATGGTCAGAAGAATAAATTCTGAGATTCTAATGCACAGTATAGAGACTATAGTTGATAATATGGTGTTGTATGCTTGAAAGCTGCTGATGGTAGATCTTAAGCATTCTCACCACACACACACACACACACACACACACTCAAGTTAATTATGTGAGGCAAGGGCTGTGTAAATAATCTTGATCATGGTAATCATTACACAATGTATGTGTGTATCAAATCATCAAGTTGTATATTTTAAATATATACAATTATATTTGTCACTTATTAAGAAAATTGGGTAAATTTAATTAATTAAAAAAGTAAAGCGGACACAGGCGACTTTAAAGAGGAATGAGGGAGAGACACGGAGAAGAAAACACTGTAGGTCTGTACCAAGACAACACTTGCTCTTGTATCCTCTCTCATGATTACCCTCCAAAGTATATTACGTTTCCTGCAGTAAATCCAATAAGCCCAGGTCCTTTGTAAAAATGCACAGTAGGAAACATTGATATACTTCTGGTGTCTTTTCTGACTCCTTTTACTTGTTTTGATATAGCTTTAGCTCCCCAAGACTTTTTTTTATTGAAGCACAGTTGATTTACAATATTATGTAAGTTTCAAGTATGCAACATAGAGATTCACAATTTTTAAAGGCTATACTCTATTTACAGTCATTATAAAATACCGGCTGTGTTCCCTGTGCTGTACGATATGTCCTTGCAGCTTATTTATTTTATACATAGTCGTTTGTACCTCTTGCTCCTCTACCCGTATTTGGCCCCTCCCTCCTTCCCTCTCCCCACTGGTAACTACCAATTCGTTATCTGTATCTGTGAGCCTGTTTCTTTTGTTATATTCACTAGTTTAAAAAAATCTATTTTTAAGATTCCACATATAAGTGATATCACTATTTGTCTTTCTCTGTCTGACTTATTTCACTAAGCGACCCAAGATTTTTTTCAGCAAGATGTCTATACAGACTGGCTTGCCCCAGAATCACCTCTAGCTTTAATCTAGACCTTGTTTATCTCTGCTTGAACAGTCATTTACCGAATACCTCCTCCATTTTCAGATGGAGAAATGAGTAAGACACAGGTGCTACCTGCCTAGAATAATTTATACGCTATATTGGTCAGATAGTCAGTTTCAGACATCTGGAACATTTGCAATTACCTAAATATGCAAGGCTGATTGCAGATGAACAAAGACTTGATCTTCACTCATGCTGGAATCTCTGCTGGGACTAGGAATCCCTGGACATGTCAGTCAGTGAAAGCAAGGAGCCTGCAGAAGCCTCCAGCTTCTCTTGAGTCCTCCTCAGAACTCCCCAGGATTGGCAGCAGTGTCAGAGGGGGCAGGGGCGTGGCTTGGGACATAAATTATTTTTAATAATTAAATGCAAAATCTGTACCCACATAGTAATTAAGGTGCAAAGGAAACATTTGGTGAGCTGCTAGACTGATTTCAAACTCCCACTATCAAAACATGAAAAAACTGAAAATACTGTAAGAGGCTCACTTTCGAATGGGGTCCCATATTTAAGAGTCATGTCTACCAAAGCCTGTGGTCAGGTTAACCGGCATTGTTATTCAGAACACTGAATTCAGAATACTATTCAGAATAGTATTCTATAGATGTGTAAATCATCTTTAGAGTCCTTGCTCACAAAGATCCTTGAAAAGGATTGACTTGAAAGGATGTGAAACCTGTAGTTAACTTGTTCACATATTATTAAACCCAGTACTCTTTGCTGTCCCTAACTGGAACTTCTTGGAAGCTAAAAATAAGAACAGAAGCATCTAAGAACTTCCACCCTTGTCTGCTCTACATATGCTGGTATTAGGGGATGCTCTGTAGAAGGTCCAAATTGTCTTCTTGGATATAAACATCAAAGGAAAGAGACCAATCTTGTTTATCAGTAACCCTTGGCAGTGCTGGCTGGCGGTCCTCTGTGTGTTCCCCAAAACCATCTTAAACATGCCTCAGTCTAGTGCTTGTTATTCTGTATGTAGCTCTCTGTTCATATAGTCTATACTCCCCTAGGGACTGTGTGTACTTGATAGGTTCCCAGTAATTGTTTATTGACTGAGCACTGGTATCAACCATTGACAGTATGAAAATACTTCTGACTCTACAGTTAATACTTACTGGCTATACTGCTTTTAGTATCACGAGTTTTACAGTCTGACTACATGTTATATTAGTATGACATGTGTTTCAGTATGTCCAGGCAGGCTTTCACATTCTAATTGTTACAGGGCTTGGTAAGCAACATGTTTACTATTTTACTGCTTTCATGGACATCATCTTTTGGTCATTTTCTAGGTACTTGTTTCCAGACTCAAAATCCATATATGGTAGTTATCCTTTCTGAGAATCACTTCAGTTACCTTTCTTGAGACACAGTCTGTTAGGATTTTCTTGAGGTCTGGTGTTGAGTTGTGTATCTACGCTGCACTAGACATGATAAGGCTGGCTGGATACCGCAAATTTTGAGAGGTCATGGGTATACACTAGGAAATCAACCCTGAATATTCATCGGGAGGACTGATGCTGAAGCTGAAGCTCCAGTACTTTGGCCACCTGATGTGAACAGCCATCTCACCGGAAATCAGGCCCAGATGCTGGGAAAGATTGAAGGCAAAAGGAGAAGGGGGTGGCAGAGGATGAGATGGTTGGATGGCATCACTGACTCAATGGACATGAGCCTAAGCAAGCTCTGGGAGATAGTGAAGGACAGGGAAACCTGGCCTGCTGCAGTCCACGGGGTTGCAAAGAGTCGGACATGACCGAGTGACTGAATTACAACAATGGGTATATGCTGTCCATCAATATTCTTTTGCAGAACGTCATTTTGTTCAGGGTAGAAGTGTGTTTAATAAAAACAATTATTTCCTTTGTTTCTTTGTATGTAAAGGGAGCATTTGATATAATTTTGTGCAATGAGGATAAAGTTGGAAGTCGCTAGAGAGGGTGTTCCTTCCTGAATAAAAAGGTGAGGTCCCCTAAGAGAAAGCCTTTTGTCTGTCCCAGATTCAAGATGTGAGGTCTGAAGTTTAAACAGTCATCTTAAGACTGTGAAGAAGCAAATGCAAAGACTGCATTCTATCTACATGGGGGCACTTGGGTTCCTGGTGGCACCTTTGAGTGGTGGCCTAACTCCAGGCCTTTTTATGTAAAAATCTGGCTTTTATTCAAAGTGATATGGAAAACTCTTGGGGGAGGCTTTAAGGAGAGTTGTTACACAGACCACTTTATTATTTAATATTCAATTGTTCTCACTAATGTCTTAAGAATAGTCTTAAGAAGGGTAGAGATAGGGACCTTCCTGGTAGTCCAGCGGTCAGGACTCTGAGTTTCCATGCAGGAGACATGGGTTTGATCCCTCGTCAGGGAACAAAGACCCCGCACACCACACACAGCATGGCCAGGCCTCTTTTCATTAGAGACAAACCAACCACTACACTGTTGCTTTCAGCCAAGAGTAATCCCAAATGATACACCAGATGAGGGGTAAAAATAATTAAAATACACACAAAAACCAATTACAAGGTTCCCCATAACATACTTGTACAAATAAGGGCAAAGAGGTAAAACATTCACCCACATCCCAGCCAAGGGAAAATAATTGCTTCGGACTGCTTCTAACCTCCTGAAGTGGGACTAACTTAGAAGGCTTTCAACTTTCCCCACCCTGAACACTGCTAGGGTGCATGAGTCATGAAAAGGTCCTGAGTTCCTTGCACTGGAGTTTGACTTCCTAGTTGGATCAGCTTCTGAATTTCCTTTACAGTTAAATGGACAATTTATGAAAGGTATACTGAATGGAAGGTCTACCAAAAGTCCTAACCCTCTTCCTGCAACCACCAGGGCACACCAAGCAGGGTTTTCATTAGTATAACATGTGAAAAATAACACGTATTATTTTAGAAGTCTTAATATAACTTTTCATGTGTACATAAATATCAGCTGGGAATCAAAGGCTAAGGCTGTTCTGATGTTTACAGTTGCATTTGTCCTAAAGCAGGCTTTACTCTCTCATTAAATTCTATTTTTAGTGCGTGTGTGCTCAGTCATGTTCGACTCTTTGCCATCCCATGGACTGTAGCCCCCCGGGCTCCTCTGCCCATGGAATTCTCCAAGCAAGAACACTGGAGTGGGTTGTCATTTCCTACTCCAGGGGATCTTCCCAACCCAGGCATCAAATCTGCGTCTCTTGCTTCTCCTGCATTGGTAGGTGGATTCTTTACTCCTGGCACCACCAGGGAACAGGGAGTTATTTTTTTAAAAATATTTATTTATTTAGCTGTGTGCGGTCTTGGTTATAGCACAAGGAATCTTTGTCCCTACCTGCAGGATCTTTGTTGTGATGTGAGGTATCTTTTTAGTTGTGGTATGTGAAATCTAGTTCCCTGACCAGGAATGGAACATGAGCCCCCTACATTGGGAACTCAGTCTTAGCCACTGGACCACCAGGATAGCTCTGTCTCATTAAACAACAAAGGCAAATGGCTCCCTGTGTGAGCGACGGCCACTTGCCCAGAGTGACAGCACCCTATGTGCCTCCAGAAGATACTGTATGAACACAAACTTACAGACACATACATGCCCACATGTATGTACACCATATGACAGATCTTAGGAATTTCTGCATATACAAATGTCCACAAAGTGAAAAATCCTTCTCCAAACTGATAATCTACATTCCTGTCTAGCCCCATGCTTGGACTGACCAGGTATAACTCATTTTCATACTTAATGAGTTACTGTACATACATAAATACATGTACACCAAGTGAGAGTAGACAAGTGTGTACCAACATCCTCATTAATACCGAGTGATCAATCTTCCTCTAGACTCATAACAAGGGTGTACAAATAGAGTGCTATATGATTAGATACTTCTCTTTTTCAGAGGTGAGAATATACATGAAGATGCACACGTGCACACACACACACACACACACACACACACACACACACAGAGTAAATCCAGACTTCAGACATTTTCTTTGGTGCCTTTGCTGCAATCCAAACTAGTGCCATAAGGTACTGAGAACATTAGCCAAGTGGAAACCTTCAGGGCTGCGCACACCACTGTTTTCAAGTCTGTTCTTTCATGTGACATGCCAGCTGAAATTACTTCTACAACATGGTCAGAACCAACCTGGAAGGATTTATAATGCCTTGTGTTGCTATCGGCAGATTTTTGAGAATCATCTTGAGACAGCAGTCAATTCTCTTCAGGTTGCAGGGATTGTTAATTCTTGTGTGTGCTGTGAAATTTTTTAGGGCACATGTCTAAAGAGGAAGGCTGCAGAGCTCCAAGCGTGCCGGGCATCACCAGCACAGTGGGCAAAGGAAGCTCACAGCGAGGTGTGTGTGAGAGCTGCCTGCCCCAACTGGCACTGGCTCCTAACTAGCTCCTCCGGCTGATCCCTGGCTGTAAGGGTTCCTGACTCTTCCCATTCGTTACCAAACACAAGCAGCTTCCTGCAGACTTGGGGGAGGGAGGGACAAGTCATTTCCAGCTGTACTCTGTCGGCAGAACTGTGATGATTATCGACGACTGCACCCTGAGCCTGGAATGTACCAGGTGCTCTGAGCACTAGACGGATGACAACAGCCACTGCCTTCAAGGGGTTAAGGGGGCCCTTTCCTGTTGGCTGTGCCTTCCCGGCTTCCTCCACTCTGTATTTACTTTGATCTTTCCCCTCACTTTGTCCTCTCACTAGGAAGAGTCTACAGGCATGGCATTCACTCTCCCCCCTCGCCCCATCTTGAATGCCCTCGCTGCAGTCTGGCCTAATGGTTTTACCCTTCTCTTCGTCTTGTGTCTCTCACTGAGCCCACCCTATGAATCATTTTCCTAGCTCCCTCTCTGATGAACACCACACTCGCCCCATCTTTCCCAATGCAGTGAATTTGAAAGGTGGGCAATTTTTAAGTGGTGTTTTGTTTTCCAGCCACTATATTCTGTATCTTTCAAAATTTTATGCAGCTTTCTAGGGAAAAAAAAATCTACTGGGTGCTGATAAATACATACACACACTGTAAACCACATTTACAAACATCCTGGCACATAGGCACGTACACAATATGGATTTACAATTTCAACATAGTGTGTGGCTTTTATTGGGGATGTTTCTAAGATCTTTATTTTTCAAGGGTTCACTGTTCTGTGTTGTGTTCTTGGTAAAAAGAAGCCAGCAAGTAGGAGGATGTGGAATCACTGCAAAAAGAGCTGCAAAAGAAGATCCTGGGAAAGCCTAGGTAGGTAGCACCATGATTAACAGGGGCGATTAATGCAAGTTCCTCCCCACTGCATTTGGCTTTAGGGAGAGAGGAAGAAGTACTGAGTTTCTGACTAATACTTTAAAGTTTAGACAAAATTCTACCTAAATTGGCTGCCAAACCGACTTTTATCTGATGTTACTTCCTCACTGAGCCTGGCTCACAAATATCTGCTTTGCTCAGCGTAAGCTGTTAGGAGCTATAAGTTAGAGGCTATAACTGAGTTTAATCAGTGCCTGGATTTTCCATAACTTACTGATATTTGGCCAGCTCCATTTTTAGCATATCCAGAGAGTCCTTGATGTCCATAAGGAGAGTGACAACTTAACAAATCAGTGGCTTTTGGGTACTTATGGAAAGGTTGAGAACAAGCCAGCTGCTTCGTCTATTGGAGGTGATGCATGGTTAAGTTATTTATTTTAGCATACAGCACACAGATGCGGCTGGGTTGTTAATTTTGCTTTGCTACCAAGAGTTACAAGGTATCAGCTATCGGCTGATTTATTTGAAATCCTCCCTGGAATGCATCAGAATTTTAATTGTTTCCTGAATTTCTGCAACACAAGAAGAATGGATGTCACTGGAAAATGCCCTGGGTCCCCGCTGACTGCAACTAACTCCCAGTGACTGATTTCCAAGTGATACAGATGAGGCCTGAGAGGCGGTGCACACAGATACACCCACGTGAGCCCAGCAGCCCAGTAATGACTAACGGAGATGATGGGGAGACCAAACACTTCTTTCCAACCACTCCTCATGTGCACTGTTCTTCTCAACAGATGTAACCGCCGGGACCTGACGTGGATGCTGGCGGGAACAGATGGTGCCGCGGGGCAGCTCTCTGCTCCCTGCTCCCTGGGTTGGGCTCTGCAAGATGGAGACAAGGGCTTGTGTGTGCCGTGTGCAGGGGTGGGGTGGAGCTGTGTTTTCCAGCAGCAGGTAAAATCCATTTGTCACACCAGCTCCAACCGGGTTTTCAGCACAGAAGTTAATATCTGGAGCCAATGAGGCATTCTGTCCCATCACTGCGGGGAGGCAGGGGGAAGCCTCCACTAACTGTGTCCTCTGAGAGGAGGGAGGGACAGAAGAAAGGAAGGGGGTGGTGGGTCAGAGAGGCAGGGGAGGCCTCGAAAGGGAGGGACACACATGAAAACATGGGCCAGGCTTGCAGTGGCTTTAAAGGCTTTGCTTTTTTTATATTGCTTTTAAAACAAGATGGCAGGCGGAGAAGGGGGAAGGGAAAAGATGAAAAGAGTGTTTTCTCCTAAATACCTTCAGGGGAAGAACTTGCTGCTGCCACCAGGGCCGCCACCACCACCATTAACAACACTAAAATCATCAAGACCCTCCACCCCCCTCCCCCCAAAAAAATCTTCAGGAAAAAAAAAAGCAAGCAAGTGTTGTCTTGCTCTGTTCTTAACAGTCTCAGCAATCTCATAAAAGCAGCCTCTACATATTCACTCAGTCTGAAATATGAACGCACACAACAGCAATAAATTTCCATTGCCTCCAACTCTGAACACGGCCAAGGTATGTGGCACAGAGAGGGGTTTTATGAGCAGGCCTTCAGCTGCCAGGATCCCACCTTCATAAAGAAGAGATTTTAGTCCATTCTGTCTATTTATTTTGTGTAGAGAAATCAAGGGCAATAAACCATGAAGAAATTCACTCTACCTTATTCCATTTCACACTTTTGTCAACCACGCTTTATCGAGTATCTGAATGAATTTTTAATACCGTGCCACAGACTGCTTCAGTCTTCTATCGTATGCTGGGACTCTATCAATCTGATAACACTTGGGAGTTCTGAGAGATACTCAGCACTGAAGAAAAACAGCTTTAAAGTTTAGTCATTCTGATGGAATGTAAAAGCTTATATCAGTGACAGGTTGACAGAAAAAGCTGTTTTCCTTTCCATTTCACAGACTTCCACGTATGAACGCCATGAAACATGTCAGGACTTTCTCTGAGTCTATGAAGACAGAGATGGCATCTGCTCCCAGTGGGAAGCCCTTCTAACCAGTAATACTATAAAATTTCATGATTCTGAATTCTGACTGACATTCAAAAGGGCAGGGAGGAGGTGTTTACTGTATTTTATAGAACAACATCAATTGCTTGTCTTAGCACATAAATATAGTTTTACGGGATACAATGCCACCTCGAGCCTCTTTCCTCTCTCCCTTTCTCTCTTGCAGGAAAAAAAAATCGTAATCCATTTGTGTTAACCAAAGAGGTTTCTAATTTCCTGCTGTGGATAGGATGGAGCTGATATTTGCATTTTCCCTGAACTAGACAGGGAAAATTTCTTGAGTTCTTCAGGAAGCTGCCAGCATAAAGGGAGAGGGTTACCATCAGTTCCACAGCCAATCTATAGGTTGTAAATTGCAGCAGGAACTGTCGCTCCAATTTTAAACTGTGCTGCTGCCCTCCAATCCCTATTGAATTTGGGTAGAAGCAGCAGTTAGAGAAAATGTTCATGAAACGCAATTCACTCAGTTTACAGTATGGTGGTGTTGTACTCCCCCCTCCCCCCACCCCACAATATCATCTTAAGTGGAAAAGATGATGAACCATATTGCCCTGAAATATATAACAATGATGTGCTTCTCTGGTGCCTCAGTGGTAAAGAATCTGCCTGCCATGCAGCAGAGAAGGGTTCAATCCCTGGGTCAGGAAGATCTCCAGAGAAGAAAACAGCAACCCACTCCAATATTCTTGCCTGGGAAATCCCATGGATGGAGAAGCCTTGCGGGCTACAGTCCATGGGGGTCAAAGAAGAGCTGGATATGACTTAGTGACTAAACAACAGTAACAAGAAAGGGAGAGGTCAGGAAATGTAGGACACTGCAAGACAGACAAACAAGCTCTAAGGACGGTAAACTGTATGGAGGGAAGAAAAGATGCAAAAGAAAGAAGACAGACTTCCCCACGTGTTTTATGTATCCCAACAGGGGCACTGGGACCCCTAAATGGGGCCAAAAAAGAGTCTTTAAAACGAAAAAATCACATATGACAAAAACTGTGGCCCTCCAAAGTTCAACCCTAGCCCGCAAATATCATTCCTTAGTATTTACTTTCGTGAAAGGGGGTGGTGCCATTTTAAAAAATTGTCAAAGAAGACTACTTCAAGAGGACAGGGTTACAAGAAAAAACGCTGATAAACACTTGTTCTAAGTACATTAAAAATGCAGTGTGTGCCTGCTAAGTCATTTCAGCCGTGTCAGACTCTCTGCGACCCTGTGTAGTATAGCCCGCCAGGCTCCTCTGTCCAGGGTATTCTCTGGGCAAGAATACTGGAGTGAGTTGCCATGCCCTCTTCGAGGGGATCTTCCTGACCAAGGAATCAAACCTGTCTCTTATGTCTCCTACATCGGCAGGTAGGTTCTTTACCACCAGCACCACCTGGGAAGCCCATGGGCCCAAAATCCACACCTGAAGAGAACTCCGTATAAAAATGACCACTGCTGCAGAAGAAAGGGGCGAACTGTCGTAAGCTTGTGCTCAGCCGTGCTGGCTAGGATGTGACTGATGACGCTGGCATGTGATAAGCTCACAAAATATTGGGTCTGAAATGCATTTGCTCTTCCTGACAACTCTTTGAGATAAGTTTCATTGCCTGTAGTTTACATATGAAAATACTAAGACTCAGAGAGCATAAGTGGTCTGAGGGCCACACAGCAGTTGAGAGGAGAAGCCAGGACTTACACTTAGGTTTTGACCCTGACAGATTCCAACCACCCCTATAATACCCTCCCCACCCACAAAGGCTGAAGGTGGAGTGACACATGATGGATTTTATACTTGAGACTTAGAAGGTGTTATAAAACAAGAAAAAAGGAAGACCTCAGAAAGACAGAAAATGCATGTGAAGATTAAGGAGAGAGGATTAAGAGAGAGGAGAAGACATTCAAATTTGCCTCTTTTAAAAAATATTACAACTGCTATCTATGTCACCAAGTTTTCTGGACTTGTTCCTGCTTCTTGTTTTTGAATCTGGGTGTGAGTATTTTCAAGCTTTTCCCCAAACCAGTTCTTTAAGAGTCAGGCCAGTTATCTGACATCTTTGAACGCCTTCCAACACCTCTCTCTAAACCCAAAGGTTGAACCGAGAGGACTGCAGTATCTACACAGGCTTAAGAGGACCCAAACGTCTAGCACATACACAGAACTGTAATGAATTTTGTATCAAAACATGCTGCCAAGCCTTCCTTATTTATTCTGTTGTGGCTCTGCTCAGCTTCTTTGGTAAACAGGACCTCATAGGGAGCCAGAGAGAGGCCTTATTCTTCATCTCTTCTTTAGCAATTTCTTTCATTGAGAGAGTTAAGCTGGGGGGCGGGAATGGATGGGAGACTTGAAATCCCTGAGTCGGGGTGTCTTTGGGGCATATTTACATTTGAGGATGCTCACTGGAAGGCAGATCCTTGGCCAGCGTAGGCAGTCAGACAGATGCCAGGCGGACAGCCGAAGATCTGATGAGAGAAAGAGCCTGCTGCTTTCCAGTTAGTTTCAACATACAGTGCCAGGGGATGGCATTTACATTAGCAACCACCACGGAGCTCAGCAGTGGGACCCAAGGTGCAGGATGGTGGGGGGACCCTGGCCAAGCCTCCTGACGTAACTCCAAGCATTGACTTGGCTGGCTGGCTGCATCTTTGCCTGGGATGGTGGCGGTAAGACACTGCAGAGTGTTCTTCCTGGTGCTGTGGAAATCTCCACGTCCTGCTGTCTTCTCTTCATTTTGTGATCATACACCCTGCCCGCGGCAATGTTTCAGCAATTCTGCAACTTCTGAGCAGGTGGCTCAATAAAAGTTCACTTTAAATAAGGGGTTAGGGCACCTTCCTGGGAAATTCTGGTGCACAGACCCCCCCAAAAGTCCTAGTCAGCATATAAATACCTTAAAGGGCAGAATTCATTAACAGAATTAGTTCACCTGTACCCAAGCTTCTTCTAGCTGTAATACTTCAACAGGATAAAAATATTTAAAACTCAAACTAGAAACGCCAACAATGAAAAAGGTACATCTCTTCAGGTGCATCCAGAGGAGTGCATGAGTTCCCTATCAGGGGTCCCCAACCTCTGGGATGTAAGGCCTGATGATCTGAGGTGGAGCTGATGTAATAATAATAGAAATAAAGAGCACAAGAAATGTAATGCACTTGAATCATCCAGAAACCATCTCCCCACCCCTGCCTGTGGAAAAATTGTCTTCCATGAAACTGCTCCCTGGTTCCCAAAAGGTTAGGGATCACTGCACTGATGCCAGAGGAAAAACTCAGTAATTATTCTAACAGTTAGCAATTATGGGGGATCAACTACACACCGGGTACTGTAACGGTCCCATCATATTTACTTCCCAACAATACTCTCAGGAGACAAATATGATTACCTTCCCTTAACAACTGAGGCTGAAGCTCAGAAACTGAAGGTCAAATTGTCCAAGATCATACAGTGAGGAAGTGGGCTGAGAGTTATGCCCAGGTCCATCTCTAAGTGACTCTTTAAACAACTGCTCCTTCTACATGCAAGACTTTCTCTAATTTAACAGCCTCTACCTAAGGGACAGAGAAGGCAATGGCACCCCACTCCAGTACTTTTGCCTGGAAAATCTCATGGACGGAGGAGCCTGGTAGGCTGCAGTCCATGGGGTCGCTAGAGTCGAACACGACTGAGCGACTTCACTTTCACTTTTCACTTTCATGCATTGGAGAAGGAAATGGCAACCCACTCCAGTGTTCTTGCCTGGAGAATCCCAGGGACGGGGGAGCCTGGTGGGCTGCCATCTATGGGGTCGTACAGAGTCGGACACGACTGAAGCGACTTGGCGATTGGCGACCTAAGGGAAGTGAAAGTCGCTCAGTCATGTCTGATTCTGCAAGTCATGGACTGTATAGTCCACGGAATTCTTCAGGCCAGAATACTGACTGGAGTGGGTAGCCTTTCCCTTCCCCAGATCATCCCAACCCAGGGATCAAACCCAAGTCTCCTGCATTGCAGACGGATTTTTTTTTAACAGCTGAGCCACAAGGGAAGCCCAAGAATACTGGAGTGGGTAGCCTATCCTTCTCCAGCGGATCTTCCCAACCCAACGCGGGTCTCCTGCATTGCAGGTGGATTCTTTACCAACTGAGCTACCAGGGAAGCCTCCACCTAAACAAGATCCCATAAAAGCAGCCCCTCTGGAAGAATGTGCTGCACTCTACACACGAAAACACTGGTCAGATCTCCTTCCCAAGAGCCCCTGAGCTGTGCTGATTCCCTAGTTAGGGATTCATTTCTTCATTACTTGATGCCTCAGTTTCCTTACTCAGAAAGTGAGATAAGTATCTAGGCTAATCAAAGATAAAAATGTAAGCTTTATAAGTTAAGAAATGGAGTATTTCCTGCCACATCAATAAACAAGGATGTCACAGCCATCAGCGATCCCAGCCCTCCTAATGTGAATCTCTGAGCCCCGAGGGCATCCATGAAAAACAGTACATGCAATCTGGTAGCTGTCAGGCTGCCACCAGTCCCTACGGTGAGCAGTGAGTGAGGAGCGAGGAACTAAGGATGTGCAAAGTCAAAGCGCAGGATGCTAGCCCCGGACAGCTGAGATGCACAGGAAAGGAATGATTCCAGTGAGCCCAGGCTTGTGTACCTTCCCATAAACAGAAAAGCGCTCAGTTCCTTAATTTGAGATATCTGGTCTTCCTTAGCTAACAATAATCTTTTGATGTTCAGACTACCTGCTTCTTCCCTGGTGGCTCAGGCGGTAAAGCATCTGTTTACAATGCAGGAGACCCGGGTTCGATCCCTGGGTTGGGAAGATCCTCTGGAGAAGGAAACAACCCACTCCAGTACTCTTGCCTGGAAAACCCCATGGATGGAGGAGCGTGGTAGGCTACAGTCCATGGGGTCGCGAACAGTCAGACAGGACTGAGCAACTTCACTTCACTTTCACCTGCTCTTTGTTGCAAAGTTCTCTATAACTGACTCTTCCCGCCACCTCCTTGGAACAGTTCTCTCAGGGTCACCTGAGATCTTGTCTCCCGGGCTTGAAGTCCTAAACATTCCCACCGAATAAAACCCTCCATTTTTCAGTTTTGAGTATTTTAAGGCGACAATGTGTTGGCTCTATTTGTAGTGAAAGGTGATGCCGTGTTAGCCTCTCAGGGTGCCTTCTGAGACAGACCGCTGGCCCTAGGTCCCCACGCGGCCACCGCCACAACTGAGGCTGGCCAGCGTCAGGAGTGGCCAGTTTTTATGACAGCCATTTCAAGAACCACAGCTTACAGCACCACAAATAGAATCTCTTTGTAATTCTCTACTTCCTGGGTTGATACAAACACCCTTTCTCTCCATTGTTGCTCACTCAATTTGTTTTTGTTTAGTTAAGATGTGCCAACTGCGGGGCACCCTGGAGGTGGCTCCAGAACACACCATCCTATTTTCACAGCATTAGATCATGAAATCAGGCAGAATGTCTGGAACTTTGGGGGAAGCCAGGACCCCAAAGCACTATAATGATTTATAACACCTTATATTTGGCTGTGCTGGGCCCAAAATGTGTACAGAAGGGTTATGAGCTGATCAGAAACCTGGGGGTAGCCTATCATAGTAAAACTCCCTCAGTCTCTCTTGTCTGGTGTGCATGTATGTGTATATGCTCAGTCGCTCAGTTGTGTCCGACTCTTTGGGACCCCATGGACTGTAGCCCGCTAGGCTCCTGTCTGTGGAGTTTCCCAGGCAAGAATAATTTCCCCCTCCAGGGATCAAATTCACATCCCCTGCATTACCTGCATTGGCAGGTGGATTCTTTACCACTGGGCCACCTGGGAAGCCCTCTCTTTGTCTGCTACATCAGCTCAAAGACACTAGAGTTTAGAAAGGAGATTTTTAAACGTGTGTGTCTGTGGAGGACTGATCCCTTTACATGAGCCTGCCACGTGGCCCCAGGGGACAGAACTGCCCCGTGCACTTGACCACGCCTGTAGGAGCTGGTGGAGCAAGAGCTCTGTCCGCCTGTGAGCAGGTCTCCCCCGGCTCCTAGCTCTCCGGGCTGCAGGGAGACAGCAGGGTCCTTGCGCCTCTCCACCAGCTCTTCTTTGACCTCCACCTGCTCGTGACCACTAAACATAAGCTTTCTCTCTGGGTCCCTTTATTCTCTCTGCAGTGTCAGCTGTCTCCTCTGACCTCCTTGGGGTGGCCTTTCTCAAGTGCATCTGTAGGGGAGCTCCTGCCCCCCAGCTCCCGGGGCTGCTCCCCGCCCTGCTGTCAGCTCCAGCCCTGTCCTTCCACGTGGGGCTCACCCCTGCCCCTCCCTCCTGGTCTCACCACGCCCCCTGCAGTACCATCACTCTCACCGTCACAGAGCCTCAGTCTGCAGGGTCACCTGGAGGAGCTTCTGTCCCCCCAACTCCACGTGAGCCGCCCAGGGCGAGGGGGTGCTGATCTGCCCCCTCCCTGCTCTGCCTCAGGGGCTGAGAGAGAGGAGAAGGGTGTGGGAGGTGAGGCTGGAAGGGGGAGCAGGTGTGTGTAATCTGAGTTGGGGCCCCTGGGGACTCTGTTACTGCTCCCCTCGAGCCGTAGAGAACGCGGCTCTCAACCTTGGCATTATTTGTTAAGTCCCATTTCTCTCTCACGCTCCTCATCAAATTGGCTACCCAGTCCTTGCTGACTGCCTCTCAAAAATACCTCCCCTGTCTGATGCCTCCCTTCCGATCCCACAGCCCCCAACCTCATTATCTCCTGCCGGGAGAGCTGTTGCAATCGCTTGCTAGCAGGTCTGCGAACCTCCAGGCTCTCTCGGCTCCAATCCATCTTGCGCACTGCTGCCAGATTAACCTTCCAAAGCAGTGCTTTCTAAACTTTGGCGTGCATGAGAATCACCTGGGGAGCTTGTTAAAAATACAGATGCCTTGACCCCAACCTATAGATTAGGATTGAGCAGGTCTGGGTGGGGCCCGAGGTATATGTATTTTTAACAAGTTCCCAGGTGACTCTGAGGTCGTCAAGGTTGGAGAATCTCTGGCACAGCTCTCACCATGAGTGCTCCCTTCAAAAAATAAGTTTCAAAGGCTCTCCACTTCCTGCCCATCTCTTTCGGTCTTTACGGCTTGGCATGCTCACGCCCTGGTCTACCCTTCAACCCACTCTACCTCAACAGGAACCACATCCCATGCCGAATCCTGATTGCTCACATCTTCCCATGCAAGCTTTTCACTTCCTTGTCTCCTAACCTGTTCAAGCTGTTTCCTGTGCCCCGAGTGTTCTGCCTTATTCACTTCCAGCAGACACTGGGAGGTGCGGGATCTGCAGGCAGAAGGACCACCTGGGTGGGGACAATGCACCGTCGTACATCTTGGAATGGAAATCCAACGCACAAAGAAGGGATACCTACACTGACACAAAAGAAATGCTCCTTTATTCTTCAAGGTGACATTCTGAAACATGAATTCACCCAAGGTTGCTCAACAACATAGAAAGAGCTGCTGATAATCAGACCTATTTGAGCCCCAATCCAGGATTCTTTCAACCTCATCCTATTTGCTATCATTGTAGTTAAAGCCGATATAAGGAGCTACCCCAAGTCATGGTTACTTTTCAACCTGTGAAGATAAATCAGAGTTGACTTATTTGTATTCCTTACATAGTAGGGCTTGTGACCAAAAGCTCATTTTGCCCACTGGGTGCTGAAGGTTAGGAGTACTATTTACAGCAATGGAAGAGTTTCAGGAGCTCTCCATCAACTTCCACTTTCCTTACCACCTGGAGTAAATGATTCCTTCTGATATGCTCTCTGTATAGCTTACTGAGTGATACCACACACACTACATGCATCTTTGCATCCAACTGGCTAAATAATGATGTAGAATGAAAGAAGATCAAAAAATAATACACATTATATAATACTCTAAACATGTAATCTAAATGACAGAAAGTAAATTTAGCGTAATTGCAGAATATATAGAATATATAATTACAACATATTATATATAATTGAAGATCATTGTACAAAAATTAATTGTACTAGCCAATTATAATAGAAACAATGAAACTGAATTGAAATTTTAAAAGTTGGGTCTGTTACAATAATTTCCCCAAAATGAAATATTTAGGGATGATTCTGACAAAAAACCTAAAGATCCATGCATTGAAAAATATAAAATATTCTTAAGAAAAATTAAAGACAACCTAATAAATGGAAAAATACTTTATTCATGGGTTGTAACACAACAACATAGACAAAACTCTAAATAATTATGTAGAAAACATGTAAAGTAATCTGTAGTGACAGGAAGGAGATCAGTAGCTGCTGTGGCGGTGGGTGGGATTGATGGAATGAAGGGGAGGAAGTGACAAGCAAGGGGTATGAGGAAACTCTAGAGTGACAGGTATGTTCACTAGCCTGGTTGTAATGGTGATATGATGGATGGTACATACATCAAAACTTACCAAAGTGTACACGTACGTGTAGTTTTTGGTACATCAATTACACTACAATAAAGCTGTTTTTTAAAAAAATTAAATGTTGATAACGTTTCTTTTATGACTTCTTCCTTTAAATGGCTTTCTCAATTAACTAACTACATATGTCACTGGTTAACAGGGCTCTTCCTCTGTGTGTAACGTAAATGGCCTGAGAGTGGACAGCAATCATCATTTAGAGCTAAAACAAACCCTGGAATTATCTAACATGATTTATAGATTAAAGAGCTGAGGTTGAAGAGAGTTCAGTGAGGTCACCAAGGCTGTACAGGTGGTTGAACAGCAGAGTTGGGTACACACTCCCAGCTCCCCTGACTTCTGATGGCTCCCTGAACCCATATCTGTATTTCTCTACAAAGTCTGGCAACCAGTGATCATTCTAGAAGCAATTCTCAATGAAGCAAAGTTGTCTAACTAAAATCCTATCTACATGAAGAACATGGCACCTAAAAGATGACTGGCTATGAATAAGCCAAGAGTGCTCCCACCAGGACACAACCATGTTGGCACCTTGATCTTGGAATTACCGGCCTTCAGAACTGTGAGAAATAAATTTCTGTTGTTTATAAGCCACTCTGTCTGTGGTATTTGCAGCCTGAACAGACTAAGACATACGAAGTAATGGAAAAAAATCTATTTGGCTAATTTGAGATCATTATATCAGCAAAGAGTGAGAAATTATACACAGAATACATGAGAATGGATAAAGTGAAATGATTGTGAATAAAAATATTACATTTGCTATGCCCAATTCCATCATATAATAAAATATATGTTGGCAACTTTGCCTTAGGGGAAAAAAAGAACGTGGCAGCTGACTGCTGGGACCACTTGAATGTGATAAGCTCATCCACGGGACCAGGGGTACAAACCTTTTTATACTCTGCTCAGCTACACTCTCTGGTCCACAAACCTAAGATCCCTCTATGTCTTTCCGTTACCAGTAGGATGGCCTACTAATGATGACAGTGTTTCTGGTTAAATTTCTTAATGGGTAGAGGCTGGCAAGGACGGAGGAATGGAGCACAGATGTTGAAGACAGACAGCTTTGGGATCAAATCTCCTTTTTTTTTTCCTTTCATTTAAGATCCAAGCAAACTTGGGTCAAGCTAACCTCCCTGAACTTACTCTTCTTTAAAGGTGAGATAATACTCATTGAGTCATGAGGGATTATTAAATGAAAGCATACGGCGTCAGTCGGACATGCAATACATGTGTTCAACCAGTGGTAGCTTCCAAGTAGTGAACACTGTGCAGTCTTAGAATCGTGATTAGCCAGTGATTACCACGACCCCTTTACCACCCTGGGCTGTATCAGAACTCGGTCCCCACTCTCTCTCCTATGGTCCTCACCACGCCTTCCCCACCACTCCTGTTAATATTCTCTATGCTACTGAGAATCACTGTTTTATCTAATGGGCCACAGCGATTGCTGGGAGTCTGCCTTATCCCTTAGAACCTCAGACCATAGATTATCTTTCATTCACCTCATTTCTTGCTGCAATCTAGTCCTTCCATGGATAAACTGAAGACTAAGTCAGCAAAATCCAAATGAGTGACTGAGAGTATAGGGGACCCGGCAGCTTAGCTCATTTGTAAACAGCCTGGGCATTCAACTTCAAATGCTTAGGTTCACGTCTTAGCTCCACCAAGGGACAAAAACCCGCATGCATCAGTCTCCTCATCTTTAAAATGGGCACTACCTCAAAAGGTTGCTGTAAGAGTGACACAAGACCATGCAAAGTTGCTGGCACACAGGAAAACTCAGAACAAGGTCTGGCAATTATTATTATTTACTGATTCTGTAGGGACAGGGGAAGAAATGAAGAGGCCTAGGTAAGGTGAATTCTTGAGGGAACAGAAAATAGCCAGCCTTTCAAAACAACTGGTAAAACCTCCAGGGAGACAGGTAGCAATAACAACCATTAAGGCTGTTTGTGAAGCCGCTTTCAAAGAGGGAGCTCTAGTGGAAGCCTGGATGAATAGAAAGGGTTCCCAACCCTTGCTTTCTTTTTGCCACAAAGATGTCAAGGTGAATGAAGAAGATGCTTCAAGCTGCTGCATGCCATGAGGTGTCAATGGCTTACCCTCTGTCTGGGTTTTGATAAAAGACAGCCTGAGTGCAAGGAAAAAAGGGGGAAAGTGAAGAAGAAAAAAAGACAAATTGGATGCTTGACAAGCTGGCTTTCAAAGGAGACAGGTATTAAAGTTTAGAAGCGGGATGCTGGACTCCACGTTACAGAAAATGAATGACTTCAAATGCAGAACATATTAGTCGCATGCCTTGGCACCGGCGACTGGTTAAGAGCAAGAAAGCAAAAGAAGAGCACACAGAGTCCCTCTTGTGTAATCAGGCTGCGTTATCCACTCCATGAGGACAGAGAACAAGATCAAGGAAGAGGTGTTGTGGGACAGAACCTGCCCCAGATGATGAGGAGCCAATGCAGAGAGTGGGTCCAGGCTTTCTCTGCGGCTCTGTAACACCCCTTTGCAAGCCAGTCTACTTTCCGTGACCCCCAGAAAGTACCAGGGAAAGACTGTGCTCATGCTTCAGGACAAACCAGCCCACGGGGCAGATGGCACCCCTCAAAAGCTGCACTCTGGTGAGGACGGCTGGTGAACCCAACAACCGCCCCCCCACCGCCCTGCTCTTCCAAGCCGGCACACATGTGCTGGGAATCTCCTGAAAACAAGTTCCCCAGGAAGACATATGGTGCTTACTTGCTAGGAAAGAGTGCTAACAAGACAAACTGAGAAGGAACAAGGGAGAAAGCTGACTGAGTTTTTCAGTCCCACGAAGAGGTGAGATCTGGGCAGGAGGACTTCACGGCGCTGCCGGGAGAAGGCCTGGCTCAGACAGAGGAGATCTGAGTTCTGTCCTGGGCTCCTCCCTGCAGGCGGACAAGCAAACAGTACACCCTCAGGTCAGGAGCTGGAGGGCTCACTGGCCCTGGGCAAGCGGGGGCTCTCTGAAGTTTCATATCCTTAGGGGTAAAGAAGGGCCTCAGTGGAAATCCTCTTTAAGCTTGACTCCATGAAAAAACACTCTCTACAGCTCTAAATCATCCAAGAATCCAGTCCCTTTCTGATCCCAACTGAAAATAGGAAAATGAAAACCTCACACTGCCGAGTGTGTTGAGGGGGCCAGGGGATCTGGAGATTTATGGGAGACAGTGGGGTGCGATGGCAGGAACGTCCCAGTGGCCCACTGAAGCCCGTCTTAAGGACCGGCTCTGGTTAGCGGGCGGAGGCAGGCTGAGTATGCATCAGTGGGTTTTCAAAATATGTTATTTACAATACGCAGCAGATGTTCTTTGAATTCTAATGTGAAAATACAGGCTTTTTATTTTTCACTGACAGACTAAAAAGTACACTTAATATAATAATCTTGCAAAGTCCAAAGATTACCTCACAGTTTGGAAACTACTATGTTGAGTCATTAGTCCCATTACTCAGTATTTTCAAAACTCACCAGATAAATACGGTATGCTGAGACTTCCTGGTAACGACCTTCTATTTTTCGCAAGGAAGAACACAGCAAGGCTTCCCAGAAGCCTCAATTAAATCTGGAAAATGTTTCTAAAATATTCTGAAGCACAACACATGCACACATGCTGAAGTGTTTCTGGAGATCTTTGCTGGCAGATGAGTTTCTCCTGTCATTCGTTCTTTAAAAAAAAAAAAAAATACTGAGTGCCTCCAAAGGGCTGGGAAATACACCAGGCTAAGAGAACACAGAGACAGGAGCATGAAACAGTTCCTGCCCGCAAGGACATTCCTGTCTACATGGAGGAAGAGCCGAGTAAATGCACACATACAAAGCTCTGGGGATGATAAGCTCTATACCCTGCTTGGCCAAGGATACCAGGAGTGAGGAGGGTATGTGAGCCCTTATGAAGGTGATCAGGCAATTAATCAGATCATGGGTGAGTAAGAACTTGCCAGAGGAAGCTTGTTACAGAAGGCAGGAAGCGCCGGGTGGAGCCCCACATGGCTGGGAGGAACAGGGACCCAGTGAGGAGCCCTCAGGGACTGGCAAGGGAGGGAGGGGGCACAGGTGGCTGGAGAAAATCTGAGTGGCAGTACAATATACATGGAAGACTTCCCTAGTGATCCCAGTGGTTAAGAATCTGCCTTCCAATTCAGGGTACGTGGGTTTGATCCCTGGGCAGGGAACTTAAGAGCCCACATGCATGTAACTACTGACCTCAAGGACTCTGGAGCCTGCAGCCTGTGTGCCACAAGTAGGGAGTCCACTGCACAACTAAGACCTGACACAGCCAAATAAATATTTAAAATAAACGAGTATTCACGGCAAGTAGATGGGGAAAGGTGGAAACAGTGACAGGCTTTATTTTCTTGGGCTCTAAGATCACTGCGGACGGTGACTGCAGCCACAAAATTAAGAGAGTCATAGTTTTTCCTGATCCCTGGAAGAAAAGCTATGACAGACCTAGACAGCATATTAAAAAGCAGAGACATCACTTTACAACAAAGGTCCATAAAGTCAAAGCTATGGTTTTTCCAGTAGTCATCTATGGATGTGAGAATTGGACCATAAAGAAGGCTGAGTGCCAAAGAACAGATGCCTTCAAATTGTGGTGTTGGAGAAGACTCTTGAGAGTCCCTTGGACTACAAGGAGATAAAATCAGTCCTAAAGAAAATCAACCCTGAATATTCATTGGAAGGACGGATGCTGAAGCTGAAGTTCCAATACTTGGGCCACCTGATGTGAAGAGCTGATTCACTGGAAAAGACCCTGATGCTGGGAAAGACTGAAGGCAGGAGGAGAAGGGGACGACAGAGGATGAAATGGTTGGATGGCATCACAGACTCAATGGACATGAGTTTGAGCAAGCTCCGGGAGTTGGTGATGGACAGGGAAGCTTGGGGTGCTGCAGTCCCTGGGGTCGCAAAGAGTTCGACACGACTTACTCACTGAACAACATGGAAAAGGAATTCGGGCTCTGGAATCTAAACAAGTTCCCTCTAGCTTCCCACTGTGGGCAATTTGCTGCTATTTCTTTCTCCCCTCAGAAAAAAAAGATAGGAAGGATGCAAGTTTGCTGTGAAGGGAGAGCACATGACAATGTCTGGCACACAGTAGGTGTTCAACTGCTTCCCCCCTTAGTGTTCTCAGAGCTCTGCAATGCAAATGCTCCCTGGCAAATTATTCTTCCTGGTCTCAGCTGGAAGAATAAATTATAGCTAGGGTTGACTCCTCTTCTAGAAATTGTTCAACTGATACCCTGTGATGGTGATTCTGCACATTTTTCAATAAATACCCTCTCACTGTGAGGGTCTGAATGCTACAAAAGGTTGTGTTTGTATAAAATATTTAAATGTGGGGATGTTTTGGTATGAGTTCCCTTGGCACTTCATTTGTATATAAACCGAGGAGTTCATTCATTCATAATTACAACCAATACACTTGGAGCATCTAAGGCAGTGGAAGGTGCTGGACTGGTTTCTAGTCACCAGAGCTGCCCTCAAAGTGTCCTCATCAAATAGTGTGGGAAAGAGACCAGCAAACACACACACACAGCATATCTGCTGATGTCATGACAGGGAACTCTTTCTAAGTCAGTGGTTCTCAGCCTTCACTGCAAATCCAAATAACTGAGGAGCTTTTGAAGATGGTAGTGATGTTCAGACCCCGACTCCAGAAATTATGGTTCAACTTGACTGGACGGTGGCCCGTGCATGTGGAATTTAAGGCTCCTTGGGTTGATCTCAGTGTGCAGACAGGTTGTGATCCATTGTCCAGAGTATACAGTTTCTTTCTTAGTTGCCATGAGCCCAGATATAATGGTTCTCAAATTCTGGAGGGTATGAAGAATCACTCCAAGGTCCAGGTTCCTTGAAGTAGGACAATGGGCGTGGCTTTTGTATGTTGCTAAGTGTCCCAGGGGATTCTGAATCCCAGGACAGTTGGGACAAACACCGCTCCACCAGATAATACAACCTGGCTGCATCGTATAGAACGGGGGTGAACTGGGGTGTCTGACTTTTTTCAGAAACAGGTCTCAGAGGAGAGGAATTCCCTAAAATATTTCCGTCTTGTCTTTGCGGGTCCCTTCTTAGCATGGTAGCAGTGATACCTATGTGCCTGAGTTTGACAGAATGTCTGCATCTTGAAACTTCTCCAAGTTGCTTTCCTTTAAGGCAGATTTCCAAAGAATACCAAGGAGAGATAAGAAAGCCTTCCTCGGTGATCAGTGCAAAGAAATACAGGAAAACAACAGAATGGGAAAGTCTAGAGATCTCTTCAAGAAAATTAGAAATACCAAGGGAACATTTCATGCAAAGATGGGCTCGATAAAGGACAGAAATGGTATGGACCTAACAGAAGCAGAAGATATTAAGAAGAGGTGGCAAGAATACACAGAAGAACTACACAAAAAATATCTTCACAACCCAGATTATCATGATGGTGTGATCACCAACCTTGAGCCAGATGTTCTGGAATTCAAAGGCAAGTGGGCCTTAGGAAGCACCACTATGAACAAAGCTAGTGGCAGTGATGGAATTCCAGTTGAGCTATTTCAAATCCTAAAAGATGATGCTATCAAAGTGCTACACTCAATATGCCAGCAAATCTGTAAAACTCAGCAGTGGCCACAGGACTGGAAAAGGTCGGTTTTCATTTCAATCCCAAAGAAAGGCAATGCCAAAGAATGCTCAAACTACCGCACAATTGCACTCATCTCACACACTAGTAAAGTAATGCTCAAAATTCTCCAAGCCAGGCTTCAGCAATACGTGAACTGTGAACTTCCAGACGTTCAAGCTGGTTTTAGAAAAGGCAGAGGAACCAGAGATCAAATTGCCAACATCCGCTGGATCATAGAAAAAGCAAGAGAGTTCCAGAAAAATATCTACTTCTGCTTTATTGACTATGCCAAAGCCTTTGACTGTGTGGACCACAACAAACTCTGTAAAAGTCTTACAGAGATGGGAATACCAGACCACCTTACCTGCCTCTTAAGAAATCTATATGCAGGTTAGGAAGCAACAGTTAGAACTGGACATGGAACAACAGACTGGTTCCAAATATGGAAAGGAGTACGTCAAGGCTGTATAATCACCCTGCTTATTTAACTTATATGCAGAGTACATCATGAGAAATGCTGGGCTGGATGAAGCACAAGCTGGAATCAAGATTGCCAGGAGAAGTATCAATAACCTCAGATATGCAGATGACACCACCCTTAAGGCAGAAAGCGAAGAAGAACTAAAGAGCCTCTTGAGGAAAGTGAAAAAGGAGAGTAAAAAGGTTGGCTTAAAGCTCAACATTCAGAAAACTAAAATCATGGCATTTGGTCCCATCACTTCATGGCAAATAGATGGGGAAACAGTGGAAACAGTGACAGACTATTTTTTGGGCTCCAAAATCACTGCAGATAGTGACTGCAGCCATGAAATTAAAAGACACTTGCTCCTTGGAAGAAAAGTTATGCCCAACCTAGACAGCATATTAAAAAGCAGAGACATTACTTTACCAACAAAGATCTGTGTAGTCAAAGCTATGGTTTTTCCAGTAGTCATATATGGATGTGAGAGTTGGACTATAAAGAAAGCTGATCACCAAAGAATTGATGCTTTTGAACTGTGGTGTTGGAAAAGACTGTTGAGAGTCCCTTGGGCTGCAAGGAGATCAAACCAGTCCACCCTAAAGGAGATCTGTCCTGAATATTCATTGGAAGGACTGATGTTGAAGCTGAAACTCCAATACTTTGGCCACCTGATGTGAAGAACTGAATCATCTGAAGAGAGCCTGATGCTGGGAAAGATTGAAGGCGGGAGGAGAAGGGGATGACAGAGGACGAGATGGTTGAATGGCATCACCGACTCAATGCACATGAGTTTGAGTAAACTCTGGGACTTGGTGATGGACAGGGAGGCCTGGCGTGCTGCAGTCCATGGGGTTGCAAAGAGCTGGACATGACTGAGCGACTGAACTCTTCTCACTACAGTAACTACATGCTTCAAGTCCTTGCAAAAGTGCTAAGTGTTTTCCTGTGGATTCTCAGATTTTATTGTCAAAGTCATCCTAGGTCACCTAGAGCAGGGGTCACTACTTTTCTTTTACAGATGAGGGAGGAGGCCCAGGCACTTGTCCAGAGACCCGTGGTTGATTGAGAGTGGACTGAGTGCTGGAACCAAGGTTTGCTGACTTCTAACTTTGACGTTCTATCAGTATGTCAGTGTCTCTCAAAATGTAGTCCTGTAACGGCAGCCTCAGCACTCCCTGGAAACTTGTCAAAAGGCAAATTCTTGGGCTCCATCCCCGATCCACTGAATCAGAAACTCCTGAGGTGGGGCCCAGCATGTGTTTCAACAAGCCTTGCAGGGCACTCTGATGCACCATTCCATTTCGCTATGCTGGCTCTTCAGAACATGTTTTGCATCCAGCTACAAAGCTACTGGTATCTCCATGAATGCACAACACAATTAAAGATTCTGTCCTTTAGTGCAGGTGTCCCTAACCTCTGGGGCCTAATGCCCGATGGACTGAGGTGGAGCTGACGTAGTAATAATAGAAATAAAGTGCACAATAAATGTAACGTACTTGAATCACCCATCACTCCATACTGGTCCATGGAAGAACTGTCTTCCATGAAACTGGTTCCCGGTGCCAAAAAGGTCCGGGACTGCTGCTTTATAGTTCATTCGTGAGTTATAGGAACACTGAAAGGTAGGGGAAATTTGTGAGCTGGTGTGGACTCGTGAATGAATTCATAAGCAATGAGAAAGCACATGCCCTCCTTTACCCCTTATTCTCCTGAGAAAGATTAGATGGTGATAGCTGAGATGTAGCATCATCTAAAATATGCATGTCTGTGTCTGCATTCTCCCAGATAGGTTTCAGAAAAATTCTCTTAATTTGCAGGCAGTGAAGACTTGATGAATAATTCTAGTCTTTTCAACATTGCACCCATAATTTTTTGCACTGAAAAAGTTACTGTGAAATAGAAAATGAAGTCTTTCACTGGTACCAGCCAAACCTACAAAGTGGCTCCTTTATGATGAATTCATGAAAAATTTAATGTTATGAGAGGAGAGGAGGGTATTTACAGTATCTGAGCTTTGTGAAGTAGAACAGGGAGCCAAAGTATGATTTCTTCTTGGCTCCCAAGGCACATGGCACACAAAATGTTTCTATAAAGAAAGAAAAAAAAGGCAGATTTGGTTCTGAGTTCAGTGAAATATCATGATTTCCATTTGGCTGTTTTGTCGCAGTTGCCTTTTTAGGCAAGTCCCCATTTCAAGGAAAAGTTTGGAGCTCATTAGAGTCACCGACCTCCTTCCAACAGACTATGCCATTCTGAGAGAATGCTGGGCTTGCCTGCCATGTCCATGACACCAGACAGGTGCATGGAGCTGCCAGACTGGGCTGGCTACATGTGATGCTGGCATCTGTGAGATTTTCTGCAAACTTCATTTCTTCCTGGGTTGGCAGCTATAGGCACTAAACAATTGCGTGAAAATGTGTTTTTTATGTTCCCACCTGCAGACAATCCACTGACAGTTATATAGAGTGGCTGGGGTAAGCTAGGGTCCCCATTGTACGAAAGATTTAGGATCTGAACGGTGGATCATCCCACACCCTAGCTACATTTGTTTAAAGCTAAGTTCTAAAGAAAGTCAGATATCAAAACTTAAGATTCTAGAGTATAGGAGCACAATGCTAACCTAAAAAGGAATTGCAGAATTGCATAAGAAGAAGGGACCTTGGCTAAACTGAGCCTTTCAGCTGCTCATTGCAATGAAACATCCTACACCTGGTTGGCCAGCTTGCTGTCCCTGATCTCCTCTTAAACAATAGAGACAGTCAACACCATCTTGGAATGGATCTGTTAAACGATTTTTCTCTATAGCTTAGCATAAATTGCCTGTATGTTTTCAGTCCTCTGAGGAAATAAAGAATAAAAAATAAGATTTAATCTTCTTTTACATGATAGCTCTTCAAATATTTACAGACCGTCTACATGTCCCTGTGTTTAGGTGCTGCCACTGTCTAATCACCTAACATTGGCTAAGTCATTAAAACTCCCCAGACCACAAGTTCTTCATTTATGAACTGCCAAGTATTATAATGATTTCTAACCCTACATAGATAGAGAGGGTCACGTAAGATGTGAAAGTACTATCAAATGGTATAAAATATTATGCAAATGTAAGACACCACAATGAAGATGATGACAGGTTTGCTACAATTCTCTCAAGCTTCCTTCATCTAAGTCTTGTACTTGGATTGACTGAAAATAATAGTTCAGAAACTACTGAGAACTCTCTTGACATTGACATAAAGCCTGTCATCCACGAGTTTAGTTTATATCTTCTATATTTTATAGAGGTTAAAAAATTCATTCACTCAAGAAATATTTATTCATAATATACTACACTCACAGTACTCTATCAGCTGTTATAGGAGTTACAACAATGAAATGCAAGGCTTCTATCTTGGAGGACTAGATAAGACAAGCACATAAATAAGTGAAACACAAGACAAAGTGCTACAAGTCCTTTCCCATCCCTTACATGTGCACGCACGCACGCACGCACACACACACACACACACACACACACACGGAATTCTGGAAATCCAAAGGGAAGAGAAATTCTATTACAAGAAGATTTCATGAAAGAGAATGGATTTGAAGGATGACAAGATTTCAACAGAAATGGCAGAAATAAAGAACATCATTTTAGATAAAAGATACAGAATAAGCAAGGGCTTAGAAATGAGAACTTGTGAAGGTAAAAGAAAGAATAATGAGTGTTTTGCTTAGACTAGAACATAGAGAACAGGAAGAAGAGTACAAAATACACTTGGAATGGAAGACAAGGTTCAGGTTGTAGACGGCCTCACAAGTTAGGTTAAGAGTATATTAATAGAACGTATTCAGTAGGATTAAAGGAAACTGAAAGACTGTTGCCTAAGGAAATGATATAATCAAGACTGTCAGGAGGTGGATTAGTATCTAGCAGCAATATGTATGATGGAGTGAGGCAGAGATAAAAGGGCCTGGTGATAGTTTTGATAAAAGACAATGAAGGCGTGGATCTGAACAACTGTGTTGACCAACAGGACAAGAGATGAAGAAATAAAGCCTAGATAGAACAAATGGGCTATTTTACACATGACAGCTGTCACCTACGGTGATCAAGGAGTTGAAAGAAAGAAGTCAAGCTTTCAATCCTGGGTCATACTCTGGCTAGAATTAGGGAAGACAGAAAGCCTGCCAGGGTATGAGTTCTGTTTTGAGCAATGAGTGTAAGAAGCTGGCAGGACATCCAAGTGGTGAAGACAGTTTTGGAAGTTATCCACACAGTTAGGAGCCAGATGGTGTTATGAGATTGGGAAGGGAAAAAGTAAGGAGACAGATATAAGGGGGGGCGTCCATATTTAGGAAGGCATTGAGCATTGGAGCCAAAGGTAGAAGAAGCCAAAGGAAAAAGAATGTTTCAAGATGGAGAGATAGGCAGTGTGGTTCTATGAACACTGATGATAGGAACCCAGAAAGGTTACTGGGCTTGGCAAATAAGATGACACCACGAACCACGAAGAGAGGAATTTCAGTCAAGGAATGAAGGCAGAATTATGAGTGCAAAAAGTCAGGTGGGAGTGGGTGGAAAAGAAGCACCAACAGTGAGAGCAAACTGCACTTGCAAAAGGTTTGACAGCGAAGGGAGCGAGAAAAATACAATGGGAGCTTGAGAGGGCAGCAGGGTTGAAGCAATTTTTTTTTAAGTGTGAACTATTCAGTATTTTTATAGGTTGAAGAAAGAAAATGAAGATACTCGGAAGCTAAGTTCTGGAGGAACTGGAATAGAGGGCTCAATGGAGGGAGAGTGTGGACACTTCATTATTTAAATGAAAGAGAGGAGGAAACAGGAGAAAATCCTGGGTAAACCTGCGCAGAGGGATAGGAATACTGACAGCATTCATCCTACAGTTGGAGGTAAGCTGGAGGTGACTCGATGTCTGAATCTATCAAGAATTTGAGGGTTGGTGAAATGATCGAAGAGAGGCAGAGAAGATAAGAGAATATGAGTTACTACCATAGGCGCTAATACTATGTGCGTGCATGCTAAGTTGCTTCTGTTGTGTCCGACTCTTTGCAACCCCATCAACTGTAGCCCACAAGGCTTCTCTGTCCATGGGATTCTCTAGGCAAGAATACTGGAGTGGGTTGCCATTTCCTCCTCCAGGAGGTTTTACTGACCCAGGGGTCGAACCTGAGTTTCCTGTGGCTCCCGCATTGCAGGCGGATTCTTTACTGCTTGGGCCACCAAGGAAGCCCTCAAAAAGCAACTCATCCCCTTGAAACTATGGCAGGACACGAACGTGCAATATTTTGATCTGAAGTCAGATGCCTTATCCAGTAGGCTAATACTACACAAGGAAGTAAAAGTTAGACTTGAGTGGTGTATTTCGAACCATAAAACATGTCAAACCCAGAAGCCATCACTGGAGAGTTAGAAAAATTTTCTTTGGAGATCCCTAAAAAAATAACTGGACTCATGTCCAGTCAGCTTTTAATATTTGAAAGGTTAAATATCCAGAGTAGGCAAATCCACAGAGATAGAAAGCAGATTAGTGGTTGCCAGGGGCTGGAGATCAGAACGAGAGGGTATGGGGCTTCTTTCTGGTATGATGAAACTGTTCTGAAATTAAGAGAGTGGTGATGGTTGCACAATATACTAAAAGGTTGTAAATATACTAAAACATACTAAAATATACACTGACTTTAGGGGGCAAACTTTATGTGAATCATATCTCAACAAGGCTCTTTTATTTAAAAAAATCAAGTCAGGTTGTACACTACATCCTCATAACAGCACTGGGAATACAGTCAATAATATTGTAATAACTCTGTGTGGTGACAGATGGTAACTAGGTTCACAGTGGTCATCATTTCATAATGTATAAAACTATTAAGTCACTAAGCTGTACACCTAAAACTAATGTAATATTTTAAGTCAACTACAGTTCAATTAAAAAAAACTGAATCAATGTTGAATACCTGAAAGTAATATGATAAGTCAATTATCCATCAACAAAAATCAATTCATTAAAAATTTAAAAAGTAAAGTCCTTTAGATTAAAAGATCATTTCAGAGGTGAAACTGATGATGGATTTGCCCAAGGCAGCAGTAAGACTAGGGGAGATGCTGAGGTTTGCAGTGTCGTGTCCTTCCCAAACCAAAGCCCACAGGTTGGTAGGATACAGACCACGTAGGGAACATTTCAAAGGTATGAATTCCCAGGCTTCACTACAGACCTCGTAACCCAGAACATCTGGGGACAGAGCATCTAAGCCTGTTTTAAGGAAACTTTCTGTGTTGGCACATAGCTGTACCATGACTGACCACACTGTTGATCAGAAGCAAGAGCAAGGGGCTGGTGCACTGGGACGGCCCAGAGGGATGGTATGGGGAGGGAGGAGGGAGGAAGGTTCGGGATGGGGAACACATGTATACCTGTGGCGGATTCATTTTGATATTTGGCAAAACTAAGTTTAAAAATAAAATTAGAAAAAAAAAAAAACCTTAAAAAAAAAAGAAGCAAGAGCAAACAGTGAAACTGGCAAAGTGATGGCGGGGCCATGTCTAGGGTGTGGTGAGGTCCATGTCTCTCACAATTACCTTTCTCTGCCAGGCTATCGGAAACCCGGTGTTTCTTAACACTGGCTGCGACTGCTCACATTCCCAACAATCTTCTCCCTGGTCCTTAAAATTTAGAAGGTCCTTGATCTCACAAGTTTTCTGGTCTGCTTGAGGGAAATAAACTCTGTTGTAGCAAGAGAGGATTCAGATGCTACAGTGCTGATACTGTTTTAGCTGTCTGGCAGAATGAAAATGAAATAATACAATATTGTCACCCAGTTTTCATTTGGCAAGTCACACTGAAACATATCAGAGTTATGACTGCCTGGAAATCAAGAAGGTAAAGGAAAAGCCAACAACTCCACAGTGACCCAACAATGGCTTTTCTCTCCATAAATGAGCATCTTCCTTTCTTTATTTTTTGCACCCACCAGGAACCCAGAACTCAGCTAAGCAGCAATCCTCAAGAAGAATGCCACTTGGGGGAGACGCAGAAAGTAACTGATGCCTAAGTGCAGGGAGGGGAACCTGGTGACCAGTCTGCGCAGTGGCAGTGTAGGAATGCAGGCTATGGTTCACGAGAAACATGCACTGGGACTCCAGAAGAAGACAAAGCTGATGATGACCTGTGTAAAGCGCTCTCTCACCCATCGAGTTTTTGGAATTTGGACAACAGTGTGGCAGGTACCCAAGACTGTGCCCACCTTTACCTGCTGTATCCCCCACGAGCTGGCAGTCACTTGTCCACCTTCCCCATGGGAAGCAGCCAGGCTGTGGGAGCCGAGTCCCATCACGCTCTGCCCAGGGATTTCATTAATATCTCATTCTCCTGCTGGCGTCCAGCAGGGGAAATGAATAGCAGCTTCTGTTCATGAGAAAGCTCAGAGTCCCCCATTTAGAGGCTTATCTGTCCTCTACCCAACACCACAGCGAACTCTAGCTCCCTTTCAAGCTCATATTAGTAGGCTAAAGAGGGGAGCTGTGACGTTTTCCACAGACGTCGCCAGGAGCGGCTTTTGCCAGTAGTACTGAGCACCAAGGCAGAAAGGAGAGACCTGGAAACTGAAGGCTCTTTTCCCTGCACAGACCATCTCTTGGCAAGCTTGGCACTGCGCACAGCTGCCTGGAGCTGAGCTGGAATGGCAGTCATCGTCGTGCGGCATGACAGGAGTGGTATTTTGCTGTAGGCCCAGTTTCTGCAAAGATGGCAGGAGGAGTGGCCTGTCACCCAGAATTACTTCTCAGATCCCAATTATATGTTTCAAAAATATCACTTACTAAGACCCAAACACTTTGTTTGCTGGTTGCAGCCCTCCTGAACAGGTTACCATGGATTTATGCTGGCATAATGGGCCTGCGTGATGTATGCTCCCTGTCAGTGCTGAAACAACAGTCAGTGCATCTGAGCAGGCCCACCTGCCAAGCAATATGTTCTCAATCCCTCAGGCAGAGCGGTGCACCGCTCGGCTAAGAAAACGTCCCCCCACTGAGCAAATGGCAGAGCCTCGGAATGCGGGCGGCCGCCAGCGCGTGCGCACGGAAGGCCTCAGACACATGGCAGGAGGGGCAGCGGGGAGGGACAGTGAGGGTGCTCCCGTCAAGCTTCACTTCACAGTGACAGGCACACCGTCTCCTGGTTTTCCTTTCTTTTTCTTTTAATCTCCTAATGAACTAGCAGAGGCCGCTAATCGCATACATCATTAATGCAAGGGACTGGAAGGTGGCTGAGGGATGTTGGGTAGGCTGGTGCCTAAAGCCAGAAATGGGAAAGAGACAGGCGTATGGGTAGGAGAAGTGGCTGGTCTCGTGGTGGTGAGGTGTTTAGAGTACAAAGGGACGGTCGGATGGAGATCCCACCTTGGGAGGAAAAGAAGGGGCAAACAGCAAGTCCTCTGGAGGCTGGCAGCGTGTTTCACTGCGCTGGCTGATCTGAGAGCTCCCCACCACCCTGCTGCTGCTTGTCCCATGGAGGGGACCCTCGACAGAGAGGCAGGCTTCACCCTTTCCATGGAAGATTAAAAAAAAAAAAAAAAAAACAGACTTTTGTCAAGCCCAGGCACTGGGGTTTTTGGCTGGGAACGCTCTGGCTAATTAGCGATAGCATGAGGTCTGTGCTGTGAAGAATGCCTCAGAGACGCAGAACAGATTCTGCTTTTAGCTTCTTGTAAGAGAGAGACTACGTTGAGCGCGCTGCTTTCTAAGCGAATAAGCTCTCTGCAGATTATGTAACAAGGAACAATGAATGGCTTTCTTGCAGGCGATGGGAGGCACAATGCTGTTCAAAGCAGTTAAAAAAAAAAAGGCGACAATTTTACTTGGGATTTTAGGTCAATCTTCTCTAACCTCTTTACAAGATCTTCAAACATTTTTTCAGATCCTGAACCACATGGAGTGGCATGTCACAGACAGTTCTTGTCAAGGGCCATGACAGAATGCTCACTTGCATTTTACACGGGCTGTGTTAAGCACATGGGCCAGAACACATAACAACCTCTTCCCTGCACCTCCTAATAAATAAATGAAGGCAAGCTTAAAAACCACCACCACCACCACCAACAAAAACCAAGCCGTGGTTGTTACATTATGGAAAAGCCAAACAATAAAATACCTTGTGGCCACTGAAAATTACACTTTGCTATTCTACCAAGTAACATTAAAAGAGCACCAGAATATATCGACAGGAAAAAAAAAGATGACAGAAAATTTGATTTCATTTGTGGGAACGTGTACAGACTTCATCAATGTTTGTATATCTGCACAGAGGGATGGAGAGATGCTCAAGGAAAAGCATAACTGGGTGAAAAGATTTTAGGTGTTTCTATACCTGAAAGTACCTGAAAATTTCTGTACCTGAAATTGTTCCTTGTTACATAATCTGCAGAGAGCTTATTTGCTTAGAAAGCAGCACATTCACTGTAGTCTCTCTCTTATGAGGAGCTAAAAGCAGGTTTCTGTACCTGAAAATTTTCCCCCAAGAAGGATGTGTCATTTTATGAAAATCCATCGAATCATTCTAATGAAAAGTAAGAATAACCATAATGCAACACAGTGAAAAATAAGTGCATTCAAAGGAGGGAAGAATCATGCTGATCAGATTGAGGAAGGTCTCTGAGATCAGGCGGTAAGTGAAATGCATGCAGAGGCTGAGGATGGGGGTGGACAGGTGATGGCTCCAGCTAGGAAATGCAGTGAGCGCCTGAAGAGTGACAGAGAATGGGGGACCGGCTAAGGCAGCAGCCAAGAACCCACTGTGGCTGCAGTGAAAGCAGGGACCTGTGGTGGGGATGGAAGAAGACTTGAGAAGGAGGTTGGAGCTATGCTTTCAACTGCCTTTGTTGACAAAGACTGTTGCCATTTAATCTGAAATGTGAACAAGATCCTAGGGTAATTTGTGTGTGTGCCTGTCTGTGTGAAGGTGTGGGTGTGAAGGGGTTGACAGAGGAAATAATTTTTAGGGCAATTAGTAGTATTTAGGAAAGATCAGAGTTGGGGACAAGAGGAGATAGATGAGTTAGAAAAGTACTGAAACATTGCAAAGAGGAAGCAAAGTAACAACAAGATGCTGAACAGATATAAGAAAATAGCAATTTGGTAGAGCTTAGGGATGGAGAAGGCAATGGCAACCCACTCCAGTACTCTTGCCTGGAAAATCCCATGGACGGAGGGGCCTGGTGGGCTGCAGTCCATGGGGTCGCACAGAGTCGGACACGACTGAAGCAACTTAGCAGCAGCAGCAGCAGCAGAACTTAGGGAATTGAAATTGGTTGACCGAGAGGTTCAAGAAGAAGAGTCAAACAAACAAGGGCTTCCCTGGTGGTCAGTGGTTAAGATTCCACCTGATGAATGCAGGAAACATGGGTTTGATCTCTGCTCTGGGAAGATCCCACACGCCAGGGAGCAACACAGCTCACGCGCCACAACTCCTGAAGCCCGCACGCTCTAGAGTCTGTGCTCCCTCCCGGACAAGAGAAACCACTGCGATAAGAAGCCAGAGCAGTCTTTTGGACTCTGTGGGAGAGGGAGAGGGTGGAATGATTTGGGAGAATGGCATTGAAATATGTATAATATCATATATGAAACGAGTCGCCAGTCCAGGTTCGATGCACGATACAGGATGCTTGGGGCTGGTGCACTGGGACGACCCAGAGGGATGGTATGGGGAGGGAGGAGGGAGGAGGGTTCAGGATGGGGAACACATGTATACCTGTGGCGGGTTCATTTTGATATATGGCAAAACCAATACAATATTGTAAAGTTAAAAAATATAATAAAATTAAAAAAAATAAAATAAAATTTCAAGAAGTAAAAAAAAAAGAAACCAGAGCACCACAACACAGGCCCCACTCACCACAACTTGAGAAAGCCCGGGCACAGCAACAAAGACCCAGCACAGCCAGAAATTTAAAATCAATCAATCAATCTTAAAAAAAAAAAAAGAGTCAAACTTTCTTCAGGCACAGGCAAGGCAGGAGGAGGAGGTGATCTGGAGAGAAGCTGAGATTATTGTCTCACTCAGCTTGCTGCTATGATGTGCAGGAGGCTTTAGGACAGTGAGCCTGGATTGGTAAGGACTCCGCATTCCAGAAATTACTACCTGGACTCCATGTGCACAGACATTCGTAGAAACTAAGTTCTGTGAGGAAAGATACTTAGTCTGTTTGGTTCAGTGCTGTACTTTCCTCCCATAAAACAGTGCTGGGCATATGGTAGGAACTCAAAAGTACTGACTGACTGAGTAGAGAAATATTAACATTGAAATTAATGAGTCAGTGAGAGAAAGCCAGCGAGAGCTGAAAACAGAGCCGTGGGGATGGATAGCAGGTGGGAGGAGGAGGAAGTCAGGATGACAAAAAAGGAAGGCGAGGCGCTTTAAGCTTGCCGTCCTGCCATCTGGTGAAGTTCTGTCTCTAAATTCCCGTGGATAATTTTCTACAATTTTCTGAGCCTCAGTTTTTTTAATCATATATAATGTTTAAATTAGGAGGGATGATGATCTTGAAGGCTCCATCCAGGTCTAGAATTCTATGACTTAATCATTGTTGGCTTATTTAACTTTTATTACTGAAATTTTCTTATATTTGTGTTAACCCCAATGATTTGCAAAGTTTCCTGAAGGGATGGAAATGTCTCTCCCCTAAATTGCTTAATACTGTAACTTTCTCATAAATCACTGTTCCAACAGATAAGCTTGATTTGACTGTGTCCTTCTGTGTACTGACGTATGATTTGTACACAGTGAAAGTGTAATGACCTTAAGTATACTGTTTGTTGAGTTTTCACAAATGTATGCACTTTTATCTGCCTTCTTCTTATCAAGGTTTAGGACATTTACATGTTGACTGCATTTTGATTTATTAATGTTTACATTATTGGGAGCCCAGTTGAGCCATCCTTATCCCCTTTCTCTATTTTACTGATATCTCATTGATACAACAGTTATGCAATCAGTCATTTTCAGATATATAAATCTGATTTTTTACAATATTATTTCTTCACCTATTTTAGTATCCCCCCACCCCATGTAATAGACAATAAATTAAATTAAGAGCTCTGGACCAGATCAGACATTTCTTATGTAGTATCATTGCCAAGTTTTTTATTTAAAAGAGAAATCCTAAGCCTGAGTATTTCTCCATAAGAGGTATTTAACCTACAGTCTTCTATATGAAGTGAGTATTTGGACATTCTAGGAGAAAAATATTTAATTCATTCTGAGTCAAAGATAAATGTGTTTGATAGCATTTTTTTTTAACATGCTGTTATTTTTTTAGGCTAGTTTGGAATATTTCTTTGGTTGGGTCATGAGACTGTGGCTTTTGAATCATCTGAACCCAAACACCATTCGGCTGACTTTGGCTCCTTCCAGGAGGTAAGGAGAGCTCTGCTTCCTCCTGGTTTTCATCAGATACAATTTGATATTTACCCATTTCTGACACCTGGCTCGGGAGAAGCCCATGGGTGCCAGTTCAAGCTGGGCCACATCCCAGACCTTGATGGGTCCTCTGGATCTGACAAACTCAAGCTCAAATTCTGTGGGGTCACTTTGGCTTCGTTTCCCCCCACCTTTTATAAGAGGCAGGCTTCCCAGTCATAAACCCAAGCTGTGGACATGAGCCCTCCCCTGAGATCACAGCCACGGACGTGGGCCTGGCTCTGCCAGCAGAAAGGGGGGGACTGCTCTGTGGTTAGTGTTAGACGTCAATGCTGGAGGCTGGCTTCCAGGCAAAGTCTCCAACACTCAGATTCTTCTACAACAGAATAAAAAGCAACTCATGCAACTAAAATTACCAAGTCTGTCCTCCTAATACTTAAACAAGCAATTCCACCTGCACTGAATTTTAAGTACTTCTGGCCTCTATACGAGAAAATATTCTACACTGTGTATTAACTTTGGTTGATCCTGGAGCCACGTTAATCAGAAAAGAGGAGGGAATGTCATTTGTGCCAAATCCCAAGTCCTTGCTCAAGCCACTGAAACACTAAGTTTTCTAGCTCTGGATGCTGAGGAATTCCAAGAAAACTGTGCACAAACGAAGTCAATATATCAAATAATCAAGATAAATTTATTGAACTACTTCAGACACTTTGCTCACTGCCAATCCTATTTTGTACATGGTCTGTTGAGACCCTGGAGAACCTGAATGTAAAAAGATGACTCTGTTATCTCCTCGATCATGATTTGGATCTGGTCGAAATATCTTTTACTTGTAAACCACTTCAGCACAGCACAGTTATTTGCTCCTCGTACAACAAATAAACCAGGCAAAATCTCTTAGTACCTGCCTTTTGTACCAAATGAGACAAAAGCTAAAATGGAGTTCTCAGGACACTTGAAGTAAAAGTGATGATGTACCAAAACTGAAGAGTAATAATATGAGTGTCCTACTGCAGGAATCCTCTTCACCTCACTGTTGTTCAGTCGCTCAGTCGTGTCCGACTCTTTGTGACCCCGTGGACTGCAGCACACCAGACCTCCCTGTCCTTCACCATCTCCTGGAGCTTGCTCAAACTCATGTCCACTGAGTTGATGATGCCATCCAACCATCTCATCCTTTGTAGTCCCTTTTCCTCCTGCCCTCAATCTTTCCCAGCATCAGGGTCTTTTCCAATGAGTCAGCTCTTTGCATCAAGTGGCCAAAGCACTGGAGCTTCAGTTTTAGCATCAGTCCTTCCAGTGGATATTCAGGATTGATTTCCTTTAGGATGGACTGGTTTGATCTCCTTACAGTCCAAGGGACTCTCAAGAAGAGATTTTCTAGCCTATGTTTGAATAATGCCACTGACAGGGAGCTTACTACTTTTCAAGGGATCCAGTCTACCAACGTACAGCTAAGCATTGATTTCTGAACTGAAATCTGCCCCTTTAGAACCTCCGCATACAAATGGCCTGAATTCTGTCCTCTGAAGTGATACAATTAAGTCTAGTGGCTCTTCCATGACACTTCTTTAAGCTACCTGGCACCTAAACCTAACCTCAAAGTTGTGAGATTTCAAAGATGGTTGAAGACATGGTTCTTATTCAGAGGGTACTAGAATTGATAAACATGATGTGATGGGACTTCCATGGTGGTCCAGTGGCCAAGACTCTATGCTCTCAATGCAGGGGGCCAGGGTTAGATCCTTGGTCAGAGGACTACATCCCACATGCCACATCTGTGTTTGCATGCTGCAACTGAAGATCCCTTATGCTGCAACCAAGGCATAGTGCAGACAAACAAATAAATATCAAAAAAGAACATGATACAAGAACCGGACTTATTCCCACCAACTTAAGTGGAAAAGGCCATGATGTTCATAACAGCAGTTGAAAAGGTGGTGCCAGTCCTAATAAGAGTTAGAAGTGGCATGAATAACACAGCATAGAAGCAGTATTTTAACAAAATCACAAAGGTAGGCCATGGTTAAACTTGCATAATCCTTACACTACAGTTTACAATCTAGATGGTTTGAGATCCATACATTTACAGCATTTTAACATCTGCCCATCACTAGGCTTAATAATTTACATTTATATAGCACTTTAGAGCTTTCAAAGAATTTTACATGTTATTTTATATAATTTGATTTTGAAATTCAAAAGTGACATCAGGCTTTGGAAAATAATAAGCCTTTCACTAACCATGCCGAGAACATAATGAGATATACAGATGTAATCCACTCTTCTGAATGGCTTCCTGGTACCCAGAACTACGGACTCCGAAGTAGAAACTTGTCTGCCATAAATTTATTTCCTTTTTTTGCCAATTTTTTTTCCATTCAGGTAAACCTGTTAACCTTGCTAAGCCTTTATTTCCTTTTCTGCAACATGTAGATCACATACTGTGGGCCTTAAGTAAAGTAATTCACATAAAGAGCTATGCCTAGTGCCTGATATTACAGGATGAATAAATGTTTGTGCTCACTGATCTTTTTTGTTCATCATAGATAATAACTAACTTCCTTATTATAGAACTGATCTTATTAGGATAAATGGCATGTAAAAGTATGGTAAAAATACTTAAAGTACCACAGAGCTTAAAAGAAAATTGTCAGTTCGGCAGTCTGAAAAGTATTGTGAAGATCACTTCCGGGTATCGACAGAAAAGAACTAAAAGCAGGTACTCAAATGTGTTCATAACAGCACAGCATTATTTACAACTGTGAAAAGATGGACACAACTCAAGTGTCCACCGATGGACAAACAGATAAACAAAATGGGATATATACACACATACAACGGAACAGCATTGAGCCTTATGAATAAGGAAGGAAATTCTTGTACATGCTACAAGATGGATGAATCGTAAAGACATTATGCTAAGTGAGATAAGCCATTCACAAAAAGACAAATACTCATATGAGACACTTAGAGCAGGCAAATTCATGGAGGCAGAAAGTAGAATGGTGGTTGCCAAGGGGAGAGTAAGGAGGAGGAGTGAGGAGTCATTGTTTAATGGATATAGAGTTTCAATTTTACAAGATGAAAAGACTAATGGGAGATGGATGGTGGTGAATGTACTTATTGCCACTGAACTATCCACTCAGAAATGGTTACAATGGTAAATTTTATGTTATGTATATTAAAATGGTAAATTTTGTTATGTATATCTTAGCAGAATTAGAAAACCCTATGAACACTGCAATGATATTCCAACAGACTTTAAGCTTCAAAGAATATGAGGCACATTTCCTGTACTAGAAGCACTTAATATCCAATTAAGGAGACAGAAAACAAACTAAAATGACAAATGACCATTTAAAATACTCTAAAGCAACAAGCAAACAGATAAACAAGCATCCATGAACCTATAACTTGCCAATGACATGATCCAGTTGGTGGACATTAGCCATAAGTTATATGCCAGATGTCTTGGGTCAGAGTCTTTGTGTCACAAAGACTGTGACCTGAGGTTTCACTCAACAGCACTCCATAACAGAGCACGGTTATTAAATGCTAAAAATCAAGAGGCTCCCAAAGACGCTTAGTGACTGACAGCTTCATCTCCCAGGCTTTTTATACTTCATCATGCAAACACAGACAATGCGGAACAGTTACTCTAATTAAGCACTTTCCTTATCCTCCCCTCGCAGAGCTGCGTTGGAGATAAAGGATAATGGCACTAAATGAACAGGTTAATTAGAGACAGCATTTACCCCTGCAGGCCTTCCAGTGGAAACACCATTTCACACCATTACATCACACAGGAGAGCAAGGCTCCGGGGACTGGCTCCTGAGACAGCCAGTGACCAGGAGAGAACAAAGCAAGCGGTGCAGAGAGAGAAATCATGCTAGCGTAACTGACACACACTCTTATCCAGGATTTCACCCCATATTTCTTGAGGGCATGAGCTGGCAAACGACAGCCTGCAAGCCAAATCTTACCTGCAATAAGATTTTGTACAGCCTGTAAGCAGAGATTAGATTTTGCATTTTTAAAGTGTTGTTAAAAAAAAAAAAAAGTAAACAAACCGTACTGTATGACAGAGATCTATCTATATGGTCACAGGGGCTAATATCTGCTATCTGGTCCTTTACAAAAAAAGTCTGCCAACCCATGCTCTTGATGATAGGAATTAAGCAATGTGTTCGATACCAAAAGGAGGAGGAGGAGAGAGAGCTGTCACGTGATCAAAAGAGAAGATTTGAAATACAACCCTATCACCAGTTGTCATCCTACAAATATCTTCATTTCATGCAGACGTGTCCTTTTAGTTCACCCCTTTCGTGAGCTACAGAGCTCTCCCATTTTGGCCATCGAGGGAAAAAACAGCAGAAATGTGAGCAACTTATGCATTCAAGCAAGTTTAAAAAAAAAATTTAGAAGACACAAACTTGTCTACTTCTCCCTTCTCACCTCTTCTTTCTTCAACCTGGTCATTATTTCAAAGTTGAACATGTTCTTGGGAAAATATTGTGATTCAAGGTGGTGCCTGCTATCATTCCATTGGTTTGGAGTGTTTAGGACCAAGCTTTAAAATAAGTTACAAGTTGAAACTTGGCAGAGAGAAACAGACACTCAGGGCAGGCACCAATTTTATGTAATTTGAAAACAGCTGGTTTAGAATTTGCTAATTCATAGGAGTTCAGGAAAGAAAGCAAACCTCAACAACCTCACCTAACTGAAAATACTTGCATTCTGAATAAAGCTCAGGGCCCATTCAGAGTCTGCCATTAATTCAGCCAATGTTTTTCTTCCTAGAATAATAAATACTTTCTTCAACTGAAATGTGGGATCATTACAAATAAAAATATTGCTATGATCTGACTGTAAGTGGATTACATATTTACTTTGCTTTATTGGAAGGGCCATGGGGTATGACCATAACTTATGCCTTCTCTTGCATTCCATACTGCCTAGTTGGGCACAAAATTGGCACTAAAAAAATAAATTCTCATTTATGAAGTAATAGCTAGTGTAAAGAATGAAAACTAGTAAATGAGATTGGTTCACTCATGCCAGGTACACATATTTTAATGTGGTTATTGGCAAAAGCTGAAGCTTCTTGGCTATGGAATAAGGCTCCAAAGTTCAGGGACCTCCAACAGAACTTTAACATAAACCTGGTCATGCTTCCAACAGCTCTGGTCTCTACTATCTATGTGCCTTCAAGATGGAAAAGGTCTCCACTCTATATGCCTTTGTTTCACAAATATTTCAACATTTAAATTTTAATCAGGATGGGGTGCTTTGGATAGCCCCTCCCGCTGAAAGAGGGGTGCATGGTCACTTTATGGTCACCGTTTAGAGAATGTGCGTTCCCACCTACAGTATCAGGGAAGAGTTGGACACACGTGCAGAGAGAAGTAGTGTGCTCTCAGGAAGGAGCAGCGAATAGGCCTGAGTTGGAACAGCTGTTCCCAAGGGCTGCTGTACTGGTGGAGTCTTTCCCCTGGGTCTATGAATGGCAGTTTTCCATTTGCAGAGAATAGTAACTTAAGACTTCTTGCTTCATCGACGTACTGTCCACCACACACACACACACACACACACACACACACACACACAAAGACACACACAGACACACAGACACACAAAGACACACACACACAGACACACACACACACACACACACACACAGCATGACCTTCAAACCAGGCCTGGTCATAGGGGCAAAGTGCCTTCTAGGGCTGCATGAGGACAGGGACTTAGTTATCTTACGTTGAAAACACTTCAAACTGATAGGATCTTGATGACCTTAATGCCTCGTGTCTTTCACCTTCTCTTTAATATATGAACATATTTTTAAAAAGGAAAACATCATATCAATTGATAGGCCACTCATCTCAACCCAAATAAAGTCACTCCCCTTTCCACAGTTTTAAAAAGCTAGTCCTTTCTGATTTTCTTGCCCTTTGACTACACATCAAACTAAATGTTACTTACCAGCAATTGACTGCAAGTTTGTTTAACAGCAAGACATCCCTTTAATTAACTGCCCTCTTTTTTATTGAAGTTGACAGGCAATACATTTGTAGCATCTCAACTGATTACATGAAGTCTTAGGTAGTTATATGCCAGTTGGTAAAGAAAAAATAGCCTACATTAATCCTAACAGATAGGTCTTGTGGTTAAGAATCACACAAGAAAAATGATCTCAATAATTTCAAAGACCCTTAGATTCAATGTCATTATCAAGTTTTTTAAATAGGATGAAAATATTAACTTCATTAATGAGAAAAACCTATGCTTTATCCCACTTTTCAGGACAAAATTATTCTTGAGGAATTGCTGATCTTTCCCTCAGACTCTCTCTGCTTCATTGTAGAAATTATATTTCTAAAAACTTCCCTAAGGAAATAATCAAGAATGTATAGCAGGGGCTTCCTTAGTCATCCAGTGGCTAAAAGTCTGTACTCCCAATGCAGGGGGCCCAGGTTCAATCCCTGGTCAGAGAACTAGATTCCATATGCCACAACTAAGAGTTTGCATGCTGCAACTAAGGCCCACTGAAGCCGAATAAATAAATAAATAAATAAATATTAAAAAAAAAACAATACACCAAAATTTAACCAAAAGTATATTTACTGCTTCCCTGCCTAAAATGGATAAGAACCATACTAATGCTTCATTTCTATAGGTGGAAGTTAAGTTAGATAAAGCATTGTAATTCACAGAGAATACATACATGTGTTATGCAATTATCAAAAATGGAAATGTAGATGACACATATGAGAAAATACTCATGATGTAATAATTAGTGAAAAACAAATAACTCTAAACAATATATATGATTTAAACTTTGTTCACTATGAGCAGAAAAAAGACTAGAAGGAAATAAACGTAAGTCATCCAATTGTTATCAATGTGGGGAGGAGTTATACTGATTTTTATTCTTCACATACTCTCCATGCTTTATACAATTTGCTCATTTTATAATAAGAACCCAAGTATAATTTAGAAGTATATTTCAGAGGACGGTTCTCCCGTAGGTGTTAATTAGACGATTTTCTAGGCTCAGAGCTGTCTAGCAAACCACTCCCAGTAGCAGTCAAGTCCTTAACTAGAATGACTGCTCACTGACACCATCTCCATCTTCTCTAGATTATCTTGAGAACTGAAAAGAAAAAGATAGTTTGGGGAAAATGTCTACTCCTGCATTTATAAACAAGAAAATTCTCAGTAGGAGGATGAATCATTATGACCACCACCACCACCAACAAAAACACCCACCCTTGTTATCCAATACTCACATTGAACAGGTTTTATATCCACACATTTTAAGAAACCAAGAGGGAGTCATAAACCCAATTCAATTTAATTGGGTGCTCTCTTGACAGAATGGTTATTAGTAAGATTGTATTGTACAAACCTCCCTGAAATCCCAAAAGCTGCTGACTACACCAGCAAACATTTAACATCCAGCATGCAACATATAGTTGTGCCTGCTCCTCTGTCCCAGGCCCCTCCTGCAAACCCCTCATCCTTCTCCTTCCCATTCCCCTTGGATTCTCAAATCAAAGAAAAAGCTTGTCTGGAGCAACCTCCATAAATTATTCACATGATATTACAGTGTATGTCAGCAATCTCGCAGTGTTTAAAAAACTTAACTACAAGCCAATTAAAATGTAAACTGAGAAAGACGGATGGAGCTGGTTGCTCTGGTGTGAACTTAGCAGCTCATAACAATATGCACTCCAACTTCCAGACCTGCTAATTTGACAGCTACTTTCATCAGCAGAGCCTCCTCCTCCCCACCATGACTTCATCCCCCTCCTTTAATGCAGTGGTTCTCCCAGGACAAATGGTTCTGTATCCTTCCACATTCAGCAGATGAGTCCCCTGGGCCTTGCAACCAGCCCAAGTGCTCAAAGTGGAAGTTATTAACAAGGGTTTGTTTCTTTCCCTCTTTGTTTTTAAGGATATGTAATATACCCTTCACTTTCTTTTTTTTTATATTTTATTTTATTTTTAAACTTTACAATATTGTATTGGTTTTGCCAAATATCGAAATGAATCCGCCACAGGTATACCCACGTTCCCCATCCTGAACCCTCCTCCCTCCTCCCTCCCCTACCCTCCCTCTGGGTTGTCCCAGTGCCCCAAGCATCCAGTACCGTGCATCGAACCTGGACTGGCGACTCGTTTCATACATGATATTATACATGTTTCAATGCTATTCTCCCAAATCTCCCCACCCTCTCCCTCTCCCACAGAGTCCATAAGACTGATCTATACATCAGTGTCTGATGTTTTTAAGGATATGTAATATACCCTTCACTTTCTTTACAGGTTGCAGTTTATAAGTGAAAGAAGTTTTTAAAAAAGGAAAGAAAAGACAAAAGGAAGAAGAAAAAAGTAAGCAAAGATCATGTATCAGTGAGAAAAGGTAAAGCAAGTCTGAAAGCTAGCTGAATGGGGATGATGTTCTGAAACATGTTCCCTTCATTGTTTCCATTTCAATTTTTTCTATGCTACGCTTCAACACCAATGGGTCTATATGACATAATTTCACTTACTCGTGAAACAACTAAGAGATTAAAGACAAGGAGTACCTGTTTTGGTTTTGAGAAGAAGAGAAGACCTGTACTACTGCACAGATTCGAGCAGTTCTGTTAAGACAAAAAGATAGGTTCCCCCTTTAAAAATATTCCAGCACATCTTCCTCCATATCCCTCTTCCACTTCTCCTCTCTTTCAGCATTATATAAGAAATCTCAATCTGTAATGAAACCACAGCAGGACCTGACAAGGAGGGGCATTAGAACATGAGTCAGATTATCAGCACTTCTGTACTACCTCTTCTTTACAGAATACGAGTTTTCTTTTTCTGAAACAACTCAAATTTAAGACAGGGACATCTGATTCTTCTAAAGAAGGGCCTGGACAAGGAAAATTCATAGTTTCAGCAATGGAAATTTGGCACCAACCTAACAGAATAACTTCCTACTTTAGTTCTCATGCTTTTCAGTTTCTAGACTTAGACATACAATTTAAACAGAAAGACACAAATGGTGTCCATTCCCCAAAGAGAATAAAATAATACCTTAATCCTAGAAAAATTGGTGACCTTATGGTAATGGAAAATCACCTTTATTGAGCTCCTCTCTGTCATCTGGATATATCTGGTCAATCAGAAAGATCAAAGTTCTCATAGGCATGGCGCACCTGTTCAAATCAACACAAGAAATGTGTGTACCTATAAGCCAACTGAGCGTGTGCGTGCTCAGTCATGTCTGACTCTTTTTCGACCCCACGGACTGTAGCCCTCAGGCTCCTCTGTCCATAGGATTCTCCAGGTAAGAACACTGAAGTGGGGTGTCATTCCCTTTTATAAGGGATCTTCCCAACACAAGGATCGAACCTGTCTCCTGCACTGCAGGCAGATTCTGTATCATCTGGGCTACCAGGGAAGCCCAAGAGCCAGCTACTAAGGTATCAATCAGTGACCCATATAATAGATTATTTTATCTTTGAAATTATGCATTATCTGGAAAAGGTATATAGTTATATGATCACTGCATGCGCAAATAGAAGGATCACTGAATGGATATAACTGGAAATAAACACAAGTCTCATGAGGGACTTTCCTGGTGGTCCCAGAGGCTACGACTACTTGCTTCCATCAGAAGGTGTGGGTTCAATCCCCATCAGGAAACTAGATCTCACACGCCACAACCAAGACCAGGCACAGCCAAATAAATGTTAGAACAAAACAACACAAGTCTCATGAGTAGACACTATTAATGGAAAGGAAGTGAAGGAGTTCAACTCTTTGATCAAACTTGGAAATTAAGAGGTTCAATTGAGGAAAACTGATCAGTTGATTTATGAATTTCTCACTAGGTTTTCTCTCTGCTATTAGTCAGAGAGGACTATGCACACTGTAATTACATCTCAATATTTTTTGTTCAAATTCAGTTAGCAGTTGTCTGAGAAAAGCTTACAAGTCAAAATAAAGGCAGATGGTTATCTGAACAGTACATACAATCAATAAATTCATTCCACTATTTAATCCTGCTGAATTATTTACAACAGTGGCTTTCTAGTCCCACAGTGATTCAGAATCATGTGGGGAAATTTTCTTTAAAATAAAAAAAATACAGACAATACTAGGGTTATATTTTCAGATATTCTGGTTTGACAGGTGTATTTAAAATATTTTCAATGTATTCAAAATAATTTCAATTAAAATCAATTAAAATGACTCTACTCTAGTGCTGCCAAGGACTGAGAACAGCTCATCTGACTGAGAATTGTAATCTCTGGTCACTCATTATGGTGGAACATGGCCACATCACAGACTGGACAAACTAGAATATGCTGCCTTCAACTCACGTTTAGCCCTTAACTGCCTGAACTGTCCTTCTATTCATATCAGCCTCTTGGTATATCTTTCTTAGGTTTTGGCCTAAGTCCCTGTAATATACTTTGTACTTTATGCCTTAGTTTTGAAAATCGGGCTTCTGATCAGGGAAATGTAGTTTAAAACCACAATGAGATATCACTTCACACCCACCAGAATGGCTCTAATCAAAAAGACAATAACAACGAACATTGCCAAGAATGTGGAGATATTGTACATGCAAATTTTATACTATTTCATAATGTGAATATAAAACGGAAACGATGTAAACTTAAAATGATCCAGACACTTTAAGGAACAGTATGGCAGTTACTCAAATGGTTAAACTGCATGACTCAGCAATCCCAGTACTAAGTATATTCTTAAGAGAAATGAAAACATGTGTCCACACAAGAACTTGTGATGAGTGTTCACAGCAGCATTATTCACGATAGTCAAAAATGGAAACACTCCAAATGTCTATCAAATGATGAATGGATAAGCAAAATGCAGTATATCCTTTCAATGGAATATTATTAAACAAAATATAAAGAAATGAAGTATTAATACATGGATACAACATGGATAACATTAAAACATTACATGGATACAACATGGATAAACATTAAAAACAAGTGAAAAACAAGGGAAAGAAGTCAGCTGCAAATGGCCATATATTGTATGTTTCTATTTATTTGAAATGTCCAGAACAGGCAAATCTATAGACAGAAAGCAGAGTACGAGTTGCCTAAGGGTGAATGTACGATGGGGGTAAGGAGATGATGATCAAAGAGTGCAGGGTCTCCTTTTCTTTTTGACAAGATTTTGGCCATGCTGCGAGGCATGTGGGATCTTAGTTCCCTGACCAGGGATCGAACCTCTTCCCCCTGCAGTGGAAGCACAGTCTTAACTACTGGGCCACCAGGGAAGTTCTTGGATTTCTTTTTTAGGTAATAAAAATGTTCTGAAATTGATGGTGGTGAGGAATGCAAAATTCCGTGAATATGCTAAAAACCCTTGACAGGTACACTCAAAGTGGTGAATTGTGTGTTATGTGAATTCTATCTCAATAAAACTACAAAAAATATAAAGAAAAGAAGGCTTCTGTTCTGAGGTCTGACTTGGCAGCTCATCAATCCTCCAGTCTCCTGCTGGGGTTGGGGGTCCTGTCTGGCATGGTCACTGCCTCTGTGAGGAGCTGTTCTGACCTAGCCTGTTGATAAAGATCTTTTGGCTCTAATGTACCTCTTGGCTCTGGCTCCTAGTCTTCAACATATCCTAGTCTTCCTCATCATAATACCCTTTGGATAGTCAATTGTCCCTTCTGAATGGGCATGTACAAATAGGCTTTATTCTGAGGGTAACAATAGAAAGTCATTAATGTTTAATGGGGAGCAGTATAAAGACAACACAGGAAATAACATGAAGTCTTTTAGCTGACCTCACTCATTTCATGTTCACTAACAACTTCTCCTTTCCTACCACACTGCACCAGCTCCCAGTAAAGAGGCTCTAGTCTCTCAGTTAGGCCTAATGTCTCATAACTCCTTCCTCTAATCCTCTCCTCTTCTTTCTGGCCGTCCTCATTCCTCCCCCCAGTATAAACCATTTTCACTCCACCATCAAATCTGTACTCAAACCATCACTCTTGAATCCTCCTGCTTTTCTACACTTCACCAGTTAAACTTCTTCAAGATTAGATTTGATGCATTATGTTTCATGCGATGATTTCTCAACATTATACTAACTAGGGCTATAAATGATATAAATTAAACAAACCCCAAACTTGTATCATGAGCTTTGTCCCTCTGACCAAGCTCTATACTCTTTAACAGCAAGAATAAAGTGATAAACTTCTCTTGATTCCATACTGTGCCAAAGTGCTAGGCCAGCAGCTAACATACTCAGAGGCTGACTGATAAAAGGAACTCATTTTTATTTCCAAGAATTTGTGTACAATCGACTTCTCTGGCTTGTTTTCTCTCTGCCGTGGTTTCCCTTTCCATTCCCAGAAAGCTTGCCTGTGTGCATTTCCTTTTCTCGAGGCTATGTGCTGTTACAGGAGAAATCACTCCCTTGGGAAAATTATTGATGGGCAGCTTCTAATTTTAAGCTACAGCTGAACTAAGAAACTGAATTGCAGCTGCATTACCATTTCATTCTGCATGGAGCCCTAATGATAAATATTTAACCAGAACAACTTCCCTTTCCTTTGCTGCTATATTCTCATATAATTATTTTAACAAACGGTTGTTTCAAACATTTACCACTCTTGTCAAACCTCTAACTACTCCCGGTGGATGCTATTTTGCTGCTTCTATCACTAAGAAAATCAATGGTATTCCTATCACCTCCATATTTACTCATGTTTGTGTGTTAGTTACTCAGTCGTGTCTGCCTCTTTGTGACCGCATGGACTGTAGCCCACCAGGTTTCCCCATCCATGGGATTTTCCAGGCAAGAATACTGGAGTGGGTTGCGATTTCCTTCTCCAAGGGATGCTCCTGACCCAGTGATCAAAACTGGCTCTCCCACATTGCAGGCAGACTCTTTACTGTCTGAGCCACCAGGGAAGCCCTATTGTTTAACCCATTGTTCAGGTCATCAGCACTGCCCATCAAATATTTTCTGTTCTCCCCTAGTTTTAGGCACTTTGATGGCCCTTTGGGGTTGGGTGCAGCCATGTGTCTTGCTCTGTGATAACTGCTGTCCCAGTTCCCTAACAACATAGCCATCATTTGCTCTGTCTCCACTACCTTCAATTCATCCAACAAGACTGTCTTGCTGCTTGAAGGCACTTTATTTAGGAAGACTTTACTAACCTCACAGGCAGCTTAAGTTCCATCCTTCTTTATGTTCTCTTGTCAATTGTGTTCATATTTCTATGCCAACTCTTACAGTGGGTTTTGATATTTGCTTGTGGGTCTGTCCCTAAGAAATGTTGATTTTAAGCTCTGTTTAATCAGTCCACAGACAAAGGACTCAGAGGCAAAAATGGGAGGTTTTGAGGTATGATTCTTTTGCTTTTTATAAACAACGGGCCCACATAAACTTGGTTTAAAGATTTACCAGATAAAACAAAATTGGAAAACCATCATACTGCAGCATAAATTCCTCCAAGATATCTTACAAGATGTTGGAACCTTAGACTGTAATGTAATGACTGTCACAAGGAAAGTACCCAGAAGATGTTTGCTAAATGAATGAATAACTCCCTGGGCAATGCGCTAATCGCTGTCCCCTTACATCTGACCTTTTATTCTAAGTACAGTATGAAAGTTAGTAACCCTTCTCCAGGTTGCCCTGGGAGACCCAAAACTCTTAGAAACAAATCTGTTTATTAAAAAACTATGATAGTTGTCATCAAAATAGCACTGCTTTAGAAGCATCTAGAGTATAAAGTTTTTTAGCAGCTTTGGTTCATTACCAAAGTAGGCATTATCTTAAAATTGATCTTATCTGAAGGTTAAACACACTTAGTTCCTTGTCAGAACACTTAACTCTCCAATATGGTCAATTACCAGATAATAGTGTCCACTTTCTCATGTCTTACTACTTAAATGGTCTGATCAATAAATAAGTACACACTGCATTATTAAGAGCTTGCTGATGTCAGACACGAATGGAAGAAGTCTCTGAAGTTCTAGTCTTAAAAATAACATTTAAGTTCCCTATCACTTTCAGGTATTTTATAAGTCTCTACTGTGCTCATGGCACTGAAATATAATTTTCTTTGAACCTGTGATCTGCATTAGACATGTCACATGCAAAATGGATGGACTGTTTTTTCAATTTGTTATGAGTTTGAGTGGCATTTTATTTCTCTTAGTAATTAAGTGATAATTGACCAAGTATATTGGTTCCTCATCAACACAAAATATTTAAAGCCATCAAAATAAAAGCACTTCTGAATCCAATAATCCAATGGGAAGTGACAAAATGTGTATCTTGTTTGGTGATGGAACTTGCCAGCTCTTCTGCAGAATACAGTGGGAGATTCAGTGTAGAAAAGGAACACTTTTAGGAGAGAGAGAAGGGGTATTTGATCCAGTTATCCTTTCACTAAATGTACTTTCCTTATAGATAGCTGTCTAAGAAATCATTTTAGTTAATTTTAGAAATTTCTTTCAATACTTTTTAAAATAAGCTTTCTTAGACTCTACACTTACACACAATTTTTAAAGTGAACTACTGAACTTGCAGAGAAAAGAAGTAACATTCTAACTACCTATAGAAGAATTAGTCCTAGATGCTTATGAACACAAATTGATCTCAATGAAATTTTATTAGCAATTTATCATCAAAGATTATCCAAACAAATCCAAGAATATTTAATTTACTTAAAACAAGGTTGAACATTAGCTGGCATTTACATGACCAGTTCTGATCCTGCCTCCAATACATCAATACCTAGAGCCATTGAAAGGTCTGATGCTGTAGTGGAAGCTTCAGTACTCGGGCCACCTGATGTGAAGAGGCAACTCATTGGAAAAGACTCTGATGCTGGCAAAGATGGAAGGCAAAAGGAGAAAGGGGTGGAAGAGGATGAGATGGTTAAATAGCATCACTGGTTCACCGGACATGAATCTGAGCAAACTCCAGGAGACACTGAAGGACAGGGGAGCCACAAAGACTCAGACAAGACTTAGCAACTGAACAACAACCACCAAAGAGAGTGAGTGAATATTCTCAAACAGCAGAAATGAATCAAATCCATCTCTCACAGACGAGCAAATGGATGTTCATTCTTGCTTGGCATCTGACAGTAAGAGACAACTGTCACTTCTGAGTCTTTAAAAAAAACAGGCTTCTATTCACTAATGCCTACTAGTCCTAGACAGTTTAAACTCTAAGTTCATTTTTTTTTCTTATGTAGACAAATGCAGTGCTTTCTCAGTGAGCCTTATTTCCACATCAAAATGAGGAAGGCAAAGGTCAACATGGTATTAAAAAACATACAAATACCATGAATTTGGCCATATCCTTCCATGGACCCTACTTAAACAAAAAGAAAATATGCATATATGATAAATAATAATTGTTAAAATTATTCCATTCCTATGATGTGTAAGATGCTCTTCTAGCCACATATATATAAGAAGCCCACAGCATAGTCTCTGGTTCTTAGTTTATAATCTACTAAAAGAAATAAAATCCTCATCATAAAAAGATAACCTACGAGACACTTAATTGACAAGTGAGATGAACAGGCCACGAGAGGGACTATTAGAGGCCAAAGAAAGAAGAGCTCAACAAGGCTGAGTGAGTCTCAGAAAGTTTTTAGGAAAAGTGTCATTTAAGCTGTTTTAAGTACAGAACTCAGAAGCATAAAGAACAGAGTACATGAGTTGCAATACATGTGGAACACAGTGAGGAAAATGTTTGAAAAGTGTAGTTAATTATATAAATATCTAATGAGTTATAGGAGAATAATAAATGCCAAACCACAACACTTGGATATTTCATCAGCAAAGATATCTCCATTTAAATAAATAATTGTTTTGATAAACACAATATTTATTTCAGAGCAGTTAAAAAATAAGACTACCAAAACCTTCAAGAATGTCCATTCCATTTCCGAGATTATGTTCTAAGAAATTCCAAAACTCAGTTAATGAACACCAAGATGAAAAACTGGACAAAACTTAAATGTGTAGCAATTAGAGTTCAGTTATTCATGTTACCGTGTACCCATGGAATAGATCAAAACAGATGTAGGACAATAGTTAATAAAATGAAAATACACTGTTAATAAAAATATCTTGGGGATAAATTTTATTGTCCTAGTTTATTACCATCTGTGTATTAACAAGAACAAAAAATTAAACATACATATAGGAAAAGATTGAGAGGATATATACCTCAAAGTCTGTTTCTTGAATTCTAAAGGGGCTAATGTCATCTCAGAGTTATGGAGATAATTTATCTTTCTTGTAGCATGGCTGCCACTTAAGAGCTGAAAACCTGCCTCTTTCCCATGCAACAGTGGACACCACTGTCCATGGACACCACTGTGGCTTATAGATGTCCATGTGTTAGTACCTTGCACAGTTCTGGGAAAATTTTCTTTTCAGTATCTGTTGGTATAAAGAATTTGGAATACTTGCTAATGGAAAGTCTACTTTTCTAGACTTAGGATTTGCCTGTTTTAGAACATACAATGTTGATAGTTGTCTTCCTTAAAAACAAAATCTTCTTTCTGATTAAAAATAGAAAAACAAAGAAAGAACTATTATCCTGTCACATGTAAAGATAAATACTCCAACTTCTTAAAATGAATTTTTCTGGCTTGGAATATCAGAGAACATACTTATTTCTTAAGACGGCAAAGAATGTTTTACTTTCCCTGGGAAGAAACATTTAAAAACTAGATCCTAGTATGGTATTTCTGGAGTTGAATGTCTTATCTGAGCCAGAATCTCCATGAATTGTGTTGTTCAAACCTGCCTAGCCTTCCCTGGCAAGGAAGGAAGGTTGAAAAGGGAGTGAAGAGAGAAACCAGGTAAGGAGAAGAATGGAACAGAGGAAAGAAAAACAGAAACCAGGTGAGGAAAGAAGGAAATAGTGACGAGAGAGGGATATTTGGGGACAGACTGGCTTTATTTCCCATGCTGGTCTGGTTCTTGTTTTATTGGAATTATTTCACCATCCTTAATTGTCATCAGTGTAAACACCCAATCTGCTCTTAAAAGAAACCATTCCCGCTGATGGAAGTAATAAATGACAGTGCCTGAGGAACGGAATCCTGAGGGCTGCATAAATCAGCGGTTGTCATCTTTTGAAATGCTAAAAAATTTCTGTGGTTCCAGCATTTCCAGGAAAGGCTCAGTTGAGTTTCCATAATAATCACTTCATAGACTCTAAGTTTTCTCTTTGAATTGTCGAAAGGTTAAATCTACCCTAAATTAGAATTAAATGTGTGTGAGTGTGCATGAATGTATGCACAAACATATGCTTTACTTATGCACGCATACATCAAAACATACATACCTGTATATACATATATGTATATATGTGTAAAAATATCCATGGCTTCCCAGGTGGCTCAGTAGTAAATAATCCAATCGGCCTGCCAATGCAGGAAAAGGGGGTTCAATCTCTGGGTGGGGATGATCTCCTGGAGAAGGAAATGGCAACCCACTCCAGTATTCTTGCCTGAGAAATCCCACGGACAGAGAAGCCTGGTGGGCTACAGTGCATGGAGTTGCAAAGAGTCAGACACGACTTAGCAACTAAACAACAATACATATCTACACAGGCAGAATCCAGCCACCTAACTCTATGGGCAATGAGTTCAACCAGGGAACATGTGTATCTTGCTGTGTTGGTTCACCTGGACCTCATTCTCCTTTTCTATTAGTCTTCTCCTTACTTCTTTGGTGGATACCTGACCTCCTTGGACTGTATGATTTAGCTCTTTGTAGGTGTTGCTAGAGAATTCAAAGGGTGCCAGATTCTTCTGGAGGGGGTGATGACATCTTTAGGAACCTAGTCATTACTTAGGAGCTTTAAAACTCAAGCAGCCTAGTGACGTTCTGGAAAATATCCATGAACTTAATAAGCACAGGCCCATAGATGAGAGCAGAGCTCAAAGGAAAGAAGGCTGAAGCGTAATGAAAAATGAACATTGGGCCAAAAAACACAAGCTGAATAGGTTGTCGTATCATCATTTCCTGGCTTGATTTTCTGGAATCTATTTGTATGAGGGGCTAGCTGATGACAATTTTAAGCAAATCTGCTACATATCGACTTTTTCCCCAAGTGGGAATGAGAAGTAAGCAACAGGATGGCACTGGAAATGCAGGTAAGGCAGAGACCAGTTTTATAAACAGATGACGACTTTGGGGTGGGAGGATTATTTTTGAGAGCAAACATACCACATATCCTGAAAGCCAGACTGATACTCTAGGAAAGAGAAGCTCAGAGTCCTCTGGGTAGAATGGTGACAATGAGCCCTTCATAAACACAGCCTTTAGACAAAGAAATATTCCAAGTTGAAACTCACTTGTCCTGGTTTGGTTCTCTCTTTGTCTTGCTGGAGAGTAGGCCACGGGAGTAAAGTCAATGGAAATGAAAGTACAAGAAATGAAAGAAAAAGAAAGGAGAAAAGCCACTTCTAAGATACAAAATTATGAAAGATTATTCCTCACCTCATCTAAATTTTTTGAGTAAGGCGAGGTGGCCCCTTCGTGGATCAACGTTCTCTCATGGCGAAGGGGCCTGTGTAATTCGATAAAGCTATGAGCCATGCCATGCAGGGCCACCAAGACAGATGGGTCACAGTGAAGAGCTCTGACAAATCGTGGTCCACTGGAGGAGGGAAGGGCAGTGTCAGGGAAGCCTGGCGTGCTGCAGTCTACGGGGTCGCAGAGTCAGACACGACTTAGGACTGCACAACAGCAACAAAGTAAGGTGGGCAGGACTGAGCAGCTCATCGCGCGTGCGAGGGGAGCGGGGAACAGAGCGGCCCGGAGGCCACCGGGGCCTGACGTTCTGCAGACGCGCATTCACTGTACCCTAAACACCTGATACAGGTATGATCGTCATTTCCTAGATGAGAAAAGTGAGCCCAAAACATTCTCCTAACACTGTCATCTCTTGATACAATGAGAAAAGTAGATTGACAAGGACCCATTTCAAGATACTTGCTTAATTTTCCTTTGTTCCCTTTCAAAGCCACTATTAGCATATTTTCCCAAAGGGTTTTCTTTTGGAGGGCAAAGTATCTCATTTTTTACAATAATAATATTAACCACTGTCTGTAGGATGAAGATGACAGATCAACTGAACTTTTTTTAAAGTTCAAAATCAAGGTCATTAAATTTATGAGTTCCTACTCCTCCCAATTTATTCAGGAGCCTAATTTATGAGCTCCTACCAACCCACCCCCAAATTTATGAGCTCCTATCCCCACCAGGGGCTTCCCTTGTGGCTCAGATTTGACTCTGCCTGCAATGCAGGAGACCCAGGTTCAACCCCTGGGTTGGGAAGATCCCCTGGAGAAGGGAATGGCAACCCACTCCAGTATTCTTGCCTGGAGAATTCCATGGATAGAGGACCCTGGAGGGGTACTACAGTCCATGGGGTCGCAAAAGAGTCAAGACACGATTGAGTGACTACCACTAACACCCCCCTTAAAAAAAAAAAGAAAAAAAAAAAAAAAAAAAACAACTAACAATATACCTGCAAAGACCTTCAAATACTTTAAGGACTATCACTTCCACACCAAAATGAGAATTCCAAGTCTTAAAAATCTAGGTAACTGTAGCACAATAGAGAAAACATACTGCATTGACTTCTTGTTGGAATTTGGGTCATTTTAGAAGGCCAAGTACCATACTTAAATTGGGAGGGAGAATGATTTTCAATAGTCCTCTGCATATTACAAATAGCATCAGTAACAATGCAATTATCCCATTTTTTTTTAAAAAAGAGGTTGACTAAAGATGTGTTTTTGAAATTCTAGCAACCTTCAACAGAGAAGGCAATGGCACCCCACTCCAGTACTCTTGCCTGGAAAATCCCATGGACGGAGGAGCCTGGTGGGCTGCAGTCCATGGGGTAGCTAGGAGTCGGACACGACTGAGCAACTTCACTTTCACTTTTCACTTTCATGCATTGGAGAAGGAAATGGCAACCCACTCCAGTGTTCTTGCCTGGAGAATCCCAGGGACGGGGAGCCTGGTGGGCTGCCGTCTACAGGTCGCACACAGTCGGACACGACTGAAGCGACTTAGCAGCAGCAGCAACCTTCAAACTGCCTTACTTTGAATCATATCAATACAAGGCTTTGTTTCTCCCCAAAGTGAAAACATTCCTTAGTTCCTCAGCTACACTTTTCCCTTACATGGTCCTTGGACAGTATGGTAGGGCATTCCTTGCATCTGGAGGGCAGTGTGTGACACTTTAAATGCTAATGGAAAAGCACATTGCTTATACAAGCATGTCACATAACATTGTTTTGCACAAGATTCCAGCCGACTTCCCAGTACTGAATCTAAAAATGAAGCAATCACATCTTGTGTCCATAGACACTGATGAGTTAACAATAACTCATCTGATTTAGCTTTCTTGGAAAAGACTTGGATCCATCTTATATCTCTTATTTTATTTTGCTTTTCGTGGGGTATGGAGAGTGAGGTTATCAAAATTAAAAGTGTAAGACAGAGGCAATACTGGTCATATCCAGACAGATGAGCCCTTGCCCTGAGATCCGTGCACAAGAGGCTCCTTCTCAGACTCTCTTCAAGCTGTGCGCCTTTCTGTGGGGCAATGGTCCATGGGATCATGAGGATGCACCCAGCCAGCTCACACATCGTCCTTTTAGGACCATGTTTTCCATGCCAGAGACACTGGACTCCCCTGCCCAGATTGCCCCCCACCCCTTCCAGGGTCTGGATGGGCAGGCTTTTCCCCAGGGGACCGTCTTCCTGAGGTCAGGCCATGCTACTTATATAGAAACCTGCAGGCCTAACTGTGGCCACAGGGCGGCTGTGTGCTGCGGTGTTGAGGGCATAAGGTATGGATGAGAACTTGAATATGTGGGGTGGATGCCCATGTTCCTATGGGCAAAGTTCCTTGTGCTCCTGGAAAGAACAAGAATTGAAAAGAAAGAAGTAAGGTGGCCTCCATACATGTTGTTGCCCTGCAAATATTAGGGGTGGGTCTGGCAAAAGGAGACTCAGAGATAGAGGTATATTTAATGGTGCTTAATTGAACAGAGAATGGTGTAATATTAAAAAATCCTACCCCTTCATTTTGGTTTTCCTATCCAGATCAACAAGAGGAAAGTTACCAGGATAAGAACTGATCAGAGAATCCTATCAGCTGAGTCTATTTACAAATATAGAAAGACTCTTGGAGAGTCTTTGAGACTCTGTTGAGAAAGAAATCAACAGATGTGTCTAAAGCCTCAACACACACACACACCAACCAGAGTGGGCTATAGACTATGACCACCAAGGCTATGGACATTTTAGGTCATTACCAATTTCCATGCTATCACTGTTCTGTAGAATCTGCACTTCCCCAATCAGCTCCCAAACCATTTTATGGCTCCACGTCTTTTAAACTGGCTTCATCTTGCCCGTAGCTTTAGCTCAAGAAAATTTTATGACAATGTATAACACCTACCCTTCATATAACACATGAAACCTCAGAGTTGGCTTCCTTCCCTCTTTTCTACACATTTATTATAGGTGTTAAATTACAGTCATTCCCAAGCTTAACCCCTAAGAAACAGAGTTATCTACACCAAGCTTACTTCATACTAACTTTCTAAAGTATCATGCCGAGATACGTATTTTATTCCATAGCTAAGAATGGCATGTGTTTACGGGCAAAACACACAGGCTTTGGAACCTTGGAGAGAAGGGTCAAGAGCTTGTGTAGGTCTTCTAAAGAACGAGAAAAGCAGTCACTGAGGTATATAAGCAGACAGATTAGGAGACATGTTCTGGTACAAAGAGACCCCAAAAGTTCTACTATTAGACAAAAAGGTAATCTCAAAGTAGTAAGGGATGGAAAGATGGGATCTGGAAAACATACAAACGTGGACATCGCCCCGGGTTTCAAAGGACCCTCTTTGGGACAGAACACCAGAGAAATTTTCAAATACGGATGGTCGCCTTCAGTGAATTTGGGCTGGATGCGAATGGGAAGTAAGACCTGAGTGAGTGCCATGTGGATGCAAAGGAGGAATGAACCCAGGGGATGGGACAGCTGGGCTCTGGGTCCCAGGGCTCGGGCAGGTAAACTCTTCTCCCCTGGCAGGAACTGTCCCACCCACTTCAATGCCACCGAAACGTTTCTTACCAAAGTGCTTAAGACCAAAACCGCCCCCTGTGAATGATCCCCACCAAGAGCTAAAATGCTCGGGCTCCCTCTCTCTGCTTCCAGTGAACGAATCCTGCTACCAGACTATCCCGCACACCGTGCACTCCCCCACCTCATTTTTTTTTTTTTTTTTAATGTGCTCTAGGAAACACTGTGGGCAGAGTTTTCTGGAATTTATGCAACATTCCTGGTGGGGTCATTTTGAAGCAACAGGAAAACCTTCATGAAATTCTACTAAGGAACTGGGACTGGTCCAATTTTCCTACACAAATTTTTTACTAGATGGAAATCCAGAAGTTTTGGCCTCTTCCATCCATCATAAAAACGCCCTTTGTTTAAACAAAGTCTCCACTGATGCATTTTCCAGCGCATAAGGTAATTTTCAGTGTGGTACAGAACTCACTAGGGTCCTTTAAAACCAGGGGTGGAGGAGGAGAGGGGGAAGGAGAAGGGGAAAAAGTACCTACACAGCAGAAGCCTTTATGATCTATAACTGAGTACACACTGCCTTTGCAGGAAGACCGCATTTAACCGCCTGGGCTGTAATACAGTAACCCCCTCACTGCACTGACCAGCCCACAAACAGAACCAAGAAACCTGGCAAGGAACTTGATCTGCAATAACAAACCCAACTTGCAGTAAAAGCCATCTGTACAAATGCCAATTATTCTGCTCCTCAAATGACTGGGTTCCATCTCGTTTTGCTGACAGGCAAGTTATGCCACATTTTAATAGGCAATAAAATGTATTATTAAATAATTAGTAGCTAAGAAACAGAAATTAGAGGCTACTTCCTTACCCAAGCATCCCCTAATACTTCAGTCTGTTGATGGAAAGCAACTGGATCCTCCGAAGAGGACGGACTGGAACCTGACACCGTTTACTGTGAGACAATTACGAGGCTAATCAGTGTTCACAGAGACTGAAGCAGGAAAGAAATCTAGAAAATTCCACCTAACCCTGGTGATGTCTGTAGCAGGGTCCCGGAGGAGCAGAAATTTCTTCAAACCGCTCCTTGTTCTGAGCACATTAATTAAACCGTTAGAGGTAAAGGAGTATTGATGTCTTTCCCGTCTCCCCACTTCTCCCCGCAGGTAGTGTCTGGTACTTGTTCAGCCCTAAAGGTACAGTTGCACTAACTGAAAAAAGCCCCACTAAGACCAATTAAGGTCTTTACTAAGAGGCTGAAAAGAAGACAAATGAAGGCAGAAAGCCCGATTACAAGGAACCTTTGTACAGATGTAAAGCAATTAGAGTGGTCCCGGGGGGAAGGCAGCGTGGTTCCAGAAGCACACGATTTTACAGCCTGTCTAAACTTGGAACAATCTATCTTTTTTTAGGTTGAGAATAAAAGTGAACCCTATATTAGTGTCATATATCAGCTGCTAGTGCCTGCGATTGGCTCCCCCACGCCTGCTAGAGCCATAAAGCTTCTCAAAGCTCCCTGGCGGAGGGCAGCACCATTATACACTGCTCTCACAGGCAGGGAAAAAAGACCTGCCTCGTGTCAGAACTGCTTAGCAGAGGGGCTGCCCCTGATGCACAGATGCCCGGAGAGGAGGGTGGGCTGGGAAAGGGGTGGGCAGGGACTGGAAGGGAGGGTGAAGTGGCGGTGGGGAGGGCCTTGGAAAGGAGCCTGGAGAGTGGGTCTCTGGAAGACATTTAAGGGGGTCGCCTTGAGGAGAACACAAAGTCAGCGCAGATTATCCTCTCAGGACATTTTAACAGCAGCCACATTCCTGTCATTAGCCCTCCTTTTGATCTCGTTAATGCATAACATGTCAGCGTTTTATCTTTCCATACTTGATAAGCGCCAACAGATGGGTTCTTGGTGGAGACTCAGACGTAAGAATTTATACTCTGTGCTGGATTTTCTGCAAGTGAATAGACCAGAAAGGAGGGAGGGGAAGGGTCAAAAACTTGTGCATATCCCCTCAATAATTTAGGATCAGAAGCTCCTAATGCAAGGAAAGAATCTAGAAACTCTGGAGCCCTGTGTGTGTGTATGTCTACGGCAGCCCTTCTCAGCAGAAATGTAATGCCAGCTACATAAGAAATTTGCAATTTTCTAGTAGAGACAGTAAAGAACTGAAAAGAAACAGGTGATATTGACTTTCATATTTTATTTAACCCTATATATTCAAAATGCTATTGTTGTGACAAGTAAGGGATATGAACACACTATTAATGAGCTGTTGCACACTATTATTGTGCACTAAGTCTTGGGAATTTGCTGTCTATTTCACACACAAAGCACACAAATTCAGACTTGCCGCATTTAAGTGCTCAGTAGCCATGTATGACTCAAGGCCACTATGCTGGACAACACACCTCTGCGTTGCAGGAAGCAAGGGCTCAGGCCCTTGCCCCACCAGGTGACGGTGCATGAATTACTTAAGTTTTTAGTGCCTCAAATTGCTCAACTTTAGGTTGGGAATCCAGCCCCATCACTCCATGGCAAATACAAGGGGAAAAAGTGGGAACAGTGGCAGATTTTATTTTCTTGGGTTCCAAAATCACTGCAGACGGTGACTGCAGCCATGAAATTAAAGAAGGCTGAGCGCTGAAGAACGGATACTTTCGAATTGTGGTGCTGGAGAAGACTCTTGAGAGTCCCTTGGACTGCAAGATCAAACCAGTCCATCCTAAAGGAGATCAATCTTGAATATCCATTGGAAGAACTGATGCTAAAGCTCCAATACTTTGGCCACGTGATGTGAAGAGATGACTCATTGGAAAAGACCCTGATGCTGGGAAAGACTAAGGGCAGGAGGAGAAGGGGACGATAGAGGATGAGATGGTTGGATGGCATCACCAACACAATGGGTGTGAATCTGAGCAAACTCCAGGAGATAGTGAAGGACAGGGAAGCCTGGCGCCCAACAGTCCATGGAGTTACAAAGAGGTGGACATGACCGAGTAATTGAACAACAAAAAAGTTGGGAATAATAATACTACTTTACCTCATAGGGATGTTCAGACAATTAAATAAAATAATCCACAGGGAAAGCTAGTAACAGAGCCTGGCACAGAGTAAGGCACCTCAATAACTGCCAGCTACAATTTTTACTATTATTTTTTATAAACCAATCTCAAGTAAAGAAAGTTGCAATTTCCTTTTGAGATGTATGTTTTATAAAAGCTTTCAGGGAGTCATTCTATCTGAGGTTCCTACTGTATGACATAAATCACAGCAGATCCTCTTTGACCCACTACCCTGAGTAATGGAAATAAAAACAAAAATAAACAAGTGGGACCTAATTAAACTTAAAAGCTTTTGCATGACAAAGAAAACTATCTGAGGTTCCTCATTTCTACCTGTATTTACTGGAGTTGCCAAATGAGTTCTAACAGTGATTTCATTTAAAGGAAAATCACTTAGGAAGACTGATTAAACGATTGCTTCAATTAAATAATATACCAGGACCTGGTCTCTGCTATACACTATAGGACGTGTAGACAAGGGTAGGAACGTGGTGAGTCAGGACTCTGCATCTGATGGAGGTCTGGGTTGCCAGACATGCGCAAATGCTGCCACACTTGAGAAGAGTGGTTAGCAAGAGCATAGGCTTTAGGTAAAGAGTCGATAACTGCAGAGACCATCGTGATTTTTGATAATGGATAATTCACACCGAGGAAGAGCATTAAAAAACGGTGGCATTTAACATTCAACAGAGAAATAATTAACTTTTAAAGTTAGCCAGTAAAAGAAAATGCCAAGGCAGGGTGGTGAGGCAGAGCTGACAACAAGAGGGGATACAATGGGACATTAATTAGGTACAAGCAAACATCTTCCCTAATAGCTCATGTTCTCATTCCCAAAATGTCAACAATAGATATTAACACCAGATGCTGGCTTTACATCTCCCCTGACAGTGAGTCTGGGCCATGTGTGTGTGCTCAGAGAAAAAGACCCATGTGACTGAGGGAAAAATCTGATGGGATAAAGAGGCTGTGTTTCCTTCTCTTAAATAATTTGCAGATCCTTTATGAATGGTGGGCAAATGGGAGCTTTCAAGAGATCTCAGGTAGAACATGGGGAGGAGAAAGACCTCGTCCACGTGTGGACTACCTGGACATCAGGTACATTCACCTGATGGGCCGTGGACTGCTGGGCGCCCACCTGAGGAAAGCTGGGAATGTACCTCTTTTGGGATTTGCAAGCAACTTTCTCTTGAGCACAACATGGTAAAATCACCACCCCTGGGAGTAAGAGACATGATTACAATCTTTAGAAAATTTTATAAAAAAATAATTTCTGATGATTTAAAATCATTTCCCCTTTTTAAATTTCTTTCTTTCTTTCTTTCTTTTTTTTTTTTTGAGTTTTGAGTCTGTCAAAAAAGAGATATAACAAGTATAAGGAATTTGACACTGTTCTACTGCTGAGCCCCATGCAGGCAAGGCTTATGATGCAGAATGAAATACAATGGACTAAGTTAAGTTACACTCCACACCCTGTTGGCCACATGGAACCAGCTCTGCTTCTGATTTACTCTGTTTTCAGAGCAACCAGTCAAAACAGCTCTGAATACTGGTTGTTGCTTTGGGAAGTGGACTTGGAACCACTGACAAAAAAGAACAGACTGCAATTCTGCAGACAAAAAAGTTTGGCCAGAATGTATAAGAAGTAACTGTCTAAGCCTAATGATTGTCCTTGAATTCCACTATTAAGCAAGTTAAATAAATGACTTTCCAATCTCAGGGCCTTTGCACATGCTGTTTTCTTTGTCTAGAAAGTGGTTTCCCTCCAGTCTTCTCATTCTCACCTAAGTCTTTCTCTTCTTTAAGTCTCAGCTTAGAATTTAACTTGCAAGGAGGAACTTACTGTGCATTTCTATCTAAAGTAGGGTCTACCCCACCCTCCATCTCCTTCACTCTCCACTCAGTTTCTTGAACTTGTTTTTTTTTCTTTCTTCTTTTCCTTCTTTTAAACAGCACAGGGACTTTCCTGGCAGTCTAGTGGCTAAGACTGCACACACCCAATGCAGGGGACCTGGCTTGATCCCTCGTCAGGGAAGTAAAAAGTGAAAGTGTAGTTGCTCAGTCATGTCTGGCTCTTTGCAACCCCATGGGCTGGAGCCCGCCAGGCTCCTCTGTCCATGGAATTCTCCAGGCAAGAATACTGGAGTGGGTAGCCATTCCCTTTTCCAGGGTATCTCCCCAACCCAGCAATCAACCCAGGTCTCCCACATTACAGACAGATTCTTTACTGTCTGAGCCACCAGGAAAGTCCCTCCTGGTCAGGGAACTAGATCCCAAATGCCACAACTAAAAGTTCACGTGCTGCAACTAAAGATTCTGCATGCCATAGCAAAGCCTGAAACCCACATGCTGCAACCAAGACCCAGCGAGGACAAGTAAATATTTTTAAAAAATAAATAAATAGCACCTACACACTGTGCTTATGTCTTCTGTTTCTTTGCTGAAATGTAAGCTCTGAGAAGGCACAGCTAATGTCTATCCTGTTCAATTCTTTATGCTCAGGCCTGAAACATCTGCTGAACACCACTGACAACTTTGATGCCTCCTCTGTTGCTGCAGACTCAATCCCTGGGCCAAGAAACACCAATAAGGATACCAGGGCCCAATGGAATAATTTAGATCTCAAAGGAATCTAGAATAAAACGTATAGAGTCTTCCTATGAACAAAGACTCAATGAACATGAATGGGATAGATTCTTTACCCTCAGGGAGTTTACAGTCTAGAGAAAGAGAAATGGTACACAGGTAGCAAACTATTCAGAGATATATGTATATAAAGTTATTGGACTGACAGAAACTGGCCAGGCCACATGGTCAATACAGGTCTTGGGCTGACATTGTCTGAGCCAGCCAAAGAAATCTGAGAACCAAGACAAAGCACCCAGTGCAACGGTTAAGAGCAGTATCTCTAGAGTCAGATCATCTGACTTCATGACTTAACAGAGTGTGACATTTTCGATAAGTTCCTTAAACTCCTTGCACCTCAGTTTCCTTATCTGTAAGATGAGGATAATGGTTGTATCTATTTCACAGATTAGTCTGAGGATTAAATACTTGTAAAGTGCTTAGAATCCTATCTCACATGTAGTAAGCACTCAATAAACATTAGCGATCAAAAATACTTGGTCTCTTAAATGGAAACTTATTCACTAGTTAGTGCCATCTAACTTTCATCTGTTTGGCCCATCAATTTCAGCATTCAGGTGAGGCCCACTTAAACGTTCACGTATCCTTTTGTCCTGTTGCTACAGCAGCTAGCACTGGCTATGAGCTGAAATCACAAGTTTGCTCCAAATGCCTACTTCCAACCACAAACCCTGACCCAGCCCCCTCTTCTGTCTAACCTTCTGTAGTGGCCAAGAGAAGGGATGCCGCCTCTGTCCCACTGCTTGCTATTATTTCATATTTGGTTTCCCTTCCAGAAAACATCAGCTTTACTGAGACGCATTACAACACTTGGACTGGGTCCTGGGCACTGACGTTCAGGTGATTAAGAGAAATAAGATTAATAAGATTTTTGTGCTTAAGCAATCTTTGCTAACATACTTCATTCAGAAATCAACTCTTCCTTAAATTCACAGCCCCGAAAGGAATACAAAATAATTTGTCCATCCATCTCAAAGTAACTATTATGTAGAAGGCAAGATACTAGGCACCATGGGAGGAAAAACAAAAAACAAGATCTCAGTCTTCAAAGGGTGATTATATTTCAGTGTAACAAAGCTCAGAAGCAGCTTGCCAAAGAAGGCACTAACCTCTGATTTTCTGAGGAGGATCAATTACATTTTGGTTTTGAGCACAGAGCTTTTTAAGCACCGGAGTGCCAATGACTGGAGCCACAAAAAAAAAAGTCCTCAAAGTACCACTGGTAAATAATCATCTTTGTGATGGTTTTTGAATTTCACTTTAATCAAATCCAGTAAGACCTTCCAAATATCATTTATCCTTTAACAATCAACTCTCAATCTCTAAATCCTGGCTTTTACTTTAATCACTCATGAAAATACTATTATTCAAGTGCTGATTATGGTCTGTCTTGCTGTGCGCCAAGCAGCACAGTCACTAAGCCCACAGGCTGCTCTACATCCCCCACGTTACCACCCCAGAACCGGAGCCAGAGAAGTGTCTGGGAGTGAAGGGCTCTGAGTGGGAGCCCGGGGTCAGGTCTGTGACTGCTGCGGCAAGTTATTTACCCTTCTCAGGCCATTTGTAAAGTGAAGTAGTAGCTCTTCTCTTATGAGGTTTGAGGGGATTCAATGACTACAAAATGCTTAGATTTCTTGACCTTCAGTATCTCAGCCATTTTTACTATCTGTGTTGTTTGCTAAATTGCTTTAGTCAAGTCCGACTCTTTGCAACCCTATGGACTGTAGCCCACCAGGCTCCTCTGTCCATGGAATTCTCCAAACAAGAATACGGGCGTGGGTTGCTTTGCCCTTCTCCAGGGGGTCTTCCCGACCTGGGACTGGACCCAGGTCTCTTACGTCTTCTGCACTGGCAGGCAGGTTCTTTACCACTGGTGCCACCTCTTAGGAACCACTCTTGCTCTCTAGACACCTCCCAACTCCCTGGCTGTCCACCACAGGTGTAGGGCACATACTTGGATTCTAGAAAAGGGTTTGCCAAGACACAGGATGAAATCCCGTTAGTTCACAGTCACTCAGCTGGAATTTCTAGGCAGCAACTGCCTGATGAACAGTGAATTATGAGAGACTGGTGGTGGTGGTGGGGATGGTGGAACAGCAGAAGCAACATCACACAGAGTTTATTTTAAGGAGATTGAAAGGAGCCATGGATCAGATAACCTTTTCCGTGGTTTCATAGAACACTTCAGTCGTGTCCAACTCTGTGCGACTCCACAGACGGCAGCCCACCAGCCGGCGTATAACTGGACTACTGAGGAAGCTTATAACTCGCTTGTTCATCACCCTCTAGAACTTCCACCCAAGTGAGTGAAAGTCGCTCAGTCGTGTCTGACTCTTTGCGACCCCATGGATTATACAGTCCATGGAATTCTCCAGGCCAGGATACTGGAGTGGGTAGCCTTTCCCTTTTCCAGGGAATCTTCCCAACCCCAGGGATCGAACCCAGGTCTTCCACATTGTAGGCAGATTCTTTACCAGCTGAGCCACAAGGGAAACCCTCCACCCAAAGGAGTGGGAAAAGATAACATGAGCCAGCAGAGAGGGCTTCCCAGGTGGTGCTAATGGGAAAGAACCTGCCTGCCAATGCAGGAGACAAGGAGACATGGGTCCAATACCTGGGTTGGGAAGATCCCCTGGAGAAGAGCATGGCAATCCACTCCAGTACTCTTGCCTGGAGAATTCCACAGACAGAGGAGCTTGGTAGGCTACAGTCATGGGGTCACAAAGAGTCAGACATGACTGAAGCATGTACACCACAAGAGAAGAGAGTGGTATGAATGGCACACTCTACAGGGCCAGGGGGGTCTCTCGGAGTCTCAGATTAAAGGAGGCCATATGTCTGACTTTAATTCAAAAAGACACCTGCACCCCTATGCTTGCAGTAGCCAAGACACAGAAACAACCTAAATGTCCATCAATGGATGAACGGATAAACAAGAGGTGGTACATACGTACATTGGAATGCTACTCTGTCCTAAAACAGAATGAAATGATACCATTTGCAGCAATATGGATACAACTAGAGTGAAGTAAGTCAGAGAAAGACAATTACCATATGATGTCACTCACATGTGGAATCTAAAATATGACACAAATGAATCTATCTTTGAAACAGACACACAATCAGGAACAAAGGGACAGACGGGTGGCCAAGGGGGAACTGGAGAGAGCGGAGGAGGAGGCTGGAGTTAGCAGACGGAAACGTTTATGTGTAGGTGGATGGACAACGAGGTCCAACTGCACAGCACAGAAAACTATATTCAATATTGTAGTATAAAACATAATGGAAAAGCATTCTTTTTTAAAAAAGAATGTGTGTATATATATCCTTGAACCACTTTGTTGTATAGCAGAAGTTAACATAAAATTGTAAATCAACTCTACTTCAATAAAATAAAAATAAAAGAGAGATACCACAAGGGTAGAAGGAAGGAGATGTGGCCTGGAATCCTGCCTGACGCCAAGGTCAGGGAGCCGAGGGCACTGTGCAAAGTCCTGCAGGAAACATCCCATCTGTCTGTTCTGCCAGGGATCAGCTCCCACCCCGGGTGGATCTCGGGCCGGGCAGCTGCACACAGCAGGCAGAGAGGAGCAGTGGTCCTGAGGACAGGGGGGCAAGGGCTGCTGGGTGGCAGGGATTCTCTTCTGCTTTCTGCATTCCTGCTGGCATGATTTCATCCACTCGCATTCAGATTGAGAAGAGAAGAGGAAACAGTGGAGAATGAAAACATCCTGAAACACTGTGTAATACTCATTCACACATGCCTGCATTGATGACATAGCACCTATTATTAAGTATGTGGCTCGGCACTGTGGACACTGAGATGAGTGAGGTGCAACCCCAGTCCTCAAGGAAAGTACAGCCTAATGGAACAGACCGACACACACTGGCTAATTTTAGAGCAGTGTATGGACTATGACGGGCGTCCCTGGTGGCTCAGACGGTAAAGAATCTGACTGCAATGCGGGAGACTTGTGTTCGATCTCTGGGTTGGGAAGATCCCCTAGAGGAGGGCATGGCAACCCACACCAGTATTCTTGCCTGGAGAATTTCATGGACAGAGGAGCCTGGCGGGCTACAGTCCATGGGGTCTCACAGAGTTGGAGACTAAGCATGCACACAGACTATGACAAAGATGTGCTTACATATCATGGGAGTCTTAGTGGCGGCACAGCTCTAACCTGGGATGGAGGAGGGGGTCGGGGGAGGGGAGAGCGGGACGGTCGCGGAGATAAGCAGCAGCCATGTGACTGCAGGGGGATGGGGAGGAGGGGCAGTGGGAGTCCAGGCATGGGACAAAATGGTGTGAGGAGTGACCAGCACTCTGGGACTGGAAGGAGGAGAGTCATGAGTCACACACAGAGCCTCACCACAGCCCAGGAAGGGAAACTCACCCTGGGATGGTGTGGACTCCTGGCTACACAGAAGGTGGAAGCTTTATGTAGCTCACACGGGAGGATGGCTGCCAAAAGGCTGGGGACCGCTGCACTGCACGGCCTTCAAGCACTCATCCAACCCTGAGACGCTATGAGTCTAATCCCAATAAATTACTCACACTATAGCAACCCTCTGCAGAACACCCTGCGCTCTCCACAAGCTCTTTGGACTCAGGTGAGAGGGAGCAGCCAAGAGCAGAAGACTCCACGAGAGAGTGAGAGGCTCGCTGTACAGAGGGCTTTCTTCCCAAACTTCTGAGTCAAAGGCACATTAGACCCTGCTCTGCAAACAGCCACCTGTCAGCTTATCTGAGGCAAGTACTAGCACGTGCTGGACGAGCACAGGCGGCCAGAGGGGCCGAGTCGCCCTTTCTTGCATGTTTTCCCAATTAACTATATTCTTGGATGCCTTTGAAGGAGAGAGTCCCTCCTGAAAACATCCCAGAGTTTGGAGGGAGGAGAAGGACTTTCAAGCAGTATTGGTAATTCTAAACTTGTTAAATAGAAAAAGCTTTGTTCCAAAACAAATGGTTGTTCGGCAGCGGGGGGTGGTGGTGTGGTGGCGGTGGAAATACTGCTAGCCAAATGTCATCTTTGCTTATTCTTGATAAACTTGCTAAAATGTCTCCTAATCCTCAGAAGGTTCTAAGCCATGTTGATCATCTTTTAAAATAAGGTCACTGAATTTAGAGAGCCAAGAACTGCAGTCCTCTGCATGTGTTAACACCACCTAGTACAGCAGATCTACCTAAAGTCAGACACTTTTTAAAAACTCCAGCTCTCACGACCTTCTCTCAAAACACAGTCAAGGGTGTCAGACTCAGCAGTTACACAGGCCACCTTGAACTGGGTGTGACTGCCTGCAGTGCAGGAGACCCACGTTTGATCCTGGGTCAAGAAGATCCCCTGGAGAAAGAAATGGCTACCCACTTCAGTATTCTTGCCTGGGTAATTTCATGGACAGAGGAGTCTGGTGGGCTACAGTTTGAAGTGAAAGTTGTTCAGTAGTGTCCAACTCTTTGTGACCCCATGGACCGTACAGTCCATGGAATTCTCCAGGCCAGAGTACTGGAGTGGGTAACCTTTCCCTCCTCCAGGGGATCTTTCCAATCCAAGGATCGAACCCAGGTCTCCTGAATTGCAGGTGGATTCTTTACCAGGTGAGCCACAAGGGAAGCCTGGGCTACAGGTTATGGGCCCGCAAAGAGTCAGACATGACTGAGTGATTAACACTTTCACTTTCACAGAACAGGGCAGGAACTGAGAAACTGGGGAGCAACCAGTGTTAGGCAACACGACAGGATCATGGGTAGGACGTTTTGGCTCCTCTCTCTTACCCCCTCATTTTCCTCTGTCACTAGGTCTTTTTGCTTTACCTTGTAAAGGTGTTTCACTGACGTCCACTCTGCCATGTCCACCACGCTGCCTTGGTTCAGATGTCCATCTACTTCCCTTTCAACCCCTTTCTCTGCATAAAAGCTAACCATGTTTAGGGGCCTGGATTAGGGCAAGGCAAGCGAGGTGCCCAGGCACAAAATGTAAGGGGGCCATCATCTCAGGACTGTGTAAGGACCAACCCTCAACACGCATGACCCTCAGAGGGACTGCTTCCTTGTATTTTTACCCCGCGTGCTTCTCCTGACTCATCCTAATCCTGGTTCCATTACGTTTCTAAAACTTAACATCAGGGACTGCCCTGCTGGTCCAGTGGCTAAGATTCCGAGCTCCCAATGCAGGGGGCCCGTGTTCATTCCCTGGTCAGGGAACTAGATCCCATATGCTGCCAACGAAGACCCGGATAAATAAATAAATATTAAAAAAAACAAGAACCCCCAACAAAAACTTAGCATCAAACCCTAAAGCTCCACCATGTCCATACCATACACTCCCTCGCAGGAGCTGAGCAGGGGCTACCTTTCCGTCCCCATCTCTCAGACTCTCACCATCTCACACCAAGTACTGCATTCCTTTCCTCTCAGCAGCCCCCTATATACACACTGTTGCTTCACACATCTGAGCTATACTACACCACAGCACTCTCCCCTTCATGAAAATCCCTGAAAAAATCCTCAAATTCCTGTACAAGTCTCTCTTATATTTATTTAAATTTAGATATAAAAAATAAAAAGTTTCCCTTACATGTTTCTACCTTAGAAGCTTCCCATGGAATCACCACTTCGTTTTTCTATTCCAGATTCTACCACACAGCATATATTTACTTCCATCACAACGCTTGTCACAGAATTTTATCTGTCTATGTGTCAGCTGGGCTTCCCAGGTAGCACAGCAGTAAAGAATCCGCCTGTCAATGCAGGAGACACAGGAGATCCGGGTTCAATCCCTGGGTCAGGAAGATACCCTGGAGAAGGAAATGGCGACCCACTCCAGTATTCTTGCCTAGGAAATACCATGGACAGAGGAGCCTGGCGGGCTACCACCCATGGGGTTGCAAAAGAGTTAGACACCACTAAGCATGCAGGCATGTGTCAACTGCTGGCAATCACAGTCCTCTGGGGTTACGCAGCGTCTTTCCATGTACGCATCCCCAGAGGTCCCCACAATTCCTACCAGAACTGGCCTTCAAGCTTCCCTTGTAGCTCAGTTGGTAAAGAATTTGCCTGCAGTGCAGGAGACCCGGGTTTGATCCCTGGGTTGGGAAGATCCCCTGGAGAAGGAAATGGCAACCCACTCCTGTATCCTTGCTTGGAAAATCTCATGGACAGAGAAGCCTGGTGGGCTGCAGTCCATGGGGTCGCAAAGAGTTGGGCACGACTGAGCAACTAACACTTAACACATTTTTGTTTTATAGACGAACGTGCATTCTGTTGAATACACAAGTTTAGTGTTCTATCTTTCCTCCTTTAAACAGAATCCATTCCAGGGTCCAAAGCAACAAAAGGGACTTCCAACCATGGGAGAAGGAGCCAGATTGGTCATCACAGAGACAGGTCTATGTGTCCAGGTTCCTGACTTCCCTTCAGTGCGAACTGAAGAGTCAGCTCCATGACAGCATAGCTGGCTGCCAGAAGCAAAGTTAGCACATTTGTTAAACATCATTGATAAAGATGATGAAATATTCCATTCTGTTTACTTTAATTAGCTGTAATTAAAACATCACAGGGAGTCTGTAAAAGCCATTTGCATCTACTTAATCTAGATCTTTGGAAAAGTGTTTGATACTGTCCTGTCTCTGAGATTGGAAAGGTTCCGTAACTTTCAGTTGACTGATTCCTCCCCCTCTCCTCTTAGAAACAAACTAGTATGTTGGCTATTTTAAAAACTACAAAAATTTTTCAAGTGTTAGGCTGGGGAAGTATAGCATGATCTTTAGTTAACACAAACCAAGAGAATGCCTTGTGTTGAACTCCTAATAGGACTGAGAAAAAAGTCTGAGTGGTTTGAAGACCAAGCTGAGGAGAACGGAGAGCCGGGGGAGCGGGGATCAGCGTGCCTCCTGTTGGTACGGATGCAGCTGCGTGTACACTGGTGAGGGTGGTAGAAGAGGGCTAGATCTGCCCTGTCCAATACAGTACCACCTCTCCACAAAAGGGCTGCTTGAAGCAAATTAAAAGTAAATAAAATGAAAAAAAAAAAATGTATTCCCTCTGCCTCACATTTCAGGCGTATGACAGCCACACGTAGCTAGTGTCTCCTGTACGAGATGAAGCAGAACGCTTTCATCATCCCAGGAAGCTCTACAGAGCAGTGCGGCCTGCACTGTGGAAGCCTGCGTTTTCTTAGCTTCTGCGGCCTGGGGAGCAAGGATGCCCATTCCCGTCCCTAGTTCAGAATAAATATGCACACACTGAGCGTTTTCTCTTTCACCTGTTTGCAAGCAAGTGCGTGCTAAGTCGCTTCAGTCGTGTCCAACTCTTTGAGACCCCATGGACTGTAGCTCGCCAGGCTCTTCTGTTCATGGGATACTCCAGGCAAGAATACTAGAGTGGGGTGCCATTCCCCCCAAAAGGGACAACAGTTTCTATGATGTGGGACTGGATGTTGCCATTATAGTTCCCTTTCCAGGTAAACATGAAAATTATCAATTGACACACCCAGAGTTGGCTCCCTTAAGAGATATCAAGTGATGGATGGATACTAGAAATTTGAGAACACTTCAAAATCGAATGTGGCACCCATGGAGAGCTCCAAGGCAGAGAGAGGGAGGAGAGACAGACCACCAAAGGCACAAATTAGCCAAAACTGATGGAAAACCTGAACCACAGAGCCTGAGAAATCGAGCCACGTAGCCCAGGGCTCCAGGTTCATTTTGAGTCTAACGTGCAACATGTTTCGTGCCCTCAGGAGGTGCCACCATGACGAACCGGGGCCATGCCAGGGCCCAGTCAAAAACTTGTAAATGAAAGCTATCAAGGAAAACAGATTCTTTAATTGAAGTCATTACACTGATGATTGCCAACTAGTGACGATTTCTAAGCACTTTCTCCAGCTATCCTTCCACTGGGAGTCAACAAGTTGGTTTTGTCTTGCCCCTTCTGCAGATATGTGCTCACACCTTAAATAAACACTCACTAGGCACATCCCACTCTGTAAGGAGGTAAACCGAAAAATCCTAAGATCCAGTCTGAAAGAGAAGCCAAGGGCATTCTTCGCCAAGCATTAGATTGGTTTCACATGAGGTGATTAGACTCTTTCGTGCTAATTGCACTAGAAAGAACTAATTAGAAAAATCTACCATTCAGCTAATGAGAGCTGGGCCCTAACCACCTCAGTGCTTAACTTCTCAGGTTGTAAAATATCACTTTTTTTTTTAATGCCCCCTCTGAAAAACTTGTCACTGTGTTAAATTCCAGCAGTCAGGCTGGGCATTAGACAACTGAGGCTGCACTTAGAAAATGCCTACACGTGCTAGACAGAGTTGACTACCGCTCTGCCCATGCCTTCTTGCTGTTTTGGAAGGGCAAATACGATAGATCAAAGACTGCTAACTAGCAGTGTATTGAACTGTAATGAATTCTGCCCCATTTCTCAGTGCAACCTTCTCAGGGCCTCTGTGCCTTTTATTCTGGGGCCCGTTAATAATGCAGGATAAGGAATTTCACATGTGACGCTGTTACTCTGAGAGGAAGAGTTCATTAAAAAGCAATGATATCACCTGATTGAGACGCACATCCCTGCCAAGGGTTATAGCATTTATCAGGAAGCTGATGGAATGAGAGTAATGAAGAGCTAATAAATCAGGGTCCCTTATTATATGATAAACTCATTATATGGTAAACATTATACAGTATAAGTAAACACTGGAAAACAGAAAATCAGCCACATTACTAGGAGGAAGGCTATAGTAATGCTTTCTCAGAAAAGTGAAATTCAAAGGAGGGCTCTGAATTTCATGTGTTTACATAATATGTCCATTTAAAGAACAATATTAAGGAAATATTAATGCAGGGTGCAGCTCAACACCCTTCCTACCCCAAAAACACTTCTTTAGAAAGACTTTGCAGTCCTATTGGCAAGAGCCCACACCCTATATGCTGCAAGATGACATGTGAACATTTTACATTAGCAAAATGTAAATGTCAGAATTTCTGGCTTTGGAATTAAATGCTAGAGCTTCTCTCTGTATCTGTGGTGCCCATTCCCTAACCCCAAGGTAGAAAGTTTCCAAGGAGACAAAGTTTCACATGTTCCAGTACAGTGATGCTGACTTTAACTTCTGAATTTCCAATAAGGGTCAAAAATGAGAACTGAACTCTGGGTCTGTAGCAACCTCTGGCAAGCCGAGATGTTATTTGCTATGTGGGTGTGTTCCCTACAGTCCCTTCTTAATTACCCATAACATGAGTAGATAAAGTTCAGATAAAGGACCTTCTTGGGGTTATTCTGCTGCTCAACAGCACTTCTAAGCAGAGTGTGAAAGAAGTAGCAAGATTTACATCCTTCACTTGTGTCTTCTGTTAACAATTTCAGAAAGTAGTGCTTGTTAGAACAAGGGACTAAAAAAATGGTTATAGGAAGGTTTGGGGAAAATCTGGAAATTTCAGTTTCTAGGTATACCTCACCCTTTAGGCATATTTCTCCTGACAGCTATGCTACATTCTTAAAAATACTTTTTTTGCACTGTAAACCATATATTATTCCAAAGACTCTTAACTTATTATGGTGTGTGTGTGTATGTGTGTGTGTCAGTCTGTCTGTCTACCATACATGAACACACATTATAGGTAATGGGAGAGAAAAACTAATAGTGAGGTTCCCATGTATATATTTATTCCCATTTTATAAATGAGGCATTAGAGGCTCAGAAAAATCACCTGGTTTTCTTGGGATTAAACAGCTAAGTGACAGAACTGGCATTTCAATCGTTGCTGGCCCTGACTTCAACTTCAAATTATGTCTCTTTTCCTTTCAAAGCATCTCTAGCACCCCCAACCATCCATACTGCAGCTAACTGAGTATTTTGCTTTGAATTTCACTATAAGGCTTAATTTTGTCCAATACACTTTTAAAATAATCATCATAAATTAATCAGAGTCTCTGTGACAAGGCAGCAGGAAGAAAAAAAGATAATTAAGTCACTGGTCGGTCAGAAGTTAGATTCTCACTGGTTTAACACAGAAATGGGTCTGGATTTGAACCAAATGTTCTTCTGTGACAGTCTATAGTCCAATATTTTTTTGGTCAAGGTTTTTCATGTAAGTGACTACTCCATGAGCCAAAAAGAAAGTTAAGTCCAAGGCTTACTCTCTACTCTTTCTCTAACAATATAAAAGCTAAAGAAGTGAAACACGTTGTTATCATCTGGCAAGTTACTAACTGAACCATGAAGAAAATCTCAGGTTCTCATCCCCACATACCATTTTTAACAATTCAGTACTTCACTCTTCTCACATGGTCAAGAACCAAGGTTGAGCATTGGTATTCAATAGCAGTGCTAGGCTGTCTTTTTATTTTCATTAATGCATAATCCCTATTAATACAATAGATGGCCCAGAAGTGAGGAGACATACAAATTTTAGAAAACACTGTTAACATCATCTAACTACAATGAAGCTACTAGAAGAGAGAACATTATTTCAAATTCTATGTTGAAAAACCTGACATGTTGTTTTGGAAAGCAGAGATGTGATGGCAATACCCAATATCCCTGTCAAATTTATACAGATAATGAGACAAACTATTGTAGTGGTGCAACTAGATAGTAACAGTAACAAAAATACTTTGAAGGTGAGGAAGAGAGTTTTTCTTTGATTACATTCAATATTCACAACATTATTTCTGTTTTTAAAATGAGGAAACTTAAACCTTAAAAATGCATTCCAATATATTAAACCATTCAGTTCAGTTCAGTCGCTCAGTCGTGTCCGACTCTTTGCTGCTGCTAGGTCACGTCAGTCATGTCCAACTCTGTGCGACCCCATAGATGGCAGCCCACCAGGCTCCCCCGTCCCTGGGATTCTCTAGGCAAGAACACTGGAGTGGGTTGCCATTTCCTTCTCCAGTGCATGAGAGTGAAAAGTGAAAGTGAAATTGCTTAGTCGTGTCCGACTCTTAGCGACCCCATGTACTGCAGCCCACCAGGGCCCTCTGTCTACAGGATTTTCCAGGCAAGAGTACTGGAGTAGGTTGCCATTTCCTTCTCCTATATGAGGTACCTAGCAGAGTCAAATTCACAGAATCTGAAAGTACACTGGTAGATACTAGGAGCTGGTGGGGGTAGGGAGGGGTGGGTGGAGGGGAGGAGAGGGGAGTGGGGGAGGGGGAGTTAGTGTTTAATAGGGACAGTTTCAGTTGGGGAAGGTGAAAAATTCAGGACATGGATAATGGTGAGAGTAGTGCAATAATGTAAATGTACTTAGTGCCACTGAACTGCACTGTTAAATATAGTTAAAATAATATGTTTTATAGTACGTGACTTTTACCACACACAAAAAAATAAAATAAAATAAAAATAAAATGAGGGAACTGAGAAGCAGAAATGGGGCTGGCTATGGAGATGAGTTAGGTGGAATGGTCCAGTATGAAAGACAGGAAAGAAAAAGGCTTGACTTCTGACAGGGCCTTTCCAGGAAACCTTGGGTCTTCTCCAGAGTGAAAGAGGCAACACAAAAGAAAGAACACGTGGAGAGACTTACTCCTGAACCGCCATGGTCAGGAAGATCTCCCTGTGATGCCACTCACTGAATTTCTCCTGAACTCCAGTGGGGGAGAGGGCTTCCCGGGTGGTACAGTGGGAAAGAATCTGCCTGCCAATGTTGGAGATGCAAGAGACATGGGTTTGATCCCTGGACTGGGAAGATCTTCTGGAGAAGAAATTGGCAACCTGCTCCAATATTCTTGCCTGGAAAATCCCGTGCACAGAGGAGCCTGACGGGCTACAGTCCACGGGGTCTCAAAGAGCAGGACACGACTGAGCACGCACACACGCTAGCTGGGGAGACTAAAATAATCATCTCACACAGCAGGCTTTGCTATCACAGGCAAGAGACACAATGGCAATTATACAATTCAGGCAGCATTTTCATGACAATTTCCAATGATCTCCCAACCTTTAGAGAGAAAACTTAGCTTCTTTTGTCAAATTTCCCTAAAAGACAGTCTCTGCTATCTGTAATATTGGCTGTATCTAAACATCAAGTGCAACCATGATACCCTTTAATAGTTAATCCTCCAACATGTAATTAGGCATTCACATGACAATCAAAACCATGACTGTATTTCATGTTTGCCTTCCCTTTCAAGCCCTCTACTAGAGGGGCACTTACTCTGTCAAATCTGCTATAGTAATCAAAACATTGAAATTACTTCTTTCCACACTAAATATACTGGAACTGGTTGTTTGATTAAATGTAGAGCAGAGAGTGCAATTTGCTAAATTACAAGTATTCTGAACATGTAAATATAGTTTAATTACTGCAATTAAAGAAGATTACTGGAGATTGGCAGATGGGAACGTAATGCTGTTTTAATTAGAGTTTTTAATGCACTGTAACATAAGCATAATATTAACCCTTTATCCTAGAAGAGGTAGCTGGTCTTTGAAAAATTAGTATTGGAAAAAATATATTAGAGCTAGTGTTTTATAACAAGGCCAAGACTGAGTCAAACTTCTCTGGTAGTCCATCAGGGAGGAGAATCGTTTCTTCCAAGAACAGTAAACTGAGGCAGAGAGCAACGACAGACAACACGGCTGCAGGAGCCACAGCTATGAACATACATGCAAGCACGTATGAACGCCTGTGGGCACAGAGAAACACACACACACGGACTGTTTTTCATGAAAGAAGAACACTGCCACAGTGTCAGAGACTAAGAGATTTCCATGCCATGAAAGGTTTCATGGAGCTCATGGTTAGAAAACACAAAAGCATTTCAAAACACATTTATTTTTAAAAAATGCATTCATTCATCTTTGAGAAAAACTATACCACAGATGCAGCTGACATGCTACATAGAGAGGCTAACAGTTTATTATTCTGCTTATTCACCTTCCAGAATGGTATACGCTACATCAAGTAATATTGCAGAACGTAAGAAGCAATCTTTGTCATCTTGAAAGCTATCACGTGCAACATTTTATCCATTTAAGTCAATAGCCTATTAGAAATTCTAATTGAAAGTTCAATAGTCAGCTTGGAGCCTTACAATAGAGGTTGCCTTTTGGAAAGCCATTTAAAGTCTTAATCTCTTTATCATTTGGTATTTTGAAGCCTAACTTTGTTCTTGTTAGGCAGATCAATGGCATTAATTTACAAAATGGGGGAAAATGTCACCCTTCATCCTTTAAGTCTCAGCTCAGTGAAGAGCAGCGTAAGCGAATCTGATCATTGCTTTTCCACATTAGCAGCAAACGGTGCCATGGGAGGCCTGACCTACAAATTTTAATTACTGCATGAAAAATTCAGTTCCTGGAGATGAAGAGGGACTTCAGCAAAAGCAGGGGCCCACTCTGTGCATGTCTGCTGAGCTTTACGTCTCCAGGGACTGGATTTCTGAATCAGTAGTCAACCCCATAGTCAATGAATAGGGTTTACAATGTCCAGGAACAAATCGTAAACGTCAAAACAAAACAAGGCTGACACAGAAGACACTGAGGCAGATTAGTAACCTTCTGAGGGAAAAGCCACAGAAGAGAATATGTTCGTGTTTTACTGAGCATATAGCATCTTGATGGTCACACAGATCTCTATCATTTGAAAAATATGACCCTGAATCTAATTCAGTTAAAAGTTATAGCCTTAGAGGTAAGTGTCCCTTGTAAAAACCAGAGAGGCAGTCCTGGTGCTTTTTGCCTCTGCTAAAGGCATTCTTGGAGAAGGCAATGGCATCCCTCTCCAGTACTCTTGCCTGGAGAATCCCATGGACAGAAGAGCCTGGTAGGCTACAGTCCATGGGGTCGCTAAGAGTCGCACACGACTGAGTGACTTCCCTTTCACTTTTCCCTTTCATGCATTGGAGAAGGAAATAGCAACCCACTTCAGTATTCTTGCCTGGAGAATCCCAGGGACAGAGGAGCCTGTTGGGCTGCCGTCTATGGGGTCGCACAGAGTCGGACACGACTGACGCGACATAGCAGCAGCAGCAGCAAAGGCATTCTTAGTGAGCAAATGGACACTTGGTGGCAGAAATAATTTTCACCCCAAACAAAAGAAACAAATTCTGAATGTGAAAACATAAAGGCTAACTGGCTGTGGCATTAAAACCAATAAAAATCAGTCATCTAAAAGTAAAGCCAAAAGTAGTGATCAGTAAGTTTACTCCTACTGCAATAGGCAGAATAAGGGGAGCAGGTCTAAACAACAGCCGTAACCGTCCATGCAGGCAAAGCCAATCAGAGAAAACATATGCGTGTATCAATATGAACTTAAAGCAATGTCTGAACACACATGCATATATCTGTACTTAAAAGGAGGATGGGAAGGCGATAGAGAAATGTTAACAGTGGTCATCCAGTGGGAGTGGAAGCATGTTTGGTGGGCTGGGGTGAATCGATGGCTTTTCCTTTTTAGTTTAGATACTCTTTTTATACTGCTCAACTTTTCTGGTAACTAACCTATAAGGATTTTCTGTTAGCAAGCCAACTGTTTCAAAAAGAAAAATAAAATCGGTATTAGATGTTCCAGCATAAAAGTCTGTGAGTCTTTTAAGAAAGAACGATTCCTTTGTGTAATGTGTTGTTGTTCAGTCACTCAGTCGTGTCTGACTCTTTGTGACCCCAGGAACTGTAGCACGCCAGGCTTCCCTGCCCCTCAGTATTTCCCAGAGTCTGCTCAAACTCATGCCCGCTGACTCGATGATGCCATGATGTGTAACATGAAAGAGCATGATTTGCTTCCAAAATTTAGACTTTTTAGTTCTAGGCTTTCTCAAAGATTTGTTTACTTCAGCTGCTTTGCTGCAATTAAAGAACTGTGCTAACTGCCAAGTGTCAGTCACTTTACATACCCCATGCAATTTACCTGGGAAGTATCATTGCATAGCTGCATACAGAGTCATGCACAACTGGCTTCCTCATCAACACTGCTTGATGATGGTGATAAGGAAATTATGACCTTGCAACACTGGGTATATGCATGAATTTTCCATGCAGCCATATCCACTACTGGCTAAAATTTAGATGTCAAATAGTTTTCTGATGACTGAATCCAATTCCTCTTTCCATTTCTGATTTCCATTGCTTTTCATATTCTTCTTATCCAAGAGGCCTCACTGTCACCTGCTGACACCAACAGCTGGAATTCTGTGATAAAGTGTCCTAATGAAAAAGTCATTAACATTTGCATCAGGTGCCCCTGGGGTCTTCTGCCCCTAGCACTTAGGTTAACAGTATGCTGGAAAGGTCTTAGAAAGGACAGAGGCACCTGGTTTAAGAGCGAAATAGTCACATCTCTGATACACACTGGACATTTACATAGACAAGCTGGCCTTCAGGTCAAAGCCCACTACCTGGAGGGAGCAAAGTCCCAGGAAATGACTGCCCATTGGAGAAGAGAGTGACTGACTAAACAGGAAGAGGGAGGGAACGAGGCTGACCTGAGAACCAGGCAGGAGAGTGTGCAGGAAGGCAAATTTCAAGTAAACTTAATGAGCCCGCCTTCCAGCAGAACCAGACCTCATCCTCTGCTGAGATTCCAGGGACCTGGGATCCTTAGGACCCTGGAGGCACACACAACAAAAATTAATGCCACAGAGATGGAAAGGAACACATGCTCAATAGAAGAAAGCCTGAGATGCAGAAACGCGGCTTCCCTAAAGTGTGGCATTTTCAAAGCCCACACATCATAACAACTCTGAATTCTGAGACGCGTGAACAGGAAGCCCCTGAGGTTCCATCTGTCTCTCTGACTAGAAGGACAGCTGAGGAACCATGCTGCTGTCTGCGAGAGGGCTGGCAGAAATCTCAGGAACCTTGGCTGGGAGCTAGGAATGTGCAGCTCGTTCTTCTCTCCTGTCTAATTTACAGTCCCGACAAAAGCTGTTGGCTTGTTACCAGGTCTGTCCCTGTACATAACTAGAAACGAACCACCACAAAGAGTTGGCTTAGTTCATAATATTGTTTTTATTTATCCTCAATTTAAAAAATCATAGGATTCATTACATGGTATTGAAGAAATCCAGTATTTCCTTATTCATCAAGTGTATGTGACACTTCACTGCCAAAATTAAAAAGGAAGGATGTTAGATGTTAGTTAGATGGATGAAAAAGTCGAAAGTAGAAGTGGACATGCAGAAAAAATGAGCTGTCACAATTCTTAGTTCACTGGGTTCAGAAACCCTAAGAAGCTCCACTAGTGCGAGGTCTTCTGGCATTCAAGGTCCTTCCTAGTGTTCTCAGAATCCGTCCTTTCCAGGCTTGTCATCTAGTCTTCTGCTCTGCTCTATTCTCCTCCAGTGAGTGTAGATTGTGCAGTAATCTCTGCAGATACTAGTCACATTCCTAGTGCTGTACTTTAGCTACTTACTTCTCCAGATTTCACATTTCTCTTTCTATTAATCCATTCTCCTCTTTCTGTAAGATTCTACCTACCACACAAACATCTCAAATGATGTAGGCAATGTGTGTGTGCTCACTCGTGTCTGAGTCTTTGTGGCCCCATGGACTGTAGCCTGCCAGGCTTCTCTGCCCATGGAATTTTCCAAGCAAGAATACTGGAGTTGGGTACCATTTCCTACACCAGAGGATCTTTCTGATCTGGGAATTGAACCCACATCTCTTGGGTCTCCTGAACTGGCAGGCAGATTCTTTACTACTAGTGCCAACTTGGGAAGCTCAGGTGTAGGTAAAGCATTTGACAAAATCCTACACCCTCTTATAATAAAAGCACTCAGAAAACTATGAATAGAAGGGAAGTTCCTTAACACGATAAGAGCATTTATGAAAAACCCATAGTTAACCTCATACTCAGCAGGGATACACTGAAACCTTTCCTCTCTAAGATTATGAACAAAACAAAGATGTCTATGCTCACCATTGTTACTGAAAACTGTGCTGGAAGTTCTACCTGAGCAGTTAGATAAGAAAAAGAAATAAAAGGCATCTCTGTTCATAGATGAAATGATTCTGTATACAGAAAATCTCAAAGCTAATAAGATGAATTCAGCCAAATTGCAAGGTGTAAGACCAACACACAAAAATCAGTTGTATTTCCATATTCCAGGAACATACCATCCAAAAATGAAATTAAAATTATTACTGATTTACAACAGTATCCAAAAGGATAGGGAATAATTTAACTAAAGAGGTAAAAGACTTGCACACTAAAACTATAAAATTGAAGATCTGAGTAAATGGAAAGACACACCATATTCATGAATTGGAAAGCTTAATATTGTTAAAATGTCAGTACTACCCAAAGCAAACTACAGATTCAATGCAATTCCTATCAAAATTTCAATGGTCTTTGGTAGAAATGGAAAAGCCAATCCTGAATAGCCAAAACACTTATGAAAAGGAAGAACAAGGTTAGTAAGACTCACATTTTAAAACTTACTACAAAAATACAATAATCAAAGCAGTACAGTACTGGCATAAGGACAGACATACAGAAGAATGGAACAGAACCGAGAGTCCAGAAACAAATATCTACAGCCAATTGATTTAGACAAGGGTGCCCAGATTATTCAATGAGGAGGAAGAATCCCTTCAACAAATTGCCACATGTTCAAAAAAAAAAAGCTGGATCACAACCTTACATCATGTACAAAAATTACCTCAACATAGATCATCAGCCTAAATATAAGAGCTAAAACCATACAATTCTTAAGAGAAAACATAGGGGTAAACCCTTAGGACCCTGGATTTGGCAACAGATTCCTAATCATAGTATAAAAAAATGAGCAATAAAAGAAGAAAACCAGATAAACTGGATTTCATTAAAATTAAAAACTGCAACAAACAGTGTTACCAAGAAAGTGAAAACATAAGCTAAAGAACGTGGAAAAGTCGCAAAGTATGGATCTGATAGGGGTCAATATAAACAATAAAGAATTCTTACAATTCAACAACAAAAAGAGAACCCAACTCAAAGTGAGAATAGGACAGGAATAGACATTTCTTCAAAGAAGATATGCAGGTTCATGGAAACATGCTATTGTCATTAACAGGAAAATGCAAATAAAGACTACCACGTGGTATAGCTTCACACCCACCAAGGTGGCTACTTTAAAAAAAAAAAAAAGAAGAAGAAAGCAAACAAAGAAAAAGAGCAAGTGTTAGGATGTAGAGGAACTGGAACCCTCACTGCTGGTGGGGCCCCCAAAAGATTCAGCCTATGGATTTAGTGATTCTTCAAATGCTTAAACACAGACTTAACCATATGACCCTGCAATTCAACTCCTAGGTGCATAACCAAAAGAACTGAAATCAGATATTCATACAAGTACACGTACACACGTGTTCATAGCACCACTATTCAAAATAGCCGAAAGGTAGAAATGGCCCAAATTTTTCAGTGATGGATAAAAAACTATGGTAAACACATATATTGGAAAATTATTCAACATAAAAAGGAAATAAGTACTGAAACATGCTACAGTATGAACTTATAAAATACATGCTAAGCAAAAAAGCACAGAAATAGGTCATATATTGCATGATTCCCTTTATATGAAATATCCAGAATAGATAAGCTTTTAAGAGAGATCAGAGACTGCCCGGGGCTTGGAGCAGAGAGGACTTAGTACACTGCTCAGCAGATAAGCGGTTGCACTTTGGAGTGATGGGGATACTTTGGAACCAGGTAATTGCACAACACTGTAGACGCACTAAGTGCCACCGAATCGTTCACTTCGAATGGCTAACTTTGTTATGTGAACTTCATCTCAATAAGCTATTTTTTTTTTAAACAAAGAAATCAATTCCTTTCTCATTTTCTGAAATCGTCACAAACTAGTGGTTTAAACTCTTTCACTGCTGCTGAACTTCATTAATTTTATTTACACTTTATTTGATCTCTTACACAGAAACCCCTTGGGGGCAGGGTCTGCCACTTTTGCCCCTTTCTGTCACTTCTGGGTTCTTAGCCCCCTGGCTTATTCTCAACAGATACACAAGTGCTTCTGACAGAAATCTTCACAGTGATCTTAAAGTTGACCTACTATATTTTAGCTTCCTTACCTAAAAGGCATTCAGTTCTCTGGAGTAGAAAACATTAGCCTATTTTAAAAATCCAATGGAGTAGAAGGTCTTGCTGTCCAACCCTTCAAATGAAAATCCTAAATGCAGCTTCTCATCATAGTATTCAGACAGAAACTAACCACTGCTAAATTCAGTGCCTGGGAGCAAGGGTCCATGGAGTTGACTGGGGGTCAGGGAGCTCTTCTCAATATTTAAAAAGACTTGAGGAACCACAGACGCCTCCACTGAGGCTGTAGAGGCTGACTAAATACCAGTGTCTCCTCTTCAGGCTGAAAAGACGTCACCATAGTCATCCCATGCTGATGACTATGTGGATATGAGCAGGAACAAAATGAAAATTAAACGACAAATGTTATATGAAAAATGCAGGCCGGTCGATAACATACTATAAGACGGGGTCTAAGAGCAGATGGGAACAGACTAGTCTAAGAGCAGTCTGTAGAGATTCCTACAGAAAGATGACCTAGACCAATTATACCTTTATTAAGTTTGGAAGGACACAGTATGATTGATGCCCAGAACATCCAAATCCTAAATTACATGATCTACCTGTGTATCTTGGGCTTCCCAAGTGGTGCGAATGGTAAAGAACCTGCCTGCCAATTCAGGAGACATAAGACATGTAGGCTCCATCCCTGGGTCGGGAAGAAAAAAATTCCAACACGGCTAAAAGAAACCACAGAGTAAAACTGACCTCCTCTCTTAGAAGCAGCTATGCGCCTTGTGTTCAGATAAATTAGATAATGTGAGAAGCACATATACCTGGGCCTCTTCTATGAGTTCAAAGTAAACTAAAGAAAAAGGCATGGCTATCTCAGCCCTGGCTGGCTAGTGTGGGAAGTTACGTTTGGGAGAAGGTGGGGATGATATTAAGCAGTGCTGAGAGAAAGATGCAGAGACGTTTTCAAGATGAGCTGTATGTGTGTGTGTGTGCATGTACCTGTGTTCACTGGGATACTCAGGCAGTAGGGAAAACCTAGAAACCAGGCAGGCAGAGGTTAGATGGCTGAGGCAGCTGAAGAGGGGAGGAACAGTTCCATGCCCTGGGAGAAGTGGAGAGGCCAATCAGGCCTTCAGGAGATAGGCTGCAAGTGGGTAAAAAGCAAGCAAAGGCCCCAGGGAAAGCAGAGCTGCAATCAGATCCCTCTGGGGCCGGGTGGAGAGGCAATCAGGAAGCCTTGGGAGAAAACACCCGCAGCCCCTGGGGAGCCTCCGAGAAAGGCCCCTTTTGGGAACTAAGGAGTCCATTTGGGGACCATGATTGCCTCTCCAGGATCAGCCTGCTGGGCTGAACTTGAGGCTGGCCCCCACCCACAGGGCAAAAAGCAGGGAAAGTAGCTCAAGACTTAGTGATTAAAGGAATCAAGTGTAAAACATGTCAAAAGAACAGTTAAGATTTTTGAGTCACCAGCAGAGGTGCTTTAGAGAGGAGGCCCGGAGTGAAGGTCCACGCAGGCAGGTGGCTGGTGCTGAAGGGCTCAAGGTAGGCCGCGTTTCTCTCCCTGCCTGGATTCTCTCCTGCAGCAGCTGGACAAGGTTTGCCATCTTTGCCTACTTCCTTTATCGGGTGGGACTGATGGCTCCCTGAACTGGTCTACCAGCAGTGTGCAACGTCAAACAGTAGCTCCCTGCAGAGCTGGGACTAACATCCTGGATTCAGGTTCCCAAGTCCAATTTTCCCAAATCTAACTGGGATAGAGGTAGGGTGACAATGTTCTATGGTGTCTATAAGCAGTCAACTGCCCTGAGACATTTCCTTACTCTACCTTCTTTCTCCACAAGATTTGGTTCAGCTTAGCTCAGTTGGTAAAGAATCCTCCTGCAATGCAGGAGACCCTGGTTCAATTCCTGGATCGAGAAGATCTGCAGGAGAAGGGATAGGCTACCCACTCTAGTATTCTTGGGTTCCCTTGTGGCTCAGCTGGTAAAGAATCCACCTGCAATGCAGGGACCTGGGTTCAATCCCTGGGTTGGGAAAAGCCCCTGGAGAAGGGAAAGGGTACCCATTCCAGTATTCTGGCCTGGAGAATTCCATGGGCTATATATAGTCCATGGGGTTGCAAAGAGCTGGACATGCCTGAGTGACTTTCACTTTGCTTTTTGTCATATGAATTAGGAAAAGAGTAGATACGGAGAAGCCCATATTGTAAGGCCCGCTGGGCAGGAGTCATACACACCCACCTGTGGTCGAGGATAGCGGGTTTCGAACTTCGTACATTTTTACCTGAGAAGAGTATTTTAAATAAATTCTTACATGGGATCCCAATATATGAAACAGACAGAAGTGAAGCCGCTTTGGGTGACCAGCAGCGAGGGCAGGCGACCCTCACGTGGTCACGCCCCACCCCCCACTCTCTCCAACATCTTCTTAGCACTGGATCAGGAACAAAGCCAGTCATGGGAGAAGAGACAACTGGGTCCTGGCCCTAATCTCTCTCTCTTTTAAAATTTTATTTATTTATTTGGCTGCACTGGATCTTAGCTGCAGTATACAGGATCTCTAGTCTTCACTGTGGCACGTAGGATCTTTTTAGTTGTAGCACTTGAGATCTAGTTCCCCGAACTGGGATTGAACCCAGCCCACTGCGTTGGAAGCGTGGAGTCTTAGCTACTGGACCACCAGGAAGTCCCCTGCCCTAATTTCTCTTAAGGTGCATGAGTTCTTCTCTTTAAGCCTCTATTTCTTCATTGGTAAAATGAAAGGATGACCTTGAGAGGATTTGGGTGCTTCTGACTCTCAAATTTTCAACTTCTCTACAAGGAGAGAGTGAGAATGACTGCAAGTTTTCACTCATGCAATACAAAGCTAGCTAAGAAAAATGTACAGGTAGCAACTGCTTCATTTAAATTTCTCCACATGGTCCGGTGCCATTCATTTCCCAACTTCTCCATGAGAATGTCTCACTTATTATCATCTCTAGTGATGACCATCATTGTCATCATCTCCAGTGATCTTGCCTACAGTTAATCTTTTCTTTAAGAAATACAGAAATATTTTCAGTAATAGCTCCATCAGATGTTTGTTCACAAACATTAATTTGACTGGCGTATTTCTGTATTGATTGAAAAGTTATAAAACGCAGCATCCTCATCTGCCCAGAGTCAACACAAATGTTTCCTCTGCACTTGATTCAACTCAGAAGCCAACGCTCTACATGGTGTTTCAAAAGCTACTGGCTAGTCTTCATAATGTTCATGTCCATTTTCAGACTGGTCATAACTAAGAAAGGCAAGGCCTCTTCCCTTGGTCACCAGCCAAACCCAAGTATCAGCAAACAGCCCCTCTTTCGTCCAGAGTGGGAGGGCGAGGCTTGTCTCTATTCCTATCACCCTGTGCCATCCCCCATAATTGTGCAATTTCCCCACTTTGTAGCGTATTTTCTCCCTTATGTTTTGAGCTAGAAGTGGTGGCAGAGAAAAAGACTGTCCATTTTATTGAATCACCTATATTTAATTGGGAAAATGGGTGGTTGTAACTCTGTCAACAGGACACGTTCCATTTCATCGTGGAACCGTTTTTCTTCAGAAAGCTTTACCATCTGGTCTAAACAGTTAAATAAGCACAGCTATGTTATAGCACAGCTAATGAAATTAAATGTGGCACAAATATATACATGGCACACAGGAGTCACACTTATCTCTTAAAAACTATTTTCCATTGTTGAAAAATAAGATATGTGGGTTGCAAGATCGAGACCGTGGCACGGTTCGCTGGCTTTACTGCTTTCCAAACAACCAAAGTAATTAATCACTTCACATCTAGGTCAAAAGAAGAATTTCATTGTCAACCACAAGCAGCACCCATGTTCGCCTCTATGAGGCCTGCTTTCTCAGCCTGCCCTGGGGTCACCCAAAGCTCTGGGTGACTCCAGACTTATCTTTATGCTCAACGCCAGTCCTAATAAATCCTCAGTTCTACTTCATGGTGTGCTGAAGCTTACACTAGACCACACATGTAAAGATCCTGGTATGGTATAAGATACCCAGTGACTATTATTTATTTCCAATGTCTGTTTCCTTTCCGCTGACTTGACCTGTCTAAGCCTGTGAGCTGGGTTGTGCACCAGCCTCCCCTGCAAACCTGGGTCTTCTGCAAACCTTTTTCTGGGCCAATGCTAACTGGAGAACCAAGCAACCTCGGCTCAATCCTCACTTCTGTATAGACATCTGTTGTTTCTGTCACTTCATCCTTTCAATTTTCTTGATACAACAATACTCCAGTTTTCCTTTGGGAAATAACCTCGCTTCCACTTTCAGTGTCTGTGGGGTTAGCTCCCACTCCAGCTCTAGGATGGTTCTCACTGGTGTGAGCCAGGAAAGGCCAGGGTGATGTTGCTGGGAGGCGCCCATTTGAACCTGAGCTTAGAGTCAAGTCAAACGAAAGCAATACATGTAAGGTTCTTACACCAAAAATATGAAGAAAATCAGGGCTTTATGCTATCCTTTGAGCCCTGGACAGAAGTAGACCAAGGCTGGAATTCCCTGGCACTCCAATGGTTAAGACTATGATCTTCCACTGTACAAGGCACAGGTTTGATTCTTGCTTGAGGAACTAGAACCTCACATGCTGCAGCATAGCCGGAAAAGAAGTAGAACAAGGCTTCAGCATGACCCGGCTCTCTACCATCTCCCACGACTATGACTGCCGGGAGGCGCCCCTATGAGGCTGTTTCTAGAACTGCCATCTGCCTGAGCTTGCTGCGGCCTTTGAGCCCCAGGCTGCCTGGATGTGACAGTCAGGCTGATGCCCACAGTCCGTGTCTTTCTGGGGACAGGACAATCTATTTGCATGGACTCATTTGATGATCACTCTCTGCTGCCTAAGAATTTGTATCTACAGGGTGGCTGACTGCATTGTGATAGTAGTGGTGGGATTCAAATCCAGCTGGTGGGGACTGAGGAGCTATCACCTTGAACCCCTGTGCTAGACCGTCTCTTTCTCTCAGTAAAATGGCCATATTTCTTTGGTTTTAAAAAGTGTGGGCTTCCCTGGTGGCTCAGATGATAAAGAATCCACCTGCAACACAGGAGACTGGGGTTTGATCCCTGGGTTGGGAAGATCCCCTGGAGAAAGTAATGTGTGACGCTTTTTCTCTTGCTGGATTCTCACTCACTTTTAAATAGACACTCACCAGTAGAGAAGAACACAAAATGAAAACAACAACAAATCACCTGACTTCTGGTAGGCATTTTGTTACATCGCAAAAGCCATCATTTTGTGACCATCTCTGCCTGGATATAAGGCTGACATGTAAGTGTTTGCCTTCTCTTGGCTCCACACGAATAAAGCTGAAACTTTAGCATCTAGCAGTTTCAGAATGCAGAGGATAAAATTCCACAGCTTTGCAGAGATATTACACTACACTATGAAGGCTCGTTTACACAGTAAAGATCAGCCTTGTTCAAAATACATTCCCTTCAATTCAGTTTTATCAAGATTTGGGAAGTCTCACCTGCACAAATACACTATGATACATACAACAATTACCCTACAAAGAATTTTTTTCCTTAAAAAAAAAAAAAGTCCCAAACTCAAGTAAAATTTATACAAGTAAAGAAGTTTGGCTGATAAATCTTCTTGAAAGTCAAAATGTTAAAACAAGACAATCAATTCAGTCTGTAAGTAACCTCTGAATTTTCTACAGTTATTGAATGCCCCTTCTAATATCAGAACTAGAATGCTAAATACAAAATTCTTTTTTTTTTTCTTAATTGGACTGACCAAATAAGTTTTCCAAGATTCAAAGGAACATTTTATTTTCATAAACAGAATCTGAAACAAATGACTTCAATATGGAGATGCCCCTTAAACTAAGGGCAATACTCCTGGGGAGCAAACATATCATAATAGATTCTCTTGAGAGTAATCTTTTTTTGTGACACAGCAGTATGTTTAGTGAATATGTTTCAGGAAACTAGTGTTTCACTTCAGACATGTCCCAATAGCCTGGATATTTATCTAGCCACATACATTTTCTTTCTACCCTATAAATTTTTCAAACATGGAAGTGCCTGATTTAGTCACTTTGGTTGGAAATACTGTTTATTTGGTGTCTGAGAGAACACTCAAAGGTGCTCCAAACTACTAAATCAATTTGGTGGCTTATAATCAGGATTCTTTAAAAATAATGAAATAGACACACAAAAAATCAGAGTTCATATGCTTCCTAACTCTTCACAAGTATTTAAAACAGCACTGCAATCACTTATAACGATGTTTAAGTGAAGCCTATGGAATTCTGCCAAATTTATGGAGAAAGAAAATGAGGGGAGAAGAGACCTAATGCAAAACTATTCCAATATGAAAAAAAGTGGAAACTTGGTGTTGGGATGTTTGAAAGGACTTTCTATATTAAAGGAGGTATGACTGCTTCCTGGTTAAGAGCAAAGGTGTTACACAACACTGGACTTGAATTGCTGCTGCACCTTCCCTGCCTTCTCTAGCTGGGTATCTCCTTTGAAAAAGTGAAAGCGTTAGTGGCTCAGTCGTGTCCGACTCCTCGCGACCCCATGGACTGTAGCCTGTCAGGCTCCTCTGTGCCTGGAATTCTCCAGGCAAGAATACTGGAGTGGGTTGCCATTCCCTTCTCCAGGGGATCTTCCCCACCCACAGGGATCGAACCAGAGTCTCCTGCACTTCAGGTGGATTCTTTACAGTCTAAGCCACCACGGAAGCCCTAGGTAAGTCCTTAATGACTAGATAGCAAGCACCAGTCTAAGCGCTTCTGCCTGTATTGTCATGGTATCTAGTCGTTTATATGGTAAATGACTTTGTTAAAATACACCAGCAAGGATCCAAATTAAGGCAGCTCTCGCAAGATGTTTCCTGACTGTCTTCACTCAGCTGGTACCACTGTTGATTCTTGGGGGTCCCTGTCATCACATTCTAGGAAGGAGGCCAGACACTGACCCAACTGCCCTGACTCCTTTTCCCCTACCCATCCTACTGGCGCCTTCCCCTCCTGGATGCTGAAATGAGATTTCAAAAGGCTTTCTCCCCACTCTAACACTATCATTCCCAGAGGATCTGGAGCCCGCCTGCTGCCAGCCTTGGCCCACTATTTCTTCTTCCCCTTTCTCCTAAGGCCACTACCTCTACCCAGCCTCTCACTTTGTACGTCTGCTAGCTTTTCATATCAGACTTACATGCTAGATTACCTACTCCTTGAGAACAGAGACTGTATTAGTCTTATTCCCTGGTGGTGCACAGCACACAGTGGGAGTTCAACAAATGTTTACCAAATGAATAAAATCTCTGGCTCTCAGATCCAGTTAAGCTGCCCCCAGGGATTCCCTTAAATGCCATGATGCAAAATAAAGACAAATTTAATACATGCTGGTAAGTCTGGCTTTTGTAAAAGTTCAATGAAAGTGAACTTCACTCTCAGAATATTTCCATCACAGATGTGAAGGTGGCTTGTGTAGTTATAGCCAGGTTTTATGAACGCCAGGCTTCTCTTTGGTACACAAATGTAACAGGATGATGCTGGGGCTGAATGCACAATGCCCCTTTCTGACACTAGGAGTTTCCTGAAGATGATGCTCTAGTGACCTCCTGGGCTTAATTTACAGTTTAGACTGAGGCTCAGTAAAACAAAGTACCAACAGGGTACAGTTTCTAACTGACTGCATGTAGCTGTTAAGGAAAATAAAAAAAAAAAACTTACTGCATTCCAAACTGGTATCAAGCCTCCCTTCTTCCTTAAGCTACAGGGGAGGTTTAATAATTAATAAATGATTAAAGCACTTAGGGACAGTGGTATAGAAAGCACAGCCCAACAAGTCTTAATGAGCAGATTTAGGATAATTTCATCTATGGATTGAATGAGAGATAATTTTCTTTTATTCATGCATTTACTTATTCTTTTGTCTAAATTCTTCAGTAAAATAAAAGCTCCCTCAGGGCAATTTTCAAAGGATTAGTTAGATGGAAAAACAGGATAAAGGCATGACAATGTAACTGATTAAGAGTGTGTAGTGTTTTTTAGAGCCTCTTTCCAAAGCCACTCATTCATGGGACATGTGCTCTGAAGGTGTTAGGTGCCCTGGGTCCTGAGGAAACCAAGAAGAATGAATGAAGACAGAGAAAATACACCTTCTGAACTTGGTAGAGATATTTTGTTTTTACTAAAATCCTCACAAGAGTAAACACAGGACCGACTTAGCAAACGCTTCTTTTTAATGTCTACAGGTTTTCCTGACTTCCATTACTGTTCTCTGTCTCACCCTAACATATCCTATCTCATGATGTACTCAAAAGTATTTATTTTTAAAAATCTCACCAAGTTAGCTGCATTGAGAAACTCCTAAGGAAAGAAAGAGGGTCAGGTACTTTTAACATTTCTGTTTTGTGCCATCATCTGCCTCCTTTCATAAAAACAAAAGTGCAGATCCTAAACGTGATCATTATCTTTGGTGGATACCCCTCGCAGGATCCCCCAGCTCACAAATCCTTCAGCTTATTTCAAAAACACAGAGCCTCAAGATTAAAGCAGTTTTCTGTTCAGGAGGCATCAGTGAGAAGATCACTTAGGCCTTAATATTCCCTTCAGTAGTAACTTGATGCTCCATATTTTTGTGTGTGTGTGCTTTACTATGTCCCACCAGGTTTTATTCATTTAAATCCCAGACTCTTTTGCTGACATGGCAAAGCAGAAGCAGAAATGTTTTGTAAAACTTAAATGAACCTAGAAGTGGACACTTGTTCTATAAATCTTTAAAGTGTTGTGTTATTCCTTGGAAACCACTTTTGCAAGGACCTTCCATCTTCCTGGAAGCACATAAAACACCCAGGGTCTGTCCCAGCAGCACTGAAGAGGCACTCACAGGCACAATGCATTTTCATGCAAACGAGAACCAAAGTTCAAACCAAACACTGGTCACCTAATGCTCAGTTTTGCTGAGAGGAAGATGGCAGTAAAGCGTTTGAGTGAGAAGTGGGAGCTGGGTCTCACTTTTCTAAACACTTTCTGGTAAAGCCACCCTACCTGCCGACACTCACGAAGCCCTCCGTCATGACAGCAGGCAGCCCTTTAGCCATGAGTGTCCGTCCCCTTGATCCATGCTGTCTTGGAACACCCCAGAACTCATGGTCCAAACACTCTGAGGATTAATGACATGGGAGTGGTGGAGGTGGACCCCAAACCTTTCCCAATCAAAAGGCAGTCAACCTGAAGTGACAACTGGTAAGCCACAGGGCTACTGTTTAAAAAGTCTTAAGTCTCTGGGTTTAAGGTCATTGATGTGAAGCTTAAGCAATATGTCATGCCTCCTCCTCCTCCTCTTGTGTCTCCACTCTGCTCATGCTCCTCATACCAGTCTTTACTATGTTGTCTTAATTGTCCTCCAGGCCCCAACAGTTCTGTTCCATGTCTCACCTTTGAGTCCATAATTTTCCATTTCTGACCCCCTCACTGAGCCACCCTCTCTTTCATGACATTGCGTCATGTCAACAAGTGCAGCTGATGGTTCTGTAGCATGAAAATCTTCATGTGACACACATGTGTGTGTCCGGCTCTTTGTGACCCCATGGACTGTAGCCCACTAGGCTCCTCTGTCCATGGGATTCTCTCCCAAGAACATTCATGGGAATGCCATCTCCTCCTCCAGGGGATTTTCCTAACTCAGAGACTGAACCCATGTCTCCTACACTGACAGGCAGATCCTTTACCACTCAGTGTCACCTGGGAAGCCCCACGACACAACTAATAGACTTATAAACCACACACCAGCTAGGGAGCCCCCACATAACCCCAGAAAGAATTTTAAAAATACCACAGTGGGTAAGAACCGCGATCCAACTGGTGCCAAACTATCTTCCCGCTGGTGTTCCTAAAGGTGGCATGTCGTGACCACTACGTTTAGAAGTCTCAAATTCCCCTTTATTGTTAACTGATCATGATTCAATCTTCATCATCCATAAGCTAAATTAACCTTCTGGAGCCTATATGGATTCAAAATTCAACAAAATCTTACTGACTGCCTCCCATGTACATGCCTGACACTGCAGCCAGCAATGGAGACACATGAATAAACAAGACAGCCTCAGCCCCTTCCTCTGACCACCAGAGAGCAGGACCCTGAAGGCAGGGGCCATGTCCTAGGTGCCAGCCTGGGAACATCTAGTTAACCCAGTGCTCCACGCTCGTGCCCAGTAATCATTTTCAGCCTGCTGAAAAGCAGCAGGATGAACACTGCTAGCACTGGAACCCGAGCCTGAGGCCTGTGTCTCTCGTTTACTCTCTCTGCGCCCCCATGGACTGTAGTCCACCAGGCTCTTCTGTGCATGGGATTCTCCAGGCAAAAATACTGCAGTGGGCTGCCATGCCCTCCTCCAGGGGATCTTCCCAAACCAGGGATCAAACCCAGGTCTCCCGCATTGCGGGCAAATTCTTTACCCTCTAAGCCACCAGGGAAGCCCACTAAATGTACGACCTCAGGCAAAAGACTTGACGTCCTTCTGTTTTCCTTCCTCAAACCACCGGAAAAACCAGCAATAATGGATTCTATGAAGATTAAGTTAATACACGAAGTGTTTAAAATGGTAGCTAACACACAGTAGGTAATAAAAAGATTAGTTATTAGTTTCTATACAAGGTTCATCTTGACATTGCTAGCAAAAGAAAATGTTTCCCACTCTTTGAACAGGCATCTCTTTCCCAATGCAAGTGACGAATTCATTAAGATTCACAATCTGCGTCAAAAGGTTACTTAACGACCTTGCCCTGCAGTGACAAGAGAGGATACAAAGGAATATACAAATGCTCTTCCAGAAACACACACACACACACACACACATTTTCTCTTTCGTTCTCAGGAAAAAAATATCCATTTGTACCAAAAAACTAACAAACGAAAAAAACAATCCAACAACAAACACCGCCCCCCCCCCTCCACCCCCACCCCCCCCCCCCCCCCCCCCCCGGCCCCGCGACAAAACTTCACGAAGGGTTTTCTTAAAAAGGAAGATAAACAAGGATGAAAGCCATGCCCAGCAGCAACCATTTCCAGCATGACCTGGTGAGTTCTCAGCTTCAGATCAAGCACTCCGCAGTGGTGTTACCTGGGGGACCTTTCACTCACACATCAAACCCCCTTCCGCTGGCCACTTCCCACACAGCACATGCTGCCAGGTGCAGAAACATCACTGTTTTCTTGCCCAGAGTGTTGCGGGTCAGGGGTGGGAGCGAGTGTCTAAGGCATAGTGGGGGTGGAGGGAGACAAACCCAGGTACCAGCAGTGTGCTCTCTCGTGTCCCCAGAAGACCTGCAGTACATGGCTCTTCCAGGGACCCAACTTCAGTCCTGCACTACATTTGGCAAGGAATGCCTTTCAAGCTCCACACGTTGGTCTCAAGATCAAAAAGTCCGTATCAGGAATGGAGACTGGCCCCTTCAGCCTGGGCTGGAAGGAGAAGTGTGCAGAGGGTGAGCTTGCTCCGGCAGGTGGGAGCAGCAGACAGCCTGCTGATGCTCGGCTGAGGTCCTCTCTTAATCAGCCAAGCCACCCCCTCTTCCGATAGGCCTCAAGTGAAGAATGACCAAGTTATAGATTTTATTTCATGACTAATTCTGAGGATACATCCTTTGAGAGCTAAGTTTTATTTAATCAACTATTGATCATCAAAACAGTTCTTCTGGCCTTACATTTCACTGCATGACTGACTTTCTTTATTTTACAGTACATGCAGCATTTAATGAGTTCTAACTCTGTGCAGGGCATCGACCATTTCTCCTGCTCTTCCTTCACCCACAGGTTGGCTCAACTTCAGTTCAAAGTAAACGGTAACAGGAAGTACACAGTGTACAATCTGAGCTGGAATGAGGGACTGCATGGGCACCGTTTTAGGAATAGTGTTTACAGGGGAATGAGAGAGGGGACTCTTTCAGAGGCAAGTACAATAATCTAAGCTGGAGGTGAAAGGAGTCTTAACCGTGACTGTGGCTTTTAGAATCAAAAGGAAGTTCCAGACCCAAGAATCAGGGGGCTAGAATGTGCACGGCTTATTGAATGGCTGGATATGAGAGTGAGAGAGAAGAGGTGGTAGACTGAACTAGTGTGATTCAAACCTGAGAGGCTCTCAAGCCAAGCCAGGGGATGAGAAACTTAACTTTGGGTGCAAGAAATGATGCTTTCTATTTGAGGAAGGCATCCAGCAGGTGGTTGATGATGTGGGTCTGGAGCTCTAGAGGGGAGACCGGGAGCAGAAAAGATAAAGGCGGAAAGTGAGGGCCTGGGTGGTGGGAGGAAAAAAGAGGCAAAGTGAGAGGCAGTTAGCTAGCAACTGTGCTAAGTACTTGGTGTGTGTCTGCTACTTTTATCCTCACAACCCTCTGCAAAAGTATGAGGAAATGTACTGAGAAGCGTTACTCAGGTTTCCACAGCGCAGTAAGAGGTGGAGGCAGGGTTTGATTCAGATCTATACAGGTGAATGTTACAGCCATGCTATTAGGTAACATTTTCTATTAATACACGGATTCTTAGATATTTGATGAGAAAGAGGGGAGAACCTGACAAAGACAGTCAAGAGGATGAGACTGAGGATTGGGCAGGATCAGGGAAACCATGGGATGAGAGCTCCAAGGGGGGAACGTGGAATCAGCTGGGCAGAATCCTGCCATCCTCAGCTGGGCTTTGTGATTAGCAAGTCATTGGTGGATGTTAAGAAATGATGTAATTAGCACAAGAGGATGTAATATACTCACTCAGAGGTTAAGAAGAACGGAGGGCGGCGAGTATAAAATGTCTTGACTTTGAAGGGGAGAGACTCAAAATGGAATGATTAATTTTTTTTTTTTTTAAGATGGAGATGACTTGCTCAAGTTCATATGCTGAGAGGGAAGGAAGTGGTGAAGGAGATAGTGGGTATAAGACAAAGGGAAAGAAATGATTGATGTGACAAAGCCATGGCAGAGACAGTAAGGGTTGGCTGAAGAACATGGTTTTGACCTTGGGAAAAGGAAGAGCACGTTTTGTGCTGACAGCAGAGGGAGTGATGTAAACATGAATAATGATTCTGACACAACATGTTAAATGGAGGAGGTGGAAGTCAAGCATGATCTTATTGGACATCCTGGATATTCTTGCAGGGCTATCTATAGACAATGAGGTGTGGTAGGAAAGTCTGGAGTGGAGGATTCGAGATGAGAGGATGAAGTCTGGGGTAACCACTGTAGAGATGGTTAAGATGAGCGAATACTCAGCACAAGGCCCAGCCAGACTTAGAAATTTGTATCAGATGCAGCGGGAGAATGAGTTGATTTTCTCCACCAATTTAACCTATGTGCGCATCAACCTTGGCTGACAGCAAAGTACACGCAGGAATGTTTACGTGCTCACACACGCCATGAACGAAGGCAGCCGTCTGTGAATCGGGGCTGAAGTTTAATTCCCTGGCTTGTGTCCAGGTGGGTATCATTACTCTCCAGAGAAGGATACAGAAGAGAAGGACCTAATGCCAGGGTGTAAGTTGGGAGTTGTCTAGCTTTCCTTATTCGTAGCTTTTATTAGTACATAATTGTCTGCTCAAGATGTAGGAATGAGATGACCTGGAAAATGAGAGCAGAAAAGGAAGGAAAACCCCTCATGTCCTTGAAGGCTGGGGGGGGCTACATCCTAATGAGAGTGACGTGCTCTTACCATTTTAACAAGAGAAAAGGACAAGGAAATGTCCTCCTGCTTAAAAAAGAAAGCAGGGTCTATCAATAATGACCTGAGGGCCATCATTATCTTTCTGAACCATCACTCCTGTGATGCAAGAGGTGCCAGCTCTGGTGCTAAAATGCGGCTAATGAATTTCGTGGGAATTCTTTATGGGAGGCTGATCCCCACCACTGGGCGGCTGAGCTCCACATCCCGGTTCTGCCCCTCCCACGTCTCCGTGGAAGGATAAGCAGGGCCAATGCATTCCAGGCCAGGCCCTGGTTCACAAGGCTGGTAGAAATTCTTTGCAATTTCAGGCCACTGCTGTGACATTACCTAGGTACAAGGCTCCTTTTTCCATGAATCTGTTACATCCAATAGGAGGAACCAGCAGGGTATAAGGCTGATGGATGCTACAAGCCTGAACCAGGTGTTTCTGTGATGAGGGCATTTACCATGAAAAAAGTACTGTGAGGGCATCCATTTGCTTATTTTCAGGAATTTTCTGGGTCTTTGGAAAGGCAGCAGTGCCAAATTCAGCATCCTTTCTGGGTGAAATAATCACTGAAGAATTTAAGATCAACAACTGAATGATAGATGCCATTTACCATAATCACGGGGAGGCACATTTACTGTCAAAACTGTGAGGTTTTGGTACAGGATCCTAAAGAGAATCTTCTTGCTTGTTTCCGAACAAGCAGCCTTAAGGTGACTCCAAGTACATAAAATCCTTTAATCGCTGTCTTTAACCTAGTATTAGTCATGCTTAATAAAATGTCTTGGTAGTTTCAGAGCACTTATAAAAACAGTATTTCATCTAATTCTTAGTGCACCTACTGGCCTGTGGGGAGGAGGGTGGGACAAGTATTATCATCTTCATTTTATTGACAAGGAAACTGTAGGTCCCTGTCACACTGTCACCAAACCTGACCTTGAGTACTCTCAGAGCTGGGGGATGTCCTTACATTTTAAGACATCTGATTATAATTTCATATAACTAACTGTAAGGAAGTATTTTATGCTGTGCCTAAATGCGTTGCCCTGCAATTACTCTCAAGTGGTCTTATTTTTTTCCTTTGGAACAACAAGGTATAAATCTGATTGTATTCCACAAAAGAGCTCTTCAGACATTCTCTTAGTTCCAAATCAGCCATCCACAACATCTCGTGATCTTTGGCTGTTTTTTTTTTTTTTTTTCTGACACATGAAAATGGGTCAAAATCTATTGTTTTCTTGTCCTGTGCTGTCCAAGCCATTAGCCACTGGTGGTTATTAAAATGAAAAATAATTACAATGAAAATTTTAAACGGCTGACTGTGACTGGTACATATATGACTGTGGCCACCAGACTGGACGGAGGAGCACATTCCTATCCTAACAAAAGTTCTCCTGGACAGCTGTGTTCTAAGACCCTTGAAGTGCTTTTGTCTGAATTTCTGGCCTACATATTCATCTCGTTGTGGAGTCGTCTTTCTTATTACCTACTTTCAGTACCACCTTTTCAAAGAGAGTATCAGGTCTATCTAATTTATTTTTTATACTTGGGCGGGGTATTGGTGGAGAAAAGAAAAAGAACTCTATCTTACATTCTGTCAGCTTAGAAATACTTAATTGGTTTGTAGGCTGTCTGACAAGCTTTAATATTCTCATCTTTTCAAATCTAAACTCAGCTGGAGGCGAAATCACTGCCTATATTAAATACACAAAGATTCTATTATTAAAATGGAAGTAAAAGTTCTTTTTACTTAAACTGACAAAACACAGAAGATGGACTTCTTGTCTTTCACTCCTAGGGAGCCTGGAAGTGAAGGCTTCCTTCCACAGAGAAGGAAGAAAAAAGAACATCCTGAGACTTAGAAATTCTGCAACAGTTTGACTGACCCTGACGAAGATTTACTTTGGCATCTGACCTGGTTGCTTTTTAAACGTATACAAACTGGAAAACGTGGACAGTACAGATGAGGCAGTTGGAAAGGCACAAAGGGACCTCTGAGACGATCTAGTCCAAAGCACCTACTTGACAAGGAAACAGAAGCTCAGAAGATGTCGCTCATCTTGGTCCGGAACCTAGTCTTTGAGTTCTAATTCAGGGTCCTCCTACCCAGTGTGGGATTTACAGGCCCACCCAAACCTCCACTTGACGTGTGATACTCCGTTTGTTTATACCCCATTCTCTTCTACCCGCCATCATGATGCCCAAACCCCCGACTTTAGGAAAGCTGCAGCGGGTACTTCAAAGGTGATTGAGTATCTCCCAAATAGGACCACTATAAACCACAAACAGAAAAGGGGGAAGATCTGAAGAAATACAGGAACTTTCTTATTCTGATTCTCTTAGGAGTTCTCCTAAAGGCTCTAGTGTGCTGTATGCTGTGTACTCAAGTCATGTCCAACTCTGTGTGTCCCCATGGACTGTAGCCCACCAGGCTCCTCTGTCCACGGGACTTTTGGAGCAAGAACCCTGGAGTGGCTTGCCATTTCCTTCAATAAGGAGCAGGATATCGCTGGAAGTGCAGAAAGGGGACAAAGAATTGAGAAATAAGTCAATAATGATGATGAAGTTATATCAATGACGACAGCAATACCCGAGCACTTACTCTGCCTCGCATCATCTCACTACATCATCACATTTACGAGACAGGGACCTGTGCCCTTCCCGTGTGTGGGATGCCAAAAGGATCAACAGGCTGAAAATCATCATGCACTAAGCTACCAACCTAAGTTTTAGAAAAGCTGGTGAGTTGAAGCGAAATGTATATAAACATACTATGCAGCTTACAACATGAATTTGGAGAGGGAGAGCTATAGGAACTGTGTTTTGAATTTATTTATTTTTTTTAATGGTAAGGCAAAATCTAGGCTCAGTGACCCTCCATTTTTAATAAAAAACAAGGGACTTCCCTGGTGGTCCGGTGGCTAAGACTCTCTGATCCCAATGCAGGGGGCCGGGATTCAACTTGTGGTCAGGGAATGAGATCCCACAAGCTATCCAACCATCTCATCCTCTGTCGTCCCCTTCTCCTGCCTTCAGTCCTTCCCAGCATCAGGGTCTTTTCCAAAGAGTTGGCTCTTTGAATCAAGTGGCCAAAGTACTGGAGCTTCAGCTTTAGCATCAGTCCTTCCAATGAATATTCCTTTAGGATTGACTGGATTTATCTCCTTGCAGTCCAGGGGACTCTCAAGAGTCTTCTCCAGTACCACAATTCGAAAGCGACAATTCAGCACTCAGCCTTTTTTATGGTCCAGCTCTCACATCCATACATGACTACTGGAAAAAACCATAGCTTTGACTCTTTGAGTTCCTAGAATCCTTAAATGCAAATGTAAACTTAGTTTGCCTCAGAGCTTGAATTCCTCCATCACTTTACCTCTCCCTTCTCAGATCTATGGGCAAAACGGAACAGAGGCAACACTGTAAAGATGAGCCATGTTTCTTAATTACTAAACAGTCAATATGCTGTTTATGAAACAGGACTGGGTTGAAAGAATAATGGTTTCTTTCTCTATTGATGCACCTACTTTAACAGGTTTTACTCTAATTATAAACCTTCATAGTCCCTTATTTTTAAGACTGTGTAGAAATAGTAATATTTTAGATGTAATTCATGGGTTCCAACCAATTGCCATACAATAGAATAAGGATTTCCTACTGTGTTCATTATGGTATTTGCCATCACCTCAAGTGATCTGAGTCTTCAGTGCAGAGTATCTGAACAATATTCAGATATGTGATGTGTGTTGTTTCAAACAAGATGATATTAAAGACACAAGTCATAGCAAATGGAAATAAAAAGGCATGTTTTCTGTGTGAGTAAATTTATAGGATTTGGGCCAAAATGTAAGGTATAGAATCTTGTCTCAAATGCCCTGCTTTTTCCCCTCTATGCCTTCATGCTGCTGCTGCTGCTAAGTCGCTTTAGTCGTGTCCGACTCTGTGCTATCCCATAGACAGCAGCCCACCAGGCTCCCCCGTCCCTGGGATTCTCCAGGCAAGAATACTGGAGTGGGTTGCCATTTCTTTCTCCAACGCATGAAAGTGAAAAGTGAAAGTGAAGCCGCTCTTGACTTAACTGTATTAGAGAAGTCTGGCATTCTTGGAGACACTCTAATTTTCATACTATCAAAACTTGGTTGTAGGGACTTCCCTCGTGGTCCAGAGGCTAAGATTCCTTGCTCCCTATGCAGGGGACCCAGGTTCGATCTCTGGTCAGGTAACTAGATCCCAAAACTAAAGATCCCACATGCCACAACAGAGATCTAAGATCCCATGCCCACAACTAAGACTCAGTGCAAATAAATTTAAAACAAAACAAAACCTGGTCCTCAGAAAATGTCACCAACACATTTAGACTCTAGTCTAAAGGTCTCACAAAGGGTTTTTCTGAGCCTGTATGTTTACTAATACAGTATAGAGGTATAAGATATGAAATAAACCACTTTCCCCCACAGACAGGAATTTATCCCACTAGTTCTTAAATGATGGTTCAGAAGCACTTTTGAATCCTTGTGCTGCAAAAGTTCTCAAGACGTTACAGTAACAAAGCCATGTGTCTTCAGAAGGTCTATAAGAAGCAGTGCTAATTAACACACTGCCCACCTGGAGTGTTTCTTTGAACATACGCCTTTCTGATCAGTGTTCAGGGCCCTCCTCCTACTGACCCAAGAGGCAGTCTCCCCACTTGGCAAGCAAGGACTTGACAATACACTTTGCTTCTCACCTCTTATTTTAGCCAACTGAAACATCAGAGTGTGTTTCATCTATATGCTTAGCTATACAGAACATTATTTTTTTAAAAATATAAAGTCAGATACTTCAGGGAATGTCTGAGAAAGTGTATACTTGTGCCTCAACACACTATTTGAGAACTACCGTTCTAAAGAATAGATCATATTTACGGAGCACTTGATCTATGTAAAGCACGTGCTAAATGGCTTGCCTCATTTTAGACCAAATTCTTCTCTTCACTACATAAGAGCTGTAGTGACAATATTTGGCAAAATTTATTGATAATCACAGCTCAATACTTCAAGGGAAATCCATGGGCTAATTCTAAGAAGAATTTTAATCGTACTTTTAATCAACTAGTGTTATTACAGTATTTAAAAATAAGTCTTTCTCAGCTTGTCTCCATCTGAGAAATGGATAACGCAGGAGTCAAAGTGATAAGTTTGCTCTTAAAATATTCTAAACTTTACCCCTGAGGCTGGATATATTCTCTCTATACTCCTAGTGTGTGTGTGTGTGTGTGTGTGTATGCTCAGTTGCTCAGTCATCTCCTACTCTCTGCAACCCCATGGACTATAGCCCTCTGGGCTCCTCTGTCCATGGAATTCTCCACGCAAGAATACTGGAGTGGGTTGTCATTTCCTTCTCCAGGGATCCTCCCATCCCAGGTACTGAATGGCGTCCCCTGCATCTCCTGCATTGGCAGGCGGGTCCTTTATCACTCAGCCACCTGGGAAGACACCGCCCTCCTAGCACATCCGCAGAAATGCTAACATGCCAGAGAACTAAGATGGACAAAACAGGGCATGCCCTAGGGAACACTTTGTAAAACGCATGGGCTTTACACAACTCCCTAATCTCTTTCCTCTTTCTTCAGAATGGAAGCCCAAGTGCTGCTCCCTATCTGATGCACAGGGGGTCTAGTCAGACACAATTCTTAAAGCTTGGCAAAAATCAGCCTGAGATAAATCTGATCTAAGTTTCAATCACTGTCAATGAATATTCACTGAATTTTACCCAAATAAATGTATTTTAGGTCCTTTTCAAAAAATTATTTTTGAAATAACTATACTGGGGACACAAATCAACAAAGATACTGAAACATAGTTCCTCAAAGATTAAAAGTAGGAGATTCCGAAAGTAAAAACCTCTCATCTGTTGTAATTATTACTCCCTCAATTGACAGACGTGACTTTCAGCCCATGGGTTACGGACATCAAAACATGAAGCATTTATGTTGCTAAACTAAAGGCTTTAGATATAATATCTCATCTAAAACTCTCAAAAATTCTATGTCAAAGCAAAACATTATTTTTAGCAGCATGCAGACAGAGAAGACTAAACTACTTAATTTGGATTTCTTTATTTACTTGTCCAGGGGACTTATTGTGAGTAACTCATTGACTCTTTAGAATGTGGTTATGTTCAAAGGTAAACACAGTTGTTGTTGCTGTTTTTAAGTTGTTAACTCCTTAAGAATGTCAAGGCCAAGGTTATATCCTTTATTTTATGGTACTTCAATGAAGTTACTGTTTAAGGACTTGTGCAGACCCAAAACTGCTTTTGGAAATCTTGATTACTGCAAGGCAGTACTCAGAGAGGAATTAAGGCAGGTGAAGAGAAGAGACTTAAGCTGCTCTGCTGTTATTCTTAACCCTGTGGTCTTGGTCAAGTCACTTAACCTCTCTATGCCTCAGTTTCCCCACTGAGGAAGGATGGAGGATATGCCCTCTATCTTGCAAGACTGTGGTGAGGTTTACAAATACCGGCTGTAAACCTCAGAGCATATGTCTGGCACGTAAGAAAGGGTCTAGTGGACACACAAGCTTATACTTTTTAATAACTACCTGCAAGCATTGGTGTAAGCCCTTCGTGAGGACAAGAATGCCTTTGAGGTCTTTCTTTTTTATAAGTAATGTGGCAGATTTGTTGATCCTGCTTATAAGGTCAGGAGTCTACGGAGAGCTTTCCAGTCACCGTCAGGGATATTTGTACATCCAGACCCGGCAGTGATGCTCAGCAAGGCTTTCAGACTGATTCATGTGGCAGAGCACCCGGAAATCCTGTGCTCCTCTGCGTTTATGGTTATGGAATATTCATTAACACCTAATATGTTTGTTATTTAAATTGGAACAATTTTACTCAGAAAATACATGATTATATTACATATTTTAAAAAGCAAATGAAAGATAGTGTCTTCCTCAAAACAAGTGCTTCTTCTTTTTTTTTTTTAATCCAGAGTTAACAGTTGTTTCGTTTGGTATTTGTTACCTGATTACGTAAGAAGTCATGGCTTACCATAAATATGTATTAGAAAAACACATACCTAAAATAATTTTACTCATTTACTTGTTCTTTTTTTCCCCAATCTTTCAGTGGAAAAATGGCAGCAGTCATTTGATGGTGAAATAGCTCAGTCTTAGCTCATAGGAAAAGTGTGTTTTGATGGAGGTACATGTTTTGATAGAGGTAAGTGTTTATATATATATATACACACATATATATTTTCTACTTATTTATTTGGCTGTGCTGGGTCTTAGTTGAGGCATGCGAGATCTTTAGTGGTGGCAAGCAAACTCTTACTAGCAGAGCCTGGGATCTAGTTCCCTGACCAGGGATTGAACCTGGACCCCTTTTACTGGGAGCACAGAGTCAGCCACTGGACCACCAAGGAAGTCCCTGATGGACGTAGGTTTGAGCATCACCAGTCTCAGGATCATGCAGTAGATTTTTCCAGGCTCTATCTCATATCTAATCAAACCTCCACAGACATACACACCTGGTAGGTCCAGCTACTCTGAGCAATGTCTTCAAATACCCACAACCTAGTGTCTAACTTTATGCCTTGAGCTCACATTGACAGACAAAATAGTGAACAAGGATCACCCATCTCTCTCTCCGCCTCCTTCCTTTCTTTCTTCCTTCCCTAGCTCTCTTTCTCTCTGCAAGTCCTGTGAATTATACTATCTGTTGTCTGTTGTTTTAAGTCTCCTTACAACTTCTTCTCAATGTTTAGTGACAAAGAAACATTTCTTGGTTCTGATAAACTTTAGTATCTTCTTTCAGTACATGATACAATGCAAGCTATAAAGGGGAAAAATAAACATGAATTCCCATGTTTTGTACAAGCTGTAAGAAACTTAGCCTAAGTTTCGTGCTCATTTGCTTCTTTGGGCCTAGGTTGTCTGATAGAATTATTTTCTCCATCCTGAATCCTTCATTATGTAGTCAGTGCTCTTCTGCTTACTGGTTTTACACTTACACTGTGACTCTTTTATTACGAATATCCCAAAATCTGACAATATGTCCAGTGGACTTACACATATTTTCTGAGGTTTTAGCAGTATGAAAAGGTAGAAAACTAGAAACTTGCTCTATGTTTGCACAGTATAGGTTAAAGTCTGTCTTTCTTGCAGAGGGTCATCTCTAAGAAGATGAGCATAGGTGGCTTGATTTTTAAGTTATACTACCCAAATCTCTGCATTATTAAAAATTTTAACCAATTTTTAATGTTTGTGTGTCACAAACTGAAGAAATTAAAGAATATTTCTCTACTCAATACAATTCCAAGCAGACTTTCTTATGGAACCTGTGCCTTTTTACTAAGATGAAAATTGGAGAGAATCCAAATTCATTATTTTTATGAATGCAAAGATGTGGATGAACATTGTTATAAGTCATACATAAGGACTGACTGTTATATGGTGAGATGTCTTTTAAACACAGGGAAAGCACTGACTCTTCAGTGGGCACCTTCCTTTGTCACTGATGGCAACATAAACTGGGACACTGAAGTGAAACGTGACAACCAGGAGCACCGTTTGAAAAGAGTGCCTCGTCTTTTACTGAACAATTTCACAAGGAGATATGTATTCAAAAACATAATCACTACAACATTTTTCATAATAATAAATAACTCAAATACTTAAAAACAAGTTAGACAAATAATGACATTATCAATATAACAGGATACTGTGCAGTCATTAAAAATCAAGCTATGGAAAATTTTTAATGACCTTGAAAGTTTATGTGAGATGCAGAGAGAAGGAAGACTAAAGTGCTTATATCCTAAAATGGTAAGAGTGATCACCTCTCAGTTTTATTATAAGTGCAATTTTTTCTTTGACATTTTCTAAAATCTCTAGAATGCAACTATGTTGCTGCTTTAAATCAGCAAACCCAAAATTTCTATTAAAAGACAGCCTTTCCATATTACCTTTTTTAAAGGAATCAGCCTTGCTCTCACCACAGCAGCTTTCTTTCCTCTGTGCTCTGTCAGAAGTCTGGAGGGTATGTTCAAAAGACACTCAACTCAGAACCGAGCATCTTCAGACTTTTCCAACTTCAGACACGGCACCACACCCCAAATAAAAGTTCATGGGTGATTTCTACAGGCCGCCAATACTGCCCTGGCCACCAGCGAAAAACCCAGGGCAACTCTGCCTGCTGTGGGACAATCCCCTTAGAAGACTACCCACTGAGGTGTGCTGAGGTATAGTTCAGAGCTGGTGAAATCGGAACTGGCAGCCAAGGAAGCACTATTAGCCATGGCTCCTAGGCCTCAGTTTCTTCACTTGTTAATTGGGGTGACTAACACTTCAAGCTTCCATTCTGCTATAAAGTTCCAGGGATTTATGATAACAGTCTAGGAAAGGAGACATAGTGGGATAATGCCGAGTGAGAACAGGAACCCCTGCTGCTGCTCACAGGGTGACTTGCTGGGATTCCCTTGCTTTAGGCAGGAAGTGGTAGCAGATGTCTGCGGTGGTAGTGATGGGCACAGAACTGCAGGGAGGAACCAAAACGCCGTGCCCTCAGCTCTAAGGAGGGTGCCATGCTGGGCTGGGAAACGTATCCTCTAGGGCAGCGAGAGATGAGAGACGGGGCCCAGTCACAGAGTATGGTTAGAGCAGGAAGAAGCCCTCGATGCCTCCCCTTCCTGTGTCACACATCCCCAGAGAAAAAGCAAATGGCAGTATGTATGTCAAAAAGAAGAGATGAGGACGAAAAAGACAGTTTTGTATTTTTTCCTTTGAGAAGAGGGAAGAAAAGAAGGGTCCGGGATAGGATATCAATAAAGTCCTTCTGGCAATAAGGACCCATATGCAATGCAGATGGAAAGGCTCGTTTCTTAGAGAGGAAATGGGGGCCATAAGGCGACCTTTATAAATCTCTGAATTATATAGCCTTCTCTGGGGTGTGTTCCATTTAAGACTACTGTACACCACAAGGGGCTTAGAATGGATAGAGTCTGTGTCTTTCCTCTGAGTTATTGTGCAAGCAAATCAAACAAGAGCAGAGTGGCCGAAGGAAAACCCCTGAAGTTAGAGCGGTGATTATGGGATGCCCTGGGAGATGCAACAGGACTGTGTGTGTGTGTCTGCGTGTGTGCATGTCTGTGTGTGTCTGTGTGTACCACTGCAGCATCTGCCAGTTGCTAAATCAACCTTAGCTCCCTTCTGCCCAGTGGGACTCACTCAGGGATCTCCAATCTGCCTTGCAGGAACTGCATCTGTCCTTGAACAAGCAATTACGGTGAGCCCATGACAGATCCCTGGGGCCTCTGGTGGTGGGAGGAGGGCAGAGGAGGAAAAGGCATCACAGGAACGTTAGAAGCCTCACGAGGACAGGAGAGTCACCAGCCTGATAAGATGGAGGGGAAGGCAGTACTAACTCTGTCACCCTCTACTAATGCACAGAGTGTGCAGAGGGGGAGCGAGAGGGGAGGCCTGTGGATGGACGGCTCTTAGCCTGCCTGCTCCTGCACAGCAGGGCACTTGGCAGCGTGACTAAGCATTGCATGGTCCTTTACCATGATTTCTTCCCTGGTGGCTAAGAGGTTAAAGCGTCTGCCTCCAATGTGGGAGACCTGGGTTCGATCCCTGGGTCGGGAAGATCCCCTGGAGAAGGAAATGTTAACCCACTCCACTATTCTTGCCTGGAGAATCCCATGGACGGAGAAGCCTGATGGGCTACGGTCCACGGGGTCACAAAGAGTAGGACACGACTGAGTGACTTCACCTTCACCTTTACCATGTAGAGTGAGTGTTACACAGGTTTCCTTGAACTCAAGGAAAGAAGCATTTTGTCCCCAAAGAATCCACCCCTACATGAAAGCAGCTTCACTGATAAACCCACAGCTACAGGGGAGCTCACAGAAAATTGTTCATCAAGGTCTGGGCTCATAGACAGTTTGTGAAGAGAAAGGATATATTAGCACAGGATGGAAATGATGGCTAAAAGAAACATCTTCTTGAGAACTGGGTCGAGTCACCATGAGTGTGTGGGCAGACACACAGCTAACTCCTTCGTTCACAGCCCTGCCCCCCGCCCCCCCCCCCCCACCTCTCTCCTGGAGCCTCCTGGGGAGTGAAAGTCAGGCTGTGGACACAAAAAGGATGAGCCAAGAATGACTGGACTGACCAACATCATCTGTGTTCTTAACCAAGGACCCCGGTTCAGCTCTCTCTGAAGTAACAAACACCTAACACAATCTGGTGGTTTTATTACTGAGAGTGCACTGCACAGTGGTGGATGAATGAATGGTGGGGAGGACATCGGCGAGGGGCAGGAAGAAATCAAGTCTAAGAAGACAGAAAGGACAGGGAAAGGATGTATTAAATTAACTCAAGAATACAGGCGGTTGTAATTATATACATTTGAAGGTAATGGTGTTCTTTAGTGACTAAAACACCAAAACAAGTTACAGAATTCAGTGCAGTTTAGCATAACTGACTTATTGTGGGGTCTATAAACTTAATCGATGCCTTTGGTTTCCAGGGTGTCATTCAAACACTGGAGCTCCATAAATAAATATTAGAAGTGTCTGTCAATCTCTCCTTTTGGGAACTGGTATGGCAGATAGTTTACAATGTATGTTGGTATCTGAATGTCATCATCCATTAAGAATTTTTTTAAAAAATGGAAGCCTAATATTACCTATATTGACAGAATTAATTATAAAATTATAGCATCGTGGAGAGGTAGGTAGGATGGAGGCAGAAGTAAAGAAAACACAGCGTCTCTTCTTTAGAAGCTCACAAATGCCTCATGTTCTCAAAGGCTCAGCTTTACAAGTTCAGGAAGATGACTATTTTAAGTTTCTTTTTCTACCTTATTTTAAAACAAAAAACTCTTGATCCATGGAAACTCAGTAAGAAAGAACAATACATACTGAAAGACTTCATGCCACTAAGACGTGTGAAAATTAAACAAAAGTACCGAGTCTGAAATTTGATACCAAATTATAAAATGAAAGATAAACTTTTTATATACTCATAACCAATAATAGTCTTTGACATCTATGATTCTCTCATTTAAGCAAACACTCATCAGGAAATCATTGTGAAGAGAAATGTAATACACTGGCTGACTTTCCCTCCCTTCTTCATACTCCAGTAAATTAGTATGAATACAACTACACACACAAATAAAATGCAATTTAGACCAATCTATGGAAAACGTCAGTTTGAATTATAGTCTAAATGCTCATATACATAATTTTTTAAAAAAGGAATACAGAATTATCCTAAAGTCCAAAATGTAATTCTAACTAACAGCTAAAAGATCTTTGAGGACAAATTTAATGAAAGAAGACCAACCATCAGAATTTTAAGAACTTAAAAAGTTGCTTCTCTTAGAGCCAGTTAAACACAAAACAATTAAACCTCCCCTTTCGATCTTTCCAAGATCCTTTATAATCTCACTTATTTCTTTACCAAATAAATACGGTTTTATGATATTGCTGAGGACATTGTGTCTACTTTCCACGAGTGCACCCTAGAAGTCTTTCTAAAGACTTAGCCCATGTGTACAGCAACAAATAGATGACAAATATTTCCTGGAACACTGAGCTCAACTGCTTCCCAAAATACCACTCTTCCCTAAGACACTGGTGGCACTTTGGCTTGATGGCTTCAAAAGTAGCTCATTAGAACCCAAAAAATGTTAAAAAGATGTGTTCTCCACTCCCATGTAATGGCGAGTGAATTAGTAAACTTCAAGGCTATTTCGTGGGTTTCCCAAGTGGCACCAGTGGTAAAGAACCCGTCTGCCAATGCAGGGGATGTAAGAGATGTGGGTTTGATCCCTGGGTTGAGAAGATTCCATGGAGGAGGGCATGGCTACAGTATTCTTGCCTGAAGAATCCCTTGGACAGAGGAGTCTGGCACACTACAGTCCACATCAGCACGCATGCAAGGCTGCATTGTACTGAAAAGACACTGGTGACATTCCTGAAAAGAATTTACATTTTTTCCTGGTTTTTTTTTTTTTTTTTTAATTTATTTCGGCTGCATTGGCTCTTCGTTGCAGCGAGCGGCTCTAGCTGCCCTGTGGCATGTGGGATCTTAGTTCCCTGATCAGAAATTAAACCTACGTCCTCTGCATTGGAAGGTGGATTGTTAACCACTGGGCCATCAGGGAAGTCCTTCCTTAGTGTATACATTAACACTCATAAAAGTTTGCAGACAGGCTCAGTGAAGGCAGGTGTCCTGCTGGATGAGAGTTTGTTACAATACTTTATTTATCATGGAAAAGGAGATGTATTAATATAATGTCCTAGGCTACAATGTTATTCAACAACTGCCTCTCATATTTGATCTGCCTCTAAAACATTAAAACGCACAAAAAACATACAGACATGAATACACGTGCATGATACAACATGCTATACCTGTGTGTATGTGTCTATGTGTAAAATGACCTGACAGAGGGCTTCTCCCATGGCTCAGTGTTAAAGAATCAGCCTGCAATGCAGGACACTCAGGTTTGATCCCTGGGTCAGGAAGATCCCCCGGAAAAGAAATGGCAACCCACTCCACTATTCTTGCCTGAAAAAAAAAAAAAAATCCCATGGACAGAGGAGCCTGGTGGGCTATACAGTCCATGGGATCGAAAAAAAATCACCTGACATGTAAGAGTCCTACTTTTCTTTATAAGGAAGGAAATCGTAACATCTTTTGGACCCGAGTGATTTTTATATCATTGACAGATTATATGTTATCTCTGTTACAGTCTTTAATTTATGGGGTGGGAGGGGGCACCAATATGGCCCCAGACTCAAGTCTTATAAAGACTGGCTGCTCATTATAATCAATAGAAAGACTGAAAAACAAATCAAACCAGAAAAACAAAAACAAAAACTCCTTAAGCCAAACACTGGAGATACTGATTTAAATACAAATATGTTTAAGACTCCTTAACTGATGACCGCCCACCGGGTTTGGCAACTGGAGATAAAGCAGAAAAGGGGCTGGGGTGAAGGACACAGGGGCGGTGGCTGGCTCCTCATTTTCTCGATGAGGGTGTGGAACCCAGCAGCAAGTGCAGACTGCACCCTCGGTGATGCCTCGTACAAACCCAGCAGTGGAAATGCAAAGCCCGCACACTCACTTTCAAGCACCTATTCTGGGGAGCAGCACTGTGTTTCCCACAGGTTTGTCAGAGAGTAGAGACCTTGAACTCAGGGATCTGAGAGGAAGGAGCCGCAGCCATATACAGCAGAGTAGCCCACTGTGATCATTTCAGAATGCTGCCAGGATGCAGTCTGAACGGAAGGTCTGAGGAGGTGTTTGACACATGAGTCATCATCACCTGTCAGAGGAAATTAACAAAGTTTGCCTTCAGGCACGAAGAAGACGCTGGAGGTAAGTCACCTAAAGGTGCCAAAAGAGTGTGGAGGCAGAAAAACGTGATGTGTGACAAAAGGATGAACAGAGCAGAGCAAAAAAGGGAAAAAATTCCATTCCATCTGTGCAGCTCAAAGCCTAAAACATGGCAATCTTTATTTGGAAGAAAAGTTAATGAAGATTATGGAACGCAAAATGACTTTTCATCAACTTATTTCTCTAAAAGAAGCATGATTTGCATTTTCCTTGAACTGATCAAATGTTATCTAAGAATTGCTTAATTGCCTTAATGCTTTAATTCTATTTGCTGCCAATCTGATTAGCAAAGTGTGTGTCTGCATGTGCACCCGTGTGGGCTGGCATTAAGAGGGAGGGTGAAACCTATTACTGAAAGAATGGCAACGTGGAGCTGGCTGGCTCCTGGTTAATTGAGAAACCATGAGTGGTGTGAGAAGGTCACTCTATCATTTATTTTAATTTCTTTTCTCTTGTCTTCCCAGTCGCTTGTTCACCTTAGGAACCTGCCTTACATTTGAGACCACTAAGAGCAGGTGTTAATTTGGGTTAAGGAGAAGGTGAGCCCAGGTATTCCTGCTAGTGCTGCGATTTAATAGGAATCTGGATATAATTTAATAGATCCTTTGAGTCTCAGTCAGACATGGTTCATATGGATTGAGGAAACATCTTATAGATAAGTTAATACATACATTAATCTCTTGAGGCCTTCCAACAACACATAACCTGACAAAGTAAAAATAAGCTTTCAACCTGCACAGGAGTATGTATGGATAAAATTACTGGAATATTTCCTTTAGGGCAGAGAAAAAACACTGGGCTACTATTCTGGAACCAGTTCTGACTTGGAGGAAGTCATGTTCTGTCTCTGTGTTCTCAACTTCAAACTGGACTAACTGGTTTTAAATTTGACATTTAAAGAGACCGTGGGTTTCACAGGTGTGTCTCAGGATCTGCACAGGGAAGTTCAAGAGAAGCTGAGAAAAGGAGATTCTACACCCAATTCTGAGCTCCCTCATCCCCGTCTGATTTAACTGGAGACTGCCCACTGATCAGTTTGAAATACTGATGTGCTAGAGAAGATCTGGGTTGAAAAAATATTTCTTAGGTTCAAAATATTCTAACCACTGGAATAGAGGCACTCCAAATTCTGTATAGTTTTAATAAAATCTTCTCTCTTAACACCCTGTTTGTTCTGCTAGGAAAATTCAACTTCCTTTTCACAACTCCAACTTCTTGAGCTTCAACTACTGCTAGACTTAGCTCAAATGTTATCTTTTCTCTGAAACCTCCCTCAACAGGAAGCTGAGCTGTGAAGGGGACCTCTTTGCTGTAAAGCAGTTTTCTTTTTGTTTTTTAAATTTGTTTATTTGGCTGTGCCAGGTCTTAGCTGCGGCACGTGAGATCTTTAGTACTGGCAAGTGGGATCTAGTTCCCAGGCCAGGGAGCAAACCTGGGGCCCTACATCGGGAGCCTGGAGTTGTGACCACTGGAAAACCAAAGTGTTAGTTACTCAATTGTGTCCAACTCTAGGCAACCACATGGACTGTAGCTCTCCAGGCTTCTCTGTCCATGGCATTCTCCAGGCAAGAATACTGTACTGGGTAGCCATTCCCTTCTTCAGGGGATCTTCCTGACTCAGGGATTGAACCTGGGTCTCCTGCATTGCAGGCAGACTCTTTGTTCCCGGAAAGCAGTTTTGTGCCTAATATTTGGCCAAAGAGTACTCTTCCCTAAGCTCAAGATACTAGATACTTTGGTGCAATTCAGATACGGATTCAATGCTTTGGATTCTAAATGACATAAGGAAGGGTTAAATGTAAACCCAGGGCAATACACATCAACAGCATTAATACATTCTTTTCCTTTGATGCAGCAATAGCACTCACAGGAATTTGTCCTAAGGAAATACTGACGATATCTATAATGACTTATTGCAAGGAGATTCATCTCGGCATGATTTGTAATAGTGGTAGGGCAAAAAATTATTTAAAAACCTAAATGTAAAATAAAGTTAAATACATACACAAAAATAGTTAAGTAAACCTTGTACTTTGAAAGAACATATATTTATTAATTACTATGTTTTGGAAAAATATCTCATGATGTGGGAAAACGCTGATTACATAATGTTAAAGAAGGCAGGACACAAAACTATATATAGAATATGCTGATGAAGTTGTTCTTCATTTTGTTTACTCAAAGGAAATATAAAAGAGTAGTAGAATGATTATTTACATTAATTTTCTTCATTATACATCATGTGTCTTTCAAATTTTTTAATTAGATACTTTTCACTTTTACTGTAATAAATAAGAATACCTGAATGTTTGGCAAAGCAACAGACAGGTTATCTAAGGAACTTAAATGTGAAAGCTATTCTGTTTCCATCAGCTTTCTCTAATTCTTCACCCACATGATACTCCCAAAACACAAATGTTTGGTAAATTGAAATCTATTACTATGAGCAGTTTGAAAACAGGAGTCCTAAAGAGCCAAGGAGAGCTGACTTACATAATGTGGGGAAGATCACTCTAGAAATGAGTTCTGGTCTTCACTCTGCCACATCTTAGCTGTATGGCTCACTCAGCAAACAGCAGATGGTCTTAGGGCTTTAGTTTTGTCATTTGCAAAGGAAAGGTGCATGTCTTACTCTTTTTTTTCCTATCCCCAGTGTTTAAAACACTAGAAGTTATCAAGAGTGTATGTTAACTATCATGTGGATTGCTGGATATAAGAATGAATAGAGGGATGGTGTGAATGAACTATAATGAAAGAGCTAGAACAAAGATAAACTAAAATTCTAGGAGTCTTGATTCAATACTTCAAATCTGTATATGGATCTATATGGGAAGATAATCTTAAAAAGAGTGGATAAACATATATGTATGACTGATTCACTTCGCTGTACAAAAGAAACACAACACTGTCAATGAACTATACTCTAATAATTTTTTAAAATCTATATTGTGAGCTATCAGGCCACCAAATAAAACTTGAAAAATAAATAGTGAAACCTGGTTGGTGTTCTTCCTGATCCTTCCAAGCCTAAAGTCTTATACCTTCACAGACCCATCCACACCTGAGACTAGCACCTTAAGGAAAGCTCAGATCTTGTGAAGATGAACTGGGGTCACTGCCTACGAGCAGGCAGTGAAAGCCAGACTCAGAAGCTGGAACAGCTGAGTTGGAGACAAAAGCAATCCAGTAACATTTTGATGATCAAAGTCAAGAGACCAAGACTTAACTGCATGAAACATGCAGCTTGCAGAGGTATTCTGGTTGCAAATTGAAGCTCCAAGCCCAGAACACAACAACAAAAAAAGCAAAATTCAATCAAGGGCATCTGACCTGAGACAGAACTGAGATTCTTTTAAAAAGTGAAGAGTAGGACTTCTTTAATTGTACAGTAGCTAGGAATCCACCTGCCAATGCAAGGGACACAGGTTCAATCCCTGCTCCGAGAAGATTCCACGCAGCTTGGAACAACTAAACCCGCACGCCACAGCTACATGCCTGTGTGCTGCGACTCCTGAAGTCCACGTGCCTAGAGCGTGTGCTCCACAACAAGAGAAGCCACCGCAGTGAGAAGCCCGGGCACTGCACCGAAGAGTAGTCCCCGTCTGCCACGACTACAGAAAGCCCATGGGCAGCAATGAAGACCCGATGCGACAAGCATGAAACATTTAAAAACTTTAAAAAGTGAGTTGTAGAAGTCAGCATCCTAGAACAACATGGAGAGCACAATATACCCAAGTGATAATCAAGTATGTGGCCTCCACCAGGGCTAAGGAAGAATGGACGGATAAACCTGAGTCACCAGCCTGACTCTGACCAGAGTAAGATACTTTCTTGGCGGCCAACGGATAGATGGATATACACTGTATGAAAGGACATAAGATCAGTAGATTAAAGCCCATCTTGACCCCAAACTTGCAGCAAGGACAGAAAAAATAAAATAACGTTGCCTATCATTTTCATATATTCAAATTCTACTTTATGAGCAGGGAGAATATACTTCACCCTTCATCTTTCTAGCTATCAAAGCTTTTCTAGGTAGGTTATGCCACCAGATATGACTGTTTTCTTTCATACAGTGAAGTCATTTCTAAGTGAGTAGTCTAGTAAATTTAGAGGAGTAAACTTATTCTTTCAGATGTCTTCCAGATCCATAATGGAAGGTAAATCCTGTTAGCTTGGGCATGGCAAGGCGATTATTTCAAATGCTCCATTTCTGTGGAACAAACAAAGCCATTCCGGGCTTATGCAATTCCTATTTAATGGAGAAGGGAAGAAACACTATGTTCACCATGCCCAGAACACTAGCTGTCACAGACCAGTGGCAACCAGAATGGAAAAGAGGCCTTGTCTATTATCACCACTGGATATCAGAATCCTCTGGGCTACATGTGCTCATATGCGCCTGTCCAAACCAGCCTGCAACCAAATGGTGCTGAGCAAGAAGCAAAAGGGGAAAACTATCATGGTAGGAACATCAGGGCATTTTGGATGCAAAGCAGAAGCTTATCTTTTTTACTGTTGCAGCTCCAGAGAAAATCAATTTTGACACAGAACTGCCACTTTACAAGCAAATAACTATACTTTCCAATAACCTAATCTGTGCAAAGCCTACTGAAAATTCCCTAAAGAACCAGTAGTTAAAACCTCCATTAAATCAAAGGGTTTAATATGGGAAGGGAAGAGAGGATGCAGTTTGACTTGGGAATGTAATGGACTCAGTGGGGAAATAAATATGTTGTTTTATGTGTACAGTTACAGAATATGAGAACACTGCATTCATTTCAAAGGGAATTCTCTTGCTGTGCAACTTACTCCTAAACAGATGTGATTTTTGCTTATTCAAAAACATTTAGGTAACAATTACAGCATAATAAATTATAATTGCCATCATCTTCCAGCTACGTAATGCCTTCTATGCAAACACAAAGAAAAGGCAATCACACAGAACTATAAAACCCATTTTCAGGTAGGTTCTGCAGCCTGGATTCAAATAATCTACATTATTCTCACATAAACACTGTATTGTGCCTCATATATATACCCTACTGCAGCATGTGGAGACTAACTAGCAAATAACTAAGGTTTGTTAATCACAGGTTGGAATAGTCCCCAGCAGGGTAGTTTTAGGAATGCCAGGAACGTCTTCTGGCCTGCAAGCATCTTCTTTTATGGTCTGCATCCAACATCTAACACTCCACCACGTAGAGCTTCAATTCACTGGTCATTCAAATTCCAGTGCTCCAAGGGAGATGAACAGAATGTTACACATGCAACACTGTCATTAGAGCATATTATAATGAACGCACCTGATTTTCAGCAGGACAGTGTACTGAGGGCGAAGTGGGGTGGGGTGTGGTGGGGATAGGGAACCATCCAGATGCTCTGATGGCAAAAAGGATGTGGAAGGAAGGATGACCCTGAGATGGACACAACAGTACCTACTTTCACAGGACGGCAGGTAACGTGCCAAGTGGGGCTGGGAGAAAAGATATTCAGGGTGAAAGAGATGCTCTAACATTCATGTATCTTACACCAACTTTTCATTTCACATGGCAGAAGAGTTCAGGCATGGGGATGGAACTGAAATGTCCTCAATCTGACTCACAAAGAACTGTCCTTCATCTTTGACATTTATCATGGGACATTTCTGTAGAATAATATGAATAAGATGGTGGATGGCTGGTCTTCAGATGAGTAAGCTTTCCCCAACTAACTGAAAAACCAAATAAAGTGATAAAAATGGGGAGTTAGGAGATCGAAGTTTCACTCTGTCAGTCAGTCAGTGTTAGTCACTAAGTCGAGTTCAACTGTTTGTGACTCCATGGACTGTAGCCTGCCAGGCTCCTCTGTCCATGGGATTCACCAAGCAAGAATATTGGAGTATAGGTTGCCATTCCCTTCTCCAGGGGATCTTTCCGACCCAGTGATTGAACCTGGGGTCTCCCGCATTGCAGGCAGATTCTTTTTGGTCTGAGCCACCAAGGAAGTTTTACTCCGAGTTACTACTGACTGAACACTGCCCTAAGAGCAGTGGCTGAGCTCTCCTAACCACCACACCACTCAGTATTTATTCCACCACCATTTGCAGAGCCTCCCGAATATTCACTTAGGAATCACCGAGAAATGAAAGAAAGAACACACAGCTTTCTTTCCCTTTTTTCCCTTTCACAGTCTGCTGCTGCTGCTAAGTCGCTTCAGTTGTGTCTGACTCTGTGCGATCCCATAGACGGCAGCCCACCAGGCTCCCCCGTCCCTGGGATTCTCCAGGCAAGAATACTGGAGTGGGTTGCCATTTCTTTCTCCAATGCATGTAAGTGAAAAGTGAAAGTGAAGTTGCTCAGTTGTGTCTGACTCTTAGCAACCCCATGGACTGCAGCCCACCAGGCTCCTCTGTCCATGGGATTTTCCAGGCATGAGTACTGGAGTGGGGTGCCATTGCCTTCTCCGTTCACAGTCTAAGGGGGAGATACTAATATGAACAACCAAATGGATGAGTTCAGTGCTATAAGGTAAGCAGAGAAGATTGTGCAAGAACAGGGAAGAGACCATCTATCTGCTCAGAAAGGGCTCTCAAGAGGCCTTTGCACTACTGATGTGAATTCTGGAAGGATATGAAGGTGCTTGCTGATCAGAAGACAGAATAACATGTACAATGGTGTCTGCAAAATGAAGATAATATGTCTGTGATGGAGCTTTGTTACCCATAAAGTGCTTGACAACGGTGGTGTATTTTTACTGTGAGTAACACCCTGCATGCTCAGTCACTCAGTCGTGTCTCTTTGTGACCGCATGGACTGTAGCCTGCCAGGCTCCTCTGTTCATGGGATTTCCCAGACAAGAATTCTGGAGTAGGTTGCCATTTCCTCCTTCAGGGGATCTTCCTAACCCAGGGATCAAACCCACGTCTCCTATGTTTCCTGCACTGCAGGTAGATTCTTAACGGCTGAGCTGTTGCGGAAGCCATAACAGAACGCAGCATGCGGGTTAATAAGAGTTCTCCTCATTTAGAGGGGCACCACTTGGGTTTATATTCTTGCCTGGAGAATTCCATGGACAGAGGAGCCTGGCAGGCTGTGGTCCATGGGGTCGCAAAGAGTCAGACACGACTGAGTGATTTTCACTTCACTTCACTTTGGTTTAGGTGGCATAACATAAAGTGAACAATTTAAGACCACCTACTCACAGAGCATTTTTAAATTCCTTCTCTGACTAGAAGGTAACCATCTCACAACCAGAACTAAAGAAAAAGGAAGTAATTGAAAGAAGAATTAATGTTTTATTTGCTACTGCTCTTCACAAAGTCCACGATAATCTCCATCCAAATCATGTATTTCATCCTTCATTTCGAAGTTCAAACTAGCACTCTATTCTACTTTATGAAATGCATTTTTTTTAAAAGAAAGAAACATACTGTACTTGCTGAGTTGGTGACATGTCTAAGATATTGGGGCTGAGGGGTGCTTCCTGAAACATTTTAATCATTTCTGACTCCTGAAATATACACACACTTTTTACACAATCGTTAAGAAACTCTAAGATCGAAAGTCCCAGAGTGATACTGAGTAAGACCATACTTTCACACACACATTTTGGTGGGAACACAGAGCAGGTGGTGAAGACTTACAGTAAGGAAACTCTGTGCAGATAAAATGACCGTATATGTCCCATGACATGAACAAGAGATTTAAGAACCGAAGGACAACACTGCTATATTTAAAATGGATAATCAACAAGGACCTACTGCATAGCACGTGGAACTCTGCTCAGTGTTAAGCGGCAGCCTGGGTGTAAAGGGAGTTTGAGGGACAATGGATACATGTATGGCTGAGTTCCTTTGCTATCCATCTGCAACTATCACAACATTCATTGTTAATCGGCTACACCCCAATACAAAATAAAAGGTTTTATAACATAAAAGAACCGGAGTACACTTATCCTCTCCTTTTCTAAAGTTTGCTTGATACCACCTTCACTTTTAGGAAAGACTCATGTCACTACCTATATTTGCTAACAGAATGAAATCCAAAGAGGATTTTTCCCTTTTACAAACAAAGTTGGAAAGCAAAAATAGCCTTCAGGGTTTGTTGTGCGGCAAGAAGGGCCCTGCCCGGCTCCTTCCCGGGGAACCACAGTCAGTGCCTCAGCATCCAGCTTTCAGAGATTTCAGCCATGTCTCTGAGCATGTGTGCTTCATCTCGACTATGTCATCCCTGTGTTAGGAAGATGTGTCCTAAGGTAACTACTTCTTTATGCCATTTGGACTTAACGAGAGTGTTCATAGGAATGCTCTACGCTCAGATAGCAGGGGAACCTGAACTCGAGCGACTAGCGACTCACGGAAGGCAAGGATGACCTAACTGCTACATTCCCCAAATCTAACACAATGCCTGGCGTAAGGGGAAACGTCAATAAATTTTGTTACAGGAGTAAATAACTAACTTTGGAGGTATCCAAAGACTACCAGTAGGGCCACAAAATCAATTCAATGGGTCAGGAGATAAACAGAAATACAGACAATTTAAATTGGTAAAAAACAAATAAATAATCAGTGAAAAGTCCTGATGAGGTTGTAAAACCTGACATCACAAATAATCGCATCCCTCTGCAGTAATACTTTCAAGGTGTGAATGACAGTTTTGTTTATACTTCCTGACCTGGGAGAGTAGACTGGTTTCCATCTAGACCAGAAAGTTCCCCAAGCTCTTTAATATTTATTAAAAGAATCTCTCCTACCAGTTCACCTTATTTTTCAAGCTTACTAATCCATTCTTATCACTGGAATGAAATAGGAACACCCTTAGAAGGTTACTGATTACAATGAACCATAGTCACCTGAAGAATGCCTTTACCTCCTTGAGTTTCAATGCAATGCACCGAACTTCCATCAAACATCAGAACTAAAATAATGAATTTTCATGTCTGAATTTCCCAGGAATCTGTAACTGAGGACACTGTCACATATATCCTTCCATCACTCTCCCTCCAAAAAAACCCATGTGTCACATTTTTCTAAGAATTTAGAACTAGGCAAAATATATTGCTTCCTCTCATTCTACTCCCAACATCAAAGTAAGGAGCTAGTTGCCTTTTTTGAAAAACAGGAATTATCACATTCTTTCATTGTCTTGGCTGCTAGGAACTGCAGATTCAAACCTATAAACAACCTCAGCAACTATATGAACATACATAATTTTCAAAGTTGTTTTCTCACTTATCTAGTACTTAACTTTTATTTCTATTTCATTAAACCTATCAATCTCTTCAAATGCCTTTTTGAAATTGATGAGGTAAAAATAACTATAATGTCAACAGTAAACAGAAATATATTTACACCTTCATACAATTCTCCAGGTTGTTCACATAACTGTTCAGTCTAAACAGGAATTACAAAGGGTCATGCCAAGTACATTTTTCTTCTTTATGACAAGAATGCTGATTGACAAAACCGATGGACGTTCAATTGCTGTAAAACTAATTTCCAATTGTGAAAGAAAATTCAATTTTGAGTAATATTCTATTGGAGAAAATGTGCATTTAGGCATATAAATATATGAGCTACAGATATACGATATATATGTGATCTCATAGAGCAAGTATCATAGTATATGAATAAGGAAAATGGAAATGAGCAAAATTAGACTACTTGTCTTCAGCTTAATGATTTTTAAATTTAGAAGTGACACAGTTATTTCAAATTTATTTTAACTGCCTATTATGTTTGGTTAAGGAGATTTTTATAGCAGTGCATTGAAAATATACACTATATAATGACTTTGCTTCTTGGCAGGCAGCATTCTTTTAAGAATCTAATTTATTAGAAGAAATGCAGCAGTCATAGCTTAATGCCAAACAATCCCAGAAGGACAGGTTAACAATTGTCAAAGGATCTGATACCCGAATTGGGATGGGAGGAGTAGAGAAAAAAGGGACAAAGGAAGGTTAAACTAAATCATACTATAAATGAGGAGGGGGGTTATTTAATTTCTCATTGGAGGGAAACTGTGGTCAGTAGAATCTATACCAAACAAAGCATTAGAAGTCAAATATGAATGGCCAAACCAAACTGGATGTAGAAAGAAAAAGAATTAGAATCTTCTAAGCAATTTGAAAACAAAGAAATTCTGCATATTATTGACACAAGTAATAAGCTTGCTGACACCCTGTATGTATCATCTCTAGATTTTTTTAAAAACTTTTTATTTTGTATTGTGATATAGCCAATTAACAATGTTGTGATAGTTTCAAGTGAACAGCAAGGGACTCAGCCATACATATACATGCATCCATTCTCCTCCAAACTCCCCTCCCATCCAGGTTGCCACAACACTAAGCAGAGCTCCCTGTGCTATACAGTCGTTCCATGTCGGTTATCCGTTTTAATTATAGCAGTGTGTCCAAGTGCATCCTCAACTCCCTAATTATCCTTTCCCCCCATCCTCCCCTCACCCACCCCCTGGCAACCATAAGTTCGTTCTCTAAGTCTGTGAGTCTCTTTCTGTCTTTTAAGACAAACCTTCTAAAGGTATATCTTCCTTGATCTCTACAATGGAAATATGAAAATTCAAGCTGCTTCCAAAGCTTGCAGAGTGCCTCTCATATAAAACTATCTGTGGAAAAAATTTTAACATCATTGGTAATTTGTTTTTTTAATGACTTTGGAAAACTTCTCTTTCACACAGGAAAACATAAACTTAACATAACAGAATTCTTAAATGAGAAACCTCTTGTGATCAACTTGTCTGGATGTTCTATACCATAACTCATTATGTGTAAGACTTTTTGCAAATTACTGTTTTCCACAACTCCCTGGAATTTTGGCTTTGTTTAGCTCCTTTGTTAGATGGTGCAAGACTAATGTCATTTTCCTCATCAGTGACAGAAATTTATGAGCATACTGTGATATCACATACAAAAATTCATCTTCTTTTATTAAATTAACTCTGTTTTCCTATATTCAGGCCCAGCATTTACTGGAAAATATTTATTCATTTGCTTTCCCAATAATAGAAGAATTTACGTATGTTCAGTTCAGTTCGGTTGCTCAGTCGTGTCTGACTCTTTGTGACCTCATGAATTGCAGCACGCCAGGCCTCCCTGTCCATCACCAACCCCTAGAGTTCACTCAGACTCACATCCATCGAGTCAGTGATGCCATCCAGCCATCTCATCCTCTGTCGTCCCCTTCTCCTCTTGCCCCCAATCCCTCCCAGCATCAGAGGCTTTTCCAATGAGTCAATTCTTCGCATGAGGTGGCCAAAGTACTGGAGTTTCAGCTTTAGCATCATTCCTTCCAAAGAACACCCAGGACTGATCTCCTTTAGAATGGACTGGTTGGATCTCCTTGCAGTCCAAGGGACTCTCAAGAGTCTTCTCCAACATCACAGTTCAAAAGCATCAATTCTTCGGCGCTCAACTTTCTTCCCAGTCCAACTCTCACATCCATACATGACTACTGGAAAAACCATAGCTTTGACTAGATGGACCTTTGTTGGCAAAGCAATGTCTTTGCTTTTGAATATGCTATCTAGGTTGGTTATAACTTTCCTTCCAAGGAGTAAGCATCTTTTAATTTCAGGGCTGCAGTCACCATCTGCAGTGATTTACATATGTACTGCTATCTAATTGCCATTAGTCCCACTTCTAACCCCTATCAGTTAAAAATTGTATCTCTAATCCCTTTCATGAAGATAAAAACCGGGGAAGAAATTCTAGTAGTAATCTGAAAGTAAGTGAAAGTGAAGTTGCTCAGTCGTGTCTGACTCTTTGCGACCCCATGGACTGTAGCCTATCAGGCTCCTCCGTCCATTGGATTTTCCAGGCAAGAGTGCTAGAGTGGATTGCCATTTCCTTCTCCAGTTCACAATCACATAATCCTCAACATTTCAGCTAGCTCTGGACTTTGGCCAAGACACTTGACATTTCTAAGCTACCATTTTCTGAATAAAAAAAGAACAGTAGAACTTCCTTGATGTGGTGGTTAAGAATCCACCTTCCAATGCAGGGGACATGGGAGGATTTCCACATGCCTTGGAGCAACTAAACCCATGCACCAAAAATACTGAACCTGTGCTCTACAGCCTGAGAGTCGAAACTACTGAGCCCGTGTGCTGCAACTACCAAAGCCTGTGTGCCCTAGCGCCCATGCTCCACAGCAAGAGGCCACTGCAACGAGAACTAGAGAGCAGACCCTGCCTGCACAGCTAGAGAAAGCCCGTGCAAAGCAACAAAGACCCAGCGCAGTCATAAATTAATTATTTTTTAAAAAGTACAACACACTTTGAATCCTAAAGCTTCTAAGACTTTTATCATTCCCAGTGTTCATTTTCTTTTCTCTTCCTCAATACCTACCACCAAGAATTTGTTGTTCAGCCAGTAAGTCGTGTCCGACTCTTTGAGACCCCATGGACTGCAGCATGCCAGGATTCCCTGTCCTTCACCACCTCCCAGAGTTTTCTTCAGCTTGTGCCCATTGAGTCAGTGAAACCAACCAAGAATAGGGCAAGAAATTCCAATGTTTCTCTTTTGGGGAGAAGCAGCAGCCCATTGGTACCTTCTGTGAAGTAGCTTGTCATGAAACATCTATTGAGTGAGTGACTGAATGCAGGCATGAATGAAGAAGAGGGGGCACATGCATCAGAATTTTCTTCTCTGGTCCCAGAACACTTTCATCTACTGCACTGGATTCTTGTGTGATTACACCCACTCAGCACTTTAGCTATTCCTCTGATCACACGTGCAGTGACTCATTTTACTTTCAGTTCAATTTAAGGCAATTGAACATGTTAACCTATTCAAATGAGGACTTTAAAACACTACTGAAAGAAATATTTTGGGTCGGTGGAAAGAAGCTTGGAATACATAAGGCTCCATTTGAATTTATATATCACAAAGAAGCTTCTGAATCTGGTTAATTTGCACATTGCTCAGAATCTGTCTTATTAACACTTTTAAAATAGAGAGACACACCCAATGTTCTGATCCTTTCTGCCTTTTTACCCTTGAAGTGACAACATTTTTTACTGGGTCTTGAGTAGATTAAAAGGTATGCCCTGCGGGTTGCATTATTTCTAAGTCATCCAAGATGTATTAGCTTAGTTTAAGTGAGTGAGTCCCATTTGCACAATTGCCCTATTAATTTACTCATCACTGATTTACACCATTTTTGCTGGAAATCTTCCACAAGACCTTATTTTACATGTATTCGCACCAGCTTGGTTTTAGTACATGACTCCCCTTCCGGCCTCCCTGTCTCATCGCTCTTCATTCGTCTTCATTTATCCCTCTTTATCTCCACCCTCCCCCGTTCCTCCCTCCGCGGTCTTCTTTCAGTTTCTTCCTGCTTCACCGTGTTCCTTCTCCTTTGGCCTTCCTCCCCTCTTACTGAAGAGCACCTAATAAATCTCCAATCAGAGGTGAGCAACCCAGAGAAAAGAACCCTGAAGGCTAAGAAACACAGGCGGCCGACAGCACTAGATAAAAATCAGGAAGAAAAAAAAAAATGCATGAATGCAGTCTGAAATCTAATCTGAGGATTTCAAGTATAAATTGTTAACAAAGAAGACACCTTTGCTAAGGATCTTATAATAAAGATGGCAAGAACTGTGCCCTTCTGCCACTTTGAAGAAGCTTTTAGCTGAATTTTTTCCCTCTGTATCTCATCTTTAGAGGCTTATTTTACTTTCCAGATGACAAGCAGGAACTCTCCCCTCCCTCAGCTGTAGCCAGAATCCCATCAACACCTTCGGGAGTATCTCAGATCAAGAATGCCACTGGGAATATCTAAGAGCTGAAATATGACCATTATCACTGTGATTTCTGTAGCGAGAGTTTTTAAATCCTGATTACACAAAAATTTTTGATCAGACCAAAAAAAGTCTTTTATTTGTTTTTGGAGATGACACATAAAAGTCATTGCTTGTGGGTTTCGAATCCTTCTCCATGCTCTGTATCAGTCTCACTTGATATACTTGTCCAAACCAAAACGAGCAATGATTTTATGCAAAAATATACACAACAAATGAACATTAGGAAATAACACTAATCATATATGTTTCTATCCTTCTCCCCACCTTGATGGGATTAGATGTTAATTTTACTTTAGGATTTTTAATGTGAATATCCAGGTAAATAAAAAGAAAAATGTGGGCACCAGAACACTCAACTGGAGGGAAGAACTACATCCTTATTGAATTTCAACAGTCCCAGTAATTTGCTAATCAATTCAATCATATCCAACTTTCCTGGAATTGTCTTAGTTGGCACTTTAATAGGAAACACTGTATTTCTGACATCCCTAAAGCATGTACAGATATGGAAGTACATTGCAAATAAATAATTTATCCTATTAAGAGCCTCTGTGGCCAATGGCCACAGGTCACTCTTCTCTGTAAGTCCAAGTACCCACAGGCAAATGCAGTGGACAGGCCCCATCACAGGGCAACTCTCTGTGCCCAATATTTCCCTAAGCTCTGAACCTAGCCATGGAACCCACCTCCGCTGAAGAGGTACAGAGGGTCAGTGAGACTCGTGAGGAGCAAAAACAGAAAGGCAGCAATATGCAAAGCTGGGACCAAAAACAAAAAATCGAGAAGGACACGATTAATAGTAAATCAACAGAAGTTTCCACCTGGTAAAAGGAATACTTAATTATCCTGGTTTTTGATTCTGAAGATTAATGTAAAGATCTTGATTCTTACCAAGGAATAAAGTGATGTTGGAGGTTTACACCATACTGCCTAAGAGAGAGATCCCCATGTCCAAAGCTCTGTTCAGAGAAAGAAATAATTTGGCAGCTCCTGGATCCAAATGTGGGTGGCTCAGATAGTAAAAAAAAAAAAAAAAAAAATCACCTTCAATGCAGGAGACATGGGTTCGATTCCTGGGTTGGGAAGATCCCCTGGCAGACGGCATGGCAACTGAGTCCAGTATTCTTGCCTGGAGAATCCCATGGATAGAGGAGCCTGGAAGGCTACAGTCTATGGGGTTGCAGAGAGTTGGACACGACTGTGACTGAGCATGAACGCATCCAACTGTGGATTTCACCCTCCTGTAAGATGCTGAGGCTGGGCCTGTGGAATCCTCCACTAAAACTCTAAGAGAAGTTGGATTCTGCCTAAATAAACAGGTATACCTACGGAAAAAAATGAATGAACTAAGTATATAAACACTATGCATGTGGACCCAGAGCTGAAAGATCAGGGTTCTAGCCTTTACTCCATCACTCAGAAGATGACCTGATTTGACCCCAGGCTCACAGAATTATAGGACTAACAAAGGGTTTTGGAAACAATTTTCTCTATTCTCCTAAAGAATATTACCTTTGGACCTAGTACTTTTCATTTATGTTCAGTAGCATATTTTAAGCATTTTAACACATTTTAAAGACAAGTATCATTTTCTCTTAAAACATAGTATCTTAAAAGTCCTAAAAGCTTCAGATTCCTTTTTATTTTTCTCAGAAACATATCTTTAAGTTGTTTGGAAAATAAAATTCCTCGTTCTATATCCATCATCATAGTGTTTGAGCTGAAGAGATACTTGAAAATATTTGGCAGTGTTCTCATTGCTGTTTCTCATAAAGAGTCTGAAAGGGCAGAACTTAACACTCAAAACTCTAAATTAAGCTAGATCCACTTCAAATGTATCCACTTATCTATTTTACTGATGTCTTTCACAGGTAAGCCTTCAATCCTCCAATAGCTTTCTACTGCTTTGGGGCCAAAGGCCAGAATCCTAACCTGGTTCCAGCCTTAACCCCTTACACTCTGCAATGCCCTCTGAGAAGGTGGCTTCCTTCGCTCCAGTCTCCCAGGACTTCCTGCTCATCCTCCACCACATGACTCAACCAGGTTCTCTGCTGTTTCAGAGTCGTCAAATATGTTGTTGTTCTACCCCAAAACTGACCATTCCCACCTTTTTCTGGTTAATTCCCACTCTTCCAAAAGACATCAGCTCAAATGTCATCCCTGAGCTGGTCCAACACTTAAAGTTCTTTATAGCATCATTCACAGTAATCACCACAGTTTCCATTTAGTAATTCAAAGTTGTTTCATATAGGTCTCCCCCACTAGGATATAAGCTCTATGAGCATAGTAACCACATCACTTGTTCACCAACTTACGCCAGCATCTTATTCTTGGTCTAACACACAAAAGGGGCTAATGAAATCGTTGATGGATGAATGTGTGTGTTAATGGAAGACCATCTGAATACACGAAGTATACAAATGTCAAGAGATAACTTATCAATATTAGATATCAAATAAACAATGTGTGATCCAGATCAAGCAAGACTCAAGGAATTCTGAAGAAGGGATCACTACATGGAGGCAGTTGAAAAAGATCTCAAAGATAAATGAGAAAGGCAAGACAAAAATGTGCCAGTCTGATGCTTATCAATTACATTGCTCATGACTTCCAAAGATGAGAATACTGTGGTAAATGACAAACTTCAGAGTACACTTTACATCTGGTCTGACTCCAAAAACAAAGGGGTTTCTACTGAGCAATAAAATAAACACTGACGGACAGAGAAGGTGGCACTGGGGCTGGGCCTGGAAGGACAGTTACTGAGGGGTTCTCAGAGCCAATGTGTTTTGTAATTACTAAGTGGGAGAAATACTCTGTAACTACATAGTCATTATGGTTGCTGAAGATTATAGGTATAGGTGATTTGGATGGGGATTTACTAATTTATTCCAAATATAATTCTCATGTTGACTGAAATGTAAGAGCTTCTAACGGCAGAGAGGTTTATAGAGAAATCACCCTACTTGACCACTTGAAAAAATCAGCTTGGCTCATACTATGCAATTTTATTGTTAACTCCTGCCAAATCATAGTATCTGGTTATTTGTACCCATAAAGGCAAGCAATGAAGACAACATTTCAATTCAACCAAAAGAAAACAATATTAAAGCAATGTATTAAAAAAAAAAAAAGAAAGAAAGAAATGTATCACACTCAGAGGAAAGGAACCTGCTTTTCTCCTCTCCTTCAGAGACTTGAATCATAGAAAGTAGATTCTCCAGGTTTCCCTGGCAAGTCTGAACTTGTTGAACCCCCCAGGGCTTTCTGATGCAGTGAGTTTTCCACGGTGAGTGAGCTATATCTAACCTACACATCACCACTGAAAGTAAAAAGTGAAACTCAAAGTCGCTCAGTGGTGTCTGATTCCTTGAGATCCCTGGACTGTAGCCCACCAGGCTCCCCTGTCCATGGAATTCTCCAGGCAAGAATATTGGAGTGGGCAGTCATTACGTTCTCCACAGGATCTTCCTAACAGAGGGATCAAATTCGCATCTTCGGTGTTTCCTGCATTGTGGGCAGATTCTTTACCATTTGAGCCACCAGGGAGCCCCATTATTGTTTATCAGTTTCATCTACTCTAAGAACTTGGGAAGTTTCCTCAAAAATTGGGATGATTCTGCAAAACAAAGTCCTTGAAGACATTTTGCTCTTTTCCTGAGCTTCCATGATTTATCTTACCAAAAAACCACTCTGAAGAGGCTAAAACATGTGAAAAGATGTTTGTCAACCTCAACTATAATTTTTAAAATGCTAATAAAAGCAAAAAAGAGCTCCCCCCCAATCAATCAAGTTGGAAAAGATGGGGTAAGGAAGGACTGTTGATATCCTGTATTGGTGAGTATGTGAGGAAATGGTCCCCTTCCCAACATATGGACTTCCCCAACAGCTCAGTGGGTGAAGAATCTTCCTGTAATACAGGAGACACAGGAGATGTGGGTTTGATCCTTGGATCAGGAAGATTCCCTTGGAGGAAGAAATGGCAACCCCTTTCAGTATTGTTGCCTGAAAAATCCCATGGACAGAGCAGCCTGGTGGGCTACAGTCCAAACGGTTGCAAAGAGTTGGACATGACTGAGCAACTAAACACACAACACATGTAATGCTACCATAACATGTATAGCCTTTGCTCCAGCATTTGAGCTCCTAGCAGTTGATCCTAAAATAATCACTAAGTACATGTGACAATAAGAAAGTTCAAGGATATTCACGGCAGCCATAATATTAAACTGAAAAACTACCAATAATCTAAATGTTCAAAAACAAGGAAATGGTTAAAAAATTATGCTTTATCATACAATGGTACACTAAACAGTATCCAAAAATTACTATGGAAAAATGTCCATGATTTATTGAGCACTTAATATATGACCTGCATTATTGTTATATCTATTGTTAGTATTTTGTCTTGTAATGCATATATAGAAATTTTTATTTTTTAATAAAATGGCATGTATTTCAGTTTTACAACACGCTTTGATGGGCTCAGTGTGTGCTCACTCAGTCAGTCACTCAGTCCTGTTTGACTCTTTTTAACAACATATACATATATGGTGAAATGATCACTGCTACAGTTAAGTTCATTAATGTATCCTTCTCTGCACATAGTTACCATTATGTGCATGTATCTGTGTGCCTGGTGAGCACACCTGAAATTTGATGGCACCCCACTCCAGTACTCTTGCCTGGAAAATCCCATGGACGGAGGAGCCTGGTAGGCTGCAGTCCATGGGGTTGCGAAGAGTCGGACACGACTGAGCGACTTCACTTTCACTTTTCACTTTCATGCATTGGAGAAGGAAATGGCAACCCACTCCAGTGTTCTTGCCTGGAGAATCCCAGGGATGGGGGAGCCTGGTGGGCTGCTGTCTCTGGGGCCGCACAGATTCGGACACGACTGAAGCGACTTAGCAGCAGCAGCAGCATACATTATTATTAACTACAGTCATATGGTTTTTGGAGTATTCACTCTTCAGAGACACCATCTGAGAAGTATAACTATGCAATCAGATAAACTACTAGATTTTGATAAACTAGCAAAGATCTTCTTTCTCTTAGAAAATTAACATAGCAGTTTGCTGGCTCCTACTTAAGACCACTCACCTCTACCTTCCTTTTTTACTTTGTTGTTCTTTCAAATTTTTTTCTGAAAAGAAATACTCTTACTTTATGCCAATTGGCCTCCTTACACCTGACCCTTTTCTTTTCCTTTTGAAAGCTTGAGAAAGTGTCCAAATGATCCTTTTAAGTAAAGATTCCATATTCATGTCATATTAAATTAACTGTATCAAACACATGTAAATAGCAAATTTAAAACCTGATCAGGAAAAGATCCTGATGCTGGGAAAGACTGAAGGCAGGAGGAGAAGGGGATGACAGAGGACGAGATAGTTGGATGGCATCACCAACTCAATGGACATAAGTTTTAGCAACCTCTGGGAGATGATGAAGGACAGGAAAACCTGTCCTTGCTGCAGTCCATGGAGTCTCAAAAAGTTGAACACAACTGAGCAACTGAACAACAACAAAATCTAATCAGTAACAATGATGGCTTCCCGGATAGCTTAGCTCGTAAAGAATCCACCTGCAATGCAGGAGATACAGATGTGAATTCAATCCCTGGATCAGGAAGATACCCTGGAGGAGGAAAATGGCAACCCACTTGAGCATTCTTGCTTGAAAATCCCATGGGCAGGGAAGCCTGGCAGGAGACAGTCCAAAGGGTCCCAAAATGTTGGACACAAGTGAGCAACTAAGCAGAATCAGTAAAAATGAAACAAAACATAACCAAATACAAGTATATTTTGTATACACAGATATACATAAGAGAACTACACATGCCATTTCATTGACTCTAAGATAACGTATTTACACATTTCAAACATCTCTGAAATTGAAATGCATCTTAAAATCGATGGCATCTCAGTTTAATTGTTAGTGCATATTTTTAGTGGTACATAAAATAATGTTGCATCTTGCCACTGATGGCACCATCAATTACATGAAATATGGTTTTATCATCACAACAGTTAATTCCTTTGATGGTAAAGGAAAGGGTAGATAAATCAAATATTAAATGCTATCAATCCTTCCTTTCACACAGCAAAACATAAACAAAAGAAAACCATTACTATTTTTCTCCAGGTAATTTCACCCATCCTAGTCATAGACAAGCCATTTTGCACAGAAACACACACACACACTGAAAAAACAGCCATCTTAATATTTTGATTCAAATCACAGCTAATATGAATGGTACCGACAGTAGCTTTTACAGGATTCAAAAACCCATCTTCTATCCTTACTACAGCATATAAATGACATAAACTTCTCATCAATAGCATAAAAAATTCATATTCTGTCTATATAGCAGCTGCTATGTTAGGTTTATGTCAACAATTGGTCTGATTTTTTAATAGCATAAATGTTTAAAGAGGCAGTGATTCCAGTAAAATACCTAAGGAATACTGAAAGCTGATACACAACAGGATGGAGTTGTTTCGTGAAGAGGAAGTAATGGTTCATATTTTATCCCTCTGTCTTCCTTTCCTTTTGCACAAATCTTTCCTCGTAACAGTTCGTTACATCAGCAAGCTAAATACGGCAAGTGTGGCAGCCCGGCTCCCACATCCTCAGAACAGTATTTACTGCTGCGCCTTCTTCACAGATTCATAAACACAAAGTCACAGTCCTAAGTCTATGAGGAAATTGAATACCTTCTGTGAAACTGGGTGATGTCTAAGAATTTTTCCCCCTCCCCTTAGGTCTAAAATTCTATGATTCCAAAATCCTCTTTTGGTATTGGGGCTCACTTTCTGAAACAAGGCAAGCCCCCCAAGGGGCCATGGGCACCCCGTGTCAATCAATCAGTCTCTCTCCCTGTCCCTTCTCTCTCTCACTCTCACGCACACACACAGTCATCAAAGAATACTGTTCTATCAACTCAAAATGACCATTTAAGCTTTTTAATTTTCTACCTGTGTATTTGGTATGTCAACAATTTGCTATCCTCTTCGAGGTAACTACCTTGTTTGTTCTGTTTGTTGATGTTTTGGAGGAGGGGTGGGTGTGAGAGAGCATTAAATGGATAGATCCTCAGTGAAACCCAAAACCCTAAGTTACACAGTCTTCACCTTTTAATAGTTCCTCTGTGTTAGTGGCAGAAAACAACAATATCATTTAAACACTCGATTCATATTATTTCTTTATTAATATGATCTGTACATCTTCTGATAGGTTTCTCTGAATCTTTAAGGCACTAAACAGATAATAATTTACTTAATCAAAATAACCAAATCACTAAGTATCACTGATAGAAAAGGCATGGTATGCTGTGTTACGTTCATGGGATTTTCAAGGCAAGAATACTGAAGCTGTATGTCATTCCCTCCTCCTGCTACTGCTGCTGCTAAGTCGCTTCAGTCGTGTCCGACTCTGTGCGACCCTATAACGGCAGCCAACCAGGCTCTGCCGTCCCTGGGATTCTCCAGGCAAGAACACTGGAGTGGGTTGCCATTGCCTTCTCCATTGTGTGAAAGTGAGAAGTGAAAGTGAAGTCGCTCAGTCGTGTCCGACTTGTAGCGACCCCATGGACTGCAGCCTACCAGGCTCCTCCATCCATGGGATTTTCTAGGCAAGAGTACTGGAGTGGCTTGCCATTGCCTTCTCTGTTCCCTTCTCCAGTAGACCACATTTTGTCAGAACTCTCCACCATGACCCATTCGTCTTGGGTGGCCGTACATGGCATGGCTTAGTTTCACTGAGTTAGACAAGGCTGTGGTCAGCGTGATTATTATATCTACTACTGTGGGCAAGAATCTCTTAGAAGAAATGGAGTAGCAATCATAGTCAACAAAATAGTCCAAAATGCAGTACTTGGATGCAATCTCAAAAACGACAGAATGATCTCTGTTCGTTTCCAAGGCAAACCATTCAATATCATAGTAATCCAAGTCTATGCCTTGACCAATAATGCTGAAGCTGAACTTGAATGGTTCTATGAAGGCCTACAAGATCTTTTAGAACTAACATCCAAGAAAGATGTCCTTTTCATCATAGGGGACTGGAATGCAAAAGTAGGAAGTCAAGAAACGCCAGGAGTAACAGGTAAATTTGGCCTTGGAGTACAGAATGAAGCAGGGCAAGGGCTTAATAGAGTTTTGCCAAGAGAAAGCACTGGTCATAGCAAACACCCTCTTCCAACAACACAAGAGAAGACCCTACACATGGACATCACCAGATGGCCAACACCAAAATCAGATTGATTATATTCTTTGCAGCCAAAGATGGAGAAGCTCTATATAGTCAGCAAAAACAAGACCAGGAGCTGACTGTGGCTCAGATCATGAACTCCTTATTGCCAAAAACAGACTTCAATTGAAGAAAGTGGGGAAAACCACTAGACAATTCAGGTATGACCTAAACAAAATCCCTTACAATTAATTATACAGTGGAAGTGAGAAATAGATTCAAGGGGCTAGATCTGATAGACAGAGTGCCTGATGAACTATGGATGGAGGTTCGTGACATTGTACAGGAGACAGGGATCAAGACAATCCCCGAGAAAAAGAAATGCAAAAAAAGCAAAATGGCTGTCTGAGGAGGTCTTACAAGTAGCTGTGAAAAGAAGAGATGTGAAAAGCAAAGGAGAAAAGGAAAGATATACCCATTTGAATGAAGAGTTCCTAAGAATAGCAAGGAGAGATAAGAAAGCCTTCCTCAGTGATCAATGCAAAGAAATAGAGGAAAACAATAGAATGGGAAAGACTAGAGATCTCTTCAAGAAAATTAGATATACCAAGGGAACATTTCATGCAAAGATGTGCACAATAAAGGACAGAAATGGTATGGACCTAACAGAAGCAGAAGATATTAAGAAGAGATGGCAAGAATACACAGAAGAACTATACAAAAAAACATCTTCATGACCCAGATAATAATGATGATGTGATCACTCACCTAGAGCCAGACATCCTGAAATAGGAAGTCAAGTGGGCCTTAGGAAGCATCACTATGAACAAAGCTAGTGGAGGTGATGGAATTCCAGTTGAGCTATTTCAAATCCTAAAAGACGATGCTGTGAAAGTGCTGCACTCAATATGCCAGCAAATTTGAAAAACTCAGCAGTGGCCACAGGACTGGAAAAGGTCAGTTTTCATTCCAATCCCAAAGAAAGGCAATGCCAAAGAATGCTCAAACTACCGCACAATTGCACTCATCTCACACGCTAGTCAAGTAATGCTCAAAATACTCCAAGCCAGGCTTCAGCAATACATGAACCGTGAACTTCCAGATGTTCAAGCTGGCTTTAGAAAAGGCAGAGAAACCAGACATCAAATTGCCAACATCAGCTGCATCATCAAAAAAGCAAGAGAATTCCAGAAAAAACATCTATTTCTGTTTGATTGACCATGCCAGACCCTTTGACTGTGTGGATCACAATAAACTGTGGAAAATTCTCAAAGAGAAGGGAATACGGGACCACATGACCTGCCTCTTGAGAAATCTGTATGCAGGTCAGGAAGCAACAGTTAGAACTGGACATGGAACAACAGACTGGTTCCAAATAAGAAAAAGAGTACATCAATGTTGTATATTGTCACCCTGCTTATTTAACTTATGTGCAAAGTACATCATGAGAAACGCTGGGCTGGATGAAGGACAAGCTGGAATCAAGAATTTAGGAGGAAATATCAATAACCTCAGATATGCAGATGACACCACCCTTATGGCAGAAAATGAAGAACTAAAGAGCCTCTTGATGCAATTGAAAGAGGAGAGTCAAAAAGTTGGCTTAAAACTCAACATTCAGAAAACTAAGATCATGGCATCTGGTCCCATCACTTCATGGGAAATAGATGGGGAAACAGTGCAAACAGTGGCAGACTTTATTTTTGGGGGCTCCAAAATTACTGCAGATGGTGAAATTAAAAGACGCTTACTCTTTGGAAGGAAAGTTACAACCAACCTAGACAGCATATTAAAAAGCAGAGACATTACTTTGCTAACAAAGGTCCATCTAGTCAAGGCTATGGTTTTTCCAGTAGTCATGTATGGATGTGATAGTTGGACCATAAAGTAAGCTGAGGGCTGAAGAATTGATGCTTTTGAACTGTGGTGTTGGAGAAGACTCTTGAGAGTCCCTTGGACTGCAAGGAGATCCAACCAGTCCATCTGAAAGGAGATCAGTCCTGGGTGTTCACTGGAAGGACTGATGTTGAAGCTGAAACTCCAATACTTTGGCCACCTGATTCAAAGAGCTGACTCATTTGAAAAGTCCTTAATGCTGGGAAAGATTCAAAGCAGGAGGAGAAGGGGATGACAGAGGATGAGATGGTTTTATGGCATCACTGATTCAATGGACATGAGTTTGAGTAAACTCAGGGAGTTGATGATGGACAGGGAGGCCTGGCATGCTGTGGTCCCTAGGGTCGCTAAGAGCTGGACACAACTGAGTGACTGAACTGAACTAACTGAACTGTGTATGTTAACAAATGTTTGAAGCCAGGCGTTCACAATTATTCTGTTACTTGTATCTTTCATGTTTTCAAAGTGTTGGCCACTTTCTATTCTACGGTATGTTTTTTCTATGGACCTCCCTTCACCTGCTCACCTTAACCCCAGAGAAGAAAACTTTCTCCAGCACCCTTTGATAGTCAGAAGGGGGCACGTGACTGGGCCAACTGTAGAGTGGGTGAGATCCCTCAAGGGTAAGCAGTCCCTTCTCTAGATGTCTCTGGACTGCAGGTGCGGCACAGTTGAGGCTGGTGTGTGCTCCTGGATCCATGCAGCTGGCTAGTAAATGGACTGCAGGTGCAGGTACGTCCCTGTGGGTCCCAAGATAGAAGCTTAGGAGGCTTCACTTTAAGAGGATACTTGGTAGCCTTCTCCAATCCAGTTTTCACCTGAGTGCCCTGCCTTTTATAAATTATTGGGTGTTTACTCAGACATCAATAAAGCTGATAATCTGGCTCTCAGTTCTCATTCATTCACTCATTCATTCTCTCTGCCTCTTTCTCTCTTTACACGCACACACATATATACACAGATATATAAATATAAGAATACAGATAGGAATATTAAGACACAGAGACACACTCTGACAGACCCCTAAAGTGGAGAAGAAAAGTCCTAATATATTTAATATATTATTTTCAAATTTTATCAGTCAGACAAAAATACGTATGCATTACCGAGTAAACAAAGTTAAGAGCTGGTGAGTAACACAGAAGAAAAACAGATTCTTCTTGTCATATGTATAAAACCATAACATGACTCCCCAAATGTTTCTTGGCTAATTATGTGTCAATATAACGCACTTCCAGGAGTTAGGGGGAGGGTGAGTTTTCCTTTGGGCTCTTGACAATCAATCAGCTGCCCAAGCCTCCAGAGGCTTTATACTCTGCTCTCTTTCCCCATTTCTGAATCCACACATCCCATAAAAGGTTTTCTTGATGGTGCCTAAAACAGTGATCTCTCTGGCTCACAAAGAGGGTACCTAAGAGGGAAATGAAGGAGGAAGAAGATGATGAGAATCCTTCAGCTTCAAGGAACTACCATTTATCGAGCACGTATTATGTGCAGCACTATGATAAAGCAATTAATATATATTGCTTCATTTAATTTATGTCTCACCATAATTTTGTGAAGTGGGAGTTATCATTCTCATTTCACAGGGAAAGAAACTCCGGTCTGACAGTTGATGTAACTTGCTCAAGGTCACACAGCTAGCAAGTGGAAGAGATGGTATTCAAGGCCAGGTGTGCCTTCCTCCAAAGCTCAAGTTCTTTACCACTATGCTATACAGCTCTCTCTGAAGATACACAAATATTTTACATAAAAACAGTTTCAAAACAGGAGAGCAGGCAACAGATGGCTCCAGCCAAAGATGGTCCTTGGCCAGTTTAATCTGTGAAAATTTTAAAACTGAAACTTTTGATGTGGCATGCTCCTTCTGGACAAGACCATGACCTTGTGTAAATCTTCTCCAGATTTCATTTTCTGAACCAAGGTAAACCAAAGTGCCATCACCAATCAAATGTAGCCATTCCCTCATCTTCGTATATATCTGGGAAGCCTCTGCACACAGAATTAGCAGAAATAAAAGACTCTTAAATACACTCTATTTCCTGTCACACACAAGGCTGATTCTTTTCTGGGCAACACTCATTGGAGCCTGATTAAATTGCTGTGATGAACTTCAGAGTTGAGACTGCCCTTGAGCCGAACATCTATCTGATCTTTAATTCTACTACCCACTCATTTCTTGCAGAGATCACAATTCTCTTAGTCCCACCGGAGCAGCCTCATTCAGGTTCTGCATCAATATGTTCAGGGCTGAATTCATTTCTGCAGGGAGTCCAGTACGTCTGAACTTTCCAAAATCATTTGGCCCCCATTACTCGTAAGCACTGCTCTTAAATAGGTTGTAACTCCAGCTAATAGGCTCCATAATCATAGTTGAATCGAACAAAAGGGTCTGGGAGAGAGAGCTATCAGTCATTTTTATTCCTATCAAATAAGCTGCAAAAGGCAGAAACTTTCCGATTTCTGAATCTTATGGTCTTGATTTGATCTCTGGGGCTTATTAGAGAGGCAGGGGGACAGGAGGAGGAAGACTTTTCAAAGGTGTGAAAAATCCCAATATCTAAAATAAAAGGCTTTATTGTAAATATAATTCACTAGACAGAAATAAAGTAAATCCAATGAAATAAAGCTGAGTTTTAACAAATTTTACCTGAACTGTTACAGAACAGAGCACGTAAGAATCTTCCTTCTGGGGCTTCGCTTGTGGCCCCGTGGTTAAGAATCCACCTGCCAATGCAGGGGACCAGGATTCGTTCCGTGGTCCAGGAACTAGGAACTCATATGTGGTGGGCAATTAAGCCCGTGTTCCACAGCAAGAGAGACCACTGCATGAGAAGCCTGTGCATTGCAACTTGAGAATACCCTCTGCTTGCCAGAACTACAGAAGGCCTACGTGCAGCCACAAAGACACAGTGCAGCCAAAAATATCTTCAAGGTTCATCCCTGTGGTAGTAAATGTCAGAATTTTCTTGCTTTTTGAGGTTGAACAGTATTTCATTACATGGATATCCCACATTTTGTTTATCTACTCATCTGGTGATGGGGCATCTGGGCTGCTTCCACCTTTTGACTATTATGATAATGCTGCTACCAACACTGGCTCACAAGTATCCATTTGAATCCCTAGTTTCAATTCTTTTGAGCTTACATCCAGAAGTACACTGGACCTGAAGCCTGAGCATATCAACCTGCCCTCTGCCCCCACAACAAAAAGGGAAAATTCAAAAAGATGAAGCTTCTAAAGCACAGAATAAGCAGACTTTTCAAGGGAGGGAAGGAAGGAGAAAAAGAAAGAAGAAAGAAGGTGAGGATATACAGAAGAAGGCAGAGGATCACAACATATAGAACCTAAGGCAGGGAGGTCTTGAGTGGAACCCTGAAAAGGGGATCTGTTGGATGGCACTCACCACCACCCTGGCTGTAGAAAATGCAACAAATAAAGACGTCAAAAGAGAGGCTATTAAGGAGCAAAGCAATTCAGTTTCATAGACAGAGGCCCCTACTATTATTCATTTCTTTATTTTCCAATTTGTAAGGTAATTTCATCATTTTTACCCATTTACCTAGTTGTAAAATCCCCTTAAGATTTTCTAAATCTTATTCAAGTAGAGACACTGAATAACATTTTAAAAATCTTTCCTTACAAATAGCCTACCAAAATGATGTAATTTTTAAAACTGCCATATGTCACTAAGTCACTAGTGAATATACTTGATTCTTGTACTGGAATTTTCATTTTTTTCTTTAACCCTATGTTCACTGAGATATAGAGTTTATGACATAACAGAATTCTAAGTTACAGAATTAACTAAGTATAATAATTATAATTATAGTATTATCATCATCTACAGATAGAAAAATACTAACCCTACTTCTTTGGAAATTTTACTTTGGACCCAAATTAAATCAGAAAGACAAGAGTTTTGGACTCACTTATATATTGCATTATTATAGACACAAAGTATAAATGCCCTTAGAATTCCTTTCTGAAATAATCAGAAGTAATTAAAGTTAGAGTTCAACTCATAGAATGAAAAAATAAAACAGGATGTTTACCTCATCTGTGCCTTTCTTGCCCATTACAACTCACTGTTTTATTTTTACTTTATTTGGCTACATCAGGTTTCAGTTTTAGGGTCTTGGTTGCAGCACACAGGCTAGCTGCTCTACGGCATATAGGATCTTAGTTCCTGAGCTTAGTTCCATGACCAGGGATGGAACCCATGTCCCCCCTTGCATTGCAAGGCAAATTCTTACAATGAAATTTGCACCCACTGGACCACCAGGGAAGCTCCACCTCACTGTCCTTTTAGACACATTATCTTTACCTATGAGAAGGGTCCCATTGTTCCTGGAGCTTAAACTCTAAGAATTTAAGAACAGCAGCAACCATTTGCCAGAACTACAGTAGCCAATGCCTGAGAACTGAAAACTATTCTGTGGGGCCCTACTTTTCATGCATGCAAAAAAAGTCACCGAGTTTGTAAGAAGGATTAAGAAATAGAAAACCAGAGAACCCAATACTACTGTGTAATCTGGCTTAATAATTTTTAAACTTTAAAAGACTAAATAGTAGGTAAGCAGCACATAGAAGAAAAGTGCATTTTGAAAAGATGTCAGAGAAAAGAAGTGAGGGGACTTCAGAGCTTTCATGTGACATATCCCATCAGGAATTACATGTTCCTGCTGATATTTTCATCTAAATGTTTATTGAACAAGCTCCTGCTTTCATCTACATTATTTTGATTCATGCATGAAAAGGTACAAGAATTATAGAAATCTAAGGTGATTGTGCATTAAAATAAATGAAAGGATGGCTCCTGGTTTACAGTCACTATATTTCATGGCTAAAATGCTTCCTGCCTTTTTTTTTTTTTTTTCTAATTTAACTGCAACACACTTCCCTTGGCTTTGGGTTTGAAGTAATGATATAAAATTCATTTTATCTCTTTTTCAAGCCTGGCTCTTTCATACATAACATCAGACTTGTCATATCTGAGGAATTATTAAAATAAGACGGAGCCTGCTATTTCTGAGCAGAAAAGCCTCTTTGAGCCGGCATCCTCAGGAGAGACGCCGGCTCAATCTCATTAGTTGGTGCTGAGACGTGTCCTAGTCTCCAGGTTCAAGGTGATGAAAGATTAGGGCGTTGGGCCTTGTCTCATTCTGTATGCAGCACACATCCCTCCCTGCCCGTGAACACGAAATTACATTGAACCTGGGGAGTCTAACTCCATTAATTTTAAATGGAAGATTAATTTAACAATATGCGGTAGATATTTGTTACAGACCTATCATGTAAAAGTGACGGTTAGCAATAAATTGTGGTGACTCATACTGGCCAGTGGCCCTGGCTCAAATAAATCAGGAGGCATTTACACATAATTGCTGTTTTTAAAGACAGGGATATGGGTGATGTGTTTCTTTGATGAAAGATTGGGCAACCCCATTCAAAGAAACAGCAGCTGATATTAAAGCCATCATGCTACTCTGGAGGGAGACATTTTTGATTAGTATTTCTGGAATAATCATTTAGGAATACCACATACCTCACTGACATATAGAAATCTCTCCCTCCACCAAACCTGTGTAATGATTCTGAGGCATGAAATTGTTGTGGTATTTTTGTCAATTTCTTTAAAGTAATTACAATAATAATACTCTGAGAAATAACAATTTGCTAGGGATGAAGAGAGGATGAAAAGGGAGAGGCAGAAAGGTATCACTGCCAATCAGGACACGAAATCCTACTAATTTCCTACAAATAATTACACTGATATACATAAATAAGAATTTGCAAGGCTTTGGGAGGGGCAAAAAGGGACAATGGCAGTTGGAGAGAGAAGCATGCTGAAGAGAGTGTGGGATTTCCTTTTCTTAATGCCATTTCACAGAGCTTTTTTGACAGTTTTTTTTTTTTTTTTTTTTTAAAGCAAACTCTCATCTTCTTGAAGCAACTGAGGGGAAAGAAAGACACAGAACGCCCTGAACACTTAACTGCTGCAGGGTAAGCATCACAAAAGAGAAGCCAAGGACATCGGATGCTCGCAGCACTTGTCAGGAGAGACTTGGGAACGGAACCATCCAGTGCGAGGGTCCGTCTGCCCTCTCACTGAACAGGGAGGGTGTTATTCTAATCTCTCCTTTGCGAGCCCCAGGCCTGCCAGCACTTAGGGGAAGGATGCTCAAGGACTTCTGTCTTCAGTCAAGTCCAATGTGATAGGAGCTTTTCTCCTGTCTCTTTTAAAAGATTAAGAGAGAAGAGGGCAGGGTAAGGATTATGTGTCTTCCCTCCACGCACCCTCTCCATGTACTCAAGAGACTGCTGGGAAGTCGGCTCAAACACCCGTCTCTCAGAAACGCGTATCATTCTGCTCCACTCTATTTAGCAACATGAGAAGCAGGAGGGGATAGTTAGCACTTGAAACACTACTTGACATGTCCCTCGGCTCTGGTCTTGAACTCCTCTCCAAGACGTCCTTCCACAGAGCCATTAGAGTGAGCCGGCAAATCAGATCAGATCCCTTGCTGGCTGCAAATCTTTCAAAGGCTTCCAACTGTCCACGGGATTAGGTCCAGACTCCTGAGCGTGGTACACAAGGGTCTTCGTGCCAAGCCAGTGCATCCCTCTCTGTTCTCACTCCCGCCCCCTGAAACCTGAACCTCACCCTCCTAAATGCTCAACTTGTACCAGTCAGAACTGGCATCCACTGCCTCACCTCCTTACCCACGTGCAGCTAGTCCTGCCTGGAATATTCTAATTCTACTCATCTGGGAAACATTTACTCCTCTCTAAAAATCCAACTCCAATACCACACTCTCTGAGAAGTTGTTAATACTACTGTTTTATTATTGCTATTTGACAGGAGGGACCTTCTCTACATACCTTTCTATTCCAACGAATATGACTTGCTACATTCAACCCAATGAATATATTTATTAGATTCAAAATGAATGGCTTACCTTACAAAAGATTTTCCTCAAGACTAGACAGGATGGTTAGGATAAAGGAGAGAAGGAGAGAAAGGATATGCTGGTATATTCCAGGGCTCTTTTATATCATGGTGATCAATTCTGTTTTGATTTACAATTTCACACACAGTAACGTGAGTACAGGAGCTGAAAAAGGAAACAGCAAGTAGTAGGGCTCAAATGCTAAGAATAATAGATGCATCAAGAGTTAAGAGGGCTTGGTTTATTGTTATGGATTGTGAGAGAGGAGAAATGGTAAAATGATAGCAGCAGAAGCAAAAGCAGTAACAAATGGCATTTATTAATGCTTACTGATGTGACTAGCACTGGTCTAAGTGTTTCACATGTATTAACTCAGGTAACTATCTTTAAGAACCTTGATGACATAGGCACTATTATCAACTCCATTTTATAGTCAGGAAACTGAGGCACAGAGAAGTTAAATAACGTGCTTAAGGTCATTTAGACAGCAGGTGACAGAATGAGAATTTCGATCTAGGCAATTAAACTCCAGACTCTCAAATTCTATAAGGAGCCAGTGGGTCCTTCTGCCACCCACTTGTAGCAAGATCAGGGCCCCAATTCCTGACAGAGAGATACTGAACAAGATAATAGGGAGTGATCAAGGCAGAAACTAAGACACTAAGAAACCTGCATAACACGAAGAACAGAAGCACCAGGGAAGGGCCAGACTCCAGGAAGGTGCCACAGCAAGGGGCAGGACTGTTCTCTGAGTCTGAGCATGGGTGACAGGTGGAGCCCCAACAAGACCTTCCCTGCTGTGAGAAAAGGGTTTATAAAAACCCTCACACTAGGAAGGTCCTGGCTACAACTGCTGTTATAGGCAGCAGTCAAGACACTGCAGAGGTTCAAAGCAAATCTATGTTAAGGATAAAAACTGGTTCAGAAAGAGGTATAATATTATCACTGAACACATTTACAGACGTGCTCACTGCAATAAGAAGCCCGTGAACCACAACTAGAGAGTAGCTCCTATTTGCCATAACTAGAGAAGGCTGGTGTGCAGCTACGAAGACCCAGTGTACCTCAATTTTTTTTAATTAATTAATTAAAAAAATCAAGAGCCATTTGGTAAAAAAAAAAAAAAAATTACTGTTCTATATGTTTATATTTAGTACTGTGCTGTGCTGAATCAGTCATGCCCAATTCTTTGCAACCCCATGGACTGTAGCCCACCAGGCTCTTCTGTCCATGGGGATTCTCCAGGCAAGAATACTGGAGTGGATTGCCATACCCTCCTCCACGGGATATTGCCAACCAAGGGATCGAACCCAGGTCTCCCTCACTGCAGGTGGATTCTTTACTGTCTGAGATACCAAGGAAGCCCAAGAATACTGGAATGGGTAGCCTATCCCTTCTGGGAAATTCCTGGTTGGGAACTTCCCAACCCAGGAACCAAACTGGGGTCTCCCGCATTGTAGGCAGACTCTTTACCAGCTGAGCTACTCTGATTTGAGCACTGTCACATTAAAGGTAAATTTCACTCCATGAGATCTGAAATACATCTTCAAGTAGCCAACTTAAAAGAATAACTAGTCCCATGTAGTAATAATGATCACAATTAGCAATAATAATGATAATAAACCCCAAAGGTAATTTCTTAGGTTTATTTTGTTAACTTTTCTCTAAGGATTTGCACATTACTAGAAAACACTAATTAAACTATATAGTTTCCCCAAAGGGGAAGCCACAATTATTTTTGTTGTTCGGATGTATGACTGAGGTAAAGAAGAGTTACAACACCTAGAATCGGGACTTTACTGGTGGTCCAGTGGCTAAGATTCCGAGCTCCCAATGCCTGGGGCTCGGGTTCCAACCCTGGTCATGGAACTAGATTCCACATGCCGCAACTAAAGATCCCATGCGGACAAATATATAAATATTTTGTTTTTAAAAAGATAACTAGCATCCCTTCACTGCAGCCTAAACCCAGAAGCCTCATCTCAGTCTTCTAGAAATGCAACTGATGAAACACATCTAATTGAAATAGCATCACTGTTTAATCAACAAATAATGGTCCCAATCTTTATTTTAAAAAAAAAAAGTCTGTGCCAAGCTACTTACAGAAAGGAAATTTTTTGGAATTAGATAGGAAAGAATAATATGCTATTTTAACTCTATAAGAAAGAGTAACAAGCCATGAGATAAACACTGAGAAATAGAGATGTGCTGATACTTAGAGCAGCTAAATATAATCCATTCACTCCCTCCCTTCCCCAGGCTCCTAGTCAATTTAGTGCAAGGTGAGATCACAGTTTACTATCAAGAAGCACTCAAATGTCACAACAGGTATCAGAGGTGCGAAATAAGGTACGACCCTTAAGGAAACTGCCCCAAGCTCTAGTCTTCAAGGAGGAGTCAGAGTGAAGGTGTAAAAGAGTTGATAAAGAAACAGTATCTTAAATTTATCACTGATACTGAGGTTGCCTGCATTGCATGCCTCTAACTAGTTCAGTTTTGTGCTTTAATGTTAAATTTCTTATGGGAGCACATCACCTAATTAGAGGAATTGATAACTGCACTGTTCCATAATGAGGCCAATACATTTCAAAGTCATTAAAGATAACCAAGGCAATAAGTCTAGGTTTAAGCGGCGTTTCCTCAGATTTCACAGTCTGCACGTTGCAAGTGTAGGGTGGGGGGAAGCAATCCCTGCCTAGTCAACTGTAAATGCTGGGTTATTGGAATCTTTAAAATAGGCAGCAAGGAGAAAATTACATGGCCAAATCTCCTTTTTCCAGTTAATGAAGAATTAAGACTCCCATTTACCATATTAGAAGGTTCATCAGAGGTCTCAGCTCTCCATAGCTGGTGTCTGACAGCAGTGTCAGTTTATCTGAGTCTGAACGCGTAAGTGCATGACAGAGGATCATTCATAACTGTCACATCTACTTATCTCCCTCATTGTCACACAGCTAACGAAATTCAGACCATGGAGTTGTCTGCCTCTGTTCCTCTTTCAACCGAGCTCAAGGAAAAAGGCCTTCCAGAGCCCATTCATGCCCTATTATCGTGTCAGCACATTGTGAATCTTCAAGAGGAGTCAGCACTGCTTCCTGTAATCTCCCTGTCAGAGGGAGAAGACAAGATGTCCCTGGGACTAATGTCCATGCAGCCTGCATCTGGTGTCAGCGTTCAGGAAAAAAATGGCTCAGAGACACAAAGCTATGGAAAAAAGGTTTTTGAATATATTATTGCATAACTCGGGGGGGGGAGGCGGTGAAAATGACAATATTTAGAGCTTATCTTTGGTAATGAGGAAATGCCATTTCCACACACTAGACAGCAAATAAGTACACAGGATTTCATAATGCAATTTGCCACAGCATTCAGATATTTAAACTAAAAGAGGACAGAGAAGCTGAGACAGGGATGTCTGTAACAAACCAATCAGCGATTTTTGAGGACAACCTAGCACAAAAAGAAGATACAATTTGATTTGCAAATATTAACACTGAAGCAGCTTTTCTGCAGAGAAGAAAGTACTACAGTTATTAATGTGTCACCAACAATAGAAATCAGAGTTGGTATGACAAAACATGCCCAATCTCAGACAAACAGGACATCTGCAAACGGCTATGTTCCAAGGCAAGTAATTCAGCATGGAAATGACAATGCGTTTTTGCATCACAGGGTCCTGGGAAACCACAGGAAACACAACAACATCCAGAGTTACTGTGATAAATTCATATTTGGAAAGCTCTTCTTCAATATTTCTAAAATTCAGACAATGGCTCTGATTTCACTACTGCCTTATACTTTTTTTTTAAGTTTTATTGAGGTATAAATGCATTCCCTAAAACTCACCCACACTTTAAATGTACAATTTTATGAGTTTTAATAAATTTATACTATTAAGCAACCATCACCTTAATCTAGTTTTATAACATTTCCATCACCCCAAAAAGTTCCCACAGACTCATTTACAGTCAGCCCCCATCGGATACATTTATTTTACTTCTTCTAGTACCAGTTTTTAATAGAGATAAAATTCACATAGCACAAAATTCATCATTTTAACCATTTTAAATTGTACATTTCACTAGGTTTTTTAGTATATTCCAAGGCTGTGCAACTATCACCACTAATTTCAGAACATTTTCACCATCCCCAAAATGAAATTCATATCCATCAAGCAATCACTCTGCATGCCCTTCTCTGTCAGCTACTGGCAAACATGAATCTACTTTCAGACTCTAGGGACTTATCCATTCTGGACATTTTATATAAATGGAATCATAGAATATGTGCCCTTTGTGTCTGTCTTCTTTCACTTAGTATACTGTTTTCAAGGTTCAGTATTTTTCTTTTTATGGCTGAGAAATATTCCATTATATGGATATACCACATTTTGTTTATCCATTTAACAGTTGATGAACATTTGGTTTGTTTCCACCTTTTGGTTATTATGAATAATGCTGCATGAGCATTCTAAACGGGTTTTTATAGCTATGTAATTTTTTCAATTCTCTTCAGTATATATCTACAAATGGAATTACTGGGTCGCCTTATAGAGTTCTGTACGTTGTATGCTGCACAACCCAATAGTGTCCTGCAGAGGACACCACTGATGCTGCAGTTGCAAACTGCATAACTTACAAAAGCAGCCTTATTTGATGTGGACCTGAGAAGGAAACTGATTTATTCTACTTACTTAAGAAGTTAAAGTTGTCATAATAAGATTTGAATGGCCTCTGATGGTATTTCCCTAAATAAACCACATTTAAGACAAACTTGGAGAAGGCAATGGCACCCCACTCCAGTACTCTTGCCTGGAAAATCCCATGGATGGAGGAGCCTAGTAAGCTGCAGTCCATGGGGTGGCTAAGAGTCAGACACGACTGAGCGACTTCACTTTCACTTTTCACTTTCATGCATTGGAGAAGGAAATGGCAACCCACTCCAGTGTTCTTGCCTGGAGAATCCCAGGGGCGGGGGAGCCTGGTGGGCTGCCGTCTATGGGGTCGTACAGAGTCGGACACGACTGAAGTGACTTAGCAGCTTAGCAGCAAGACAAACTATGGTAGAAAGTAAAGAGGAACTAAAAAGCCTCTTGATGAAAGTGAAAGAGGAGAATAAAAAAGTTGGCTTAAAGCTGAACATTGAGAAAACTAAGATCATGGCATCTGATCCCATCACTTCATGGGAAATAGATGGGGAAACAGTGGAAACAGTGTCAGACTTTATTTTTGGGGGCTCCAAAATCACTGTAGATGGTTATTGCAGCCATGAAATTAAAAGACGCTTACTCCTTGGAAGGAAAGTTATCACCAACCTAGATAGCATATTCAAAAGCAGAGACATTGCTTTGCCAACAAAGGTCTGTCTAGTCAAGGCTATGGTTTTTTCAGTGGTCATGTATGGATGTGAGAGTTGGACTGTGAAGAAAGCTGAGCGCCGAAGAATTGATGCTTTTGAACTGTGGTGTTGGAGAAGACTCTTGAGAGTCCCTTGGACTGCAAGGAGGTCCAACCAGTCCATCCTAAAGGAGATCAGCCCTGGGATTTCTTTGGAAGGACTGATGTTGAAGCTGAAACTCCAATACTTTGGCCACCTCATGCGAAGAGTTGACTCATTGGAAAAGACTCTGATGCTGGGAGGGATTGGGGGCAAGAGGAGAAGGGGATGGCAGAGGATGAGATGGCTGGATGGCATCACCGACTCAATGGACGTGAGTCTGAGTGAACTCTGGGAGTTGGTGATGGACAGGGAGACCTGGCGTACTGCAATTCATGGGGTCACAAAAAGTTGTACACGACTGAGAGACTGAACTGACTGACTGAAGACAAACTAACTTTTCAAGTGGCTGTCAGTGGTTAAGCTTAAATAAGACCAACATAGTATTTTCAGTCACAGTTAATATTCAATATTCCTATCATCCAGGGATTAATGTTTCTGCTTACAGACCAGCAGCCTTCATTCCCTTCCCTCACCCTGCATCTTTCACACTGTCCTCATTAGTAGTCATACAGAAAAGAAACTAGAAAGAAACTAAAGAGACTGCAAAGAACTAAAAAGGAAAATTAACAAAAAAAGAATGGCATGTCACTTGGCTTCTCATTAGGAGAACTGATCTTAAAAGTTCAGGGGAAGAAGGGAATGAAGAAAAGATATCACAATTTTTATTCTCTTTAGAGATTATTTTTCTAATCTAGTCCTCAATCCCTTACTATCCTAGTCTCTTTTCTTAAGCAAATAAATTAAATTTTCTTAAAATTCACTTACGGAAAACATACTAGTTTACTACATTAAAAAAAAGACAAAAGTATATACTTAAATCACAAGAAACTAGCCAGACATGGCTGTTCTCATGCAGGTACTAGATGTACAATATGAACACCCTCACAAAACACGTTTCGCTAACATGGCTATCTGCAAACCTGCCACATACCTTTCCCCATTCTTCTTCTTACTTGCTTGAACTATAAGAATCAGCAGCAAAGCTGATTATAAAGTTTATTTTTAATCCTTGAGTGTTTAAAACATGAGAGGACTGGAAGCCATAATTATTTTCAGATTAAGGCAACAAATACTATTTTTGAAAAATAAAACCATTAATACTAAGAAATAGAAGTATTTGGGGAATGTGAATTAAACTGAAGGGCAATGTCCCCAAATTTAAGGTTGGGTGTGATTCCAGAGTCTATACTCTGTTTGATATTAAGACAACATAACCGTCAACATCTTGTTAATTCTTAGAAACATAAGAGGGAAAAAAAATTAAGATCAAAGAACAGAAACAGAAGTCTGTAACTATCCCTTATCCTCTCCCAGAAATACCTTCTGGCTTTTCCTTACCCCTGGTACTGGTACTTGCAATGTAGATAGTAAGCCATTCCTCTGACACCTGTTCCATCTCTGTATCCTTATCCTCTAACATGTAGACACATTCCTCCTAAAATGGTCAACTGCTCAAGGAAAAGAAAATATTCTCTCACATTGCTCACATTTTCATGTATAGATCCTTCTCTTCTGTGGTGGGGCTTTAAATAAGTCCCACAGCCAAAAACTTTTGTATAAAGAAACATTTTGGAAAACTGGCCAATCTTAGTAAAAAGCACAAATAAGATGGCATTAAAAAAAAACAAAAAACACCCATGAGAACAACGATAACAACAACAAAAAGTAAGTCTATTCTGATCAGCAGCAAGAATGCAAACATTCACAAGTGAACCAGAGGTTCAAACACAAAGAGGGAACATCTCCAGGAAGAGTTTTTTGTCACAATATCTTATGAATGCTTCTCCCCTTCCAACATAATAGAATTTGGGACAAGAGACAGCACCATTGCCAACTGCATCAAATTACTAGTGGAAAAAGGCAAGTAGATGTGTCTTTGGTTCTACACAGTTTTGAAAACTTCAAGACAAGAATAAATTGCATGACCCCCTGGTAACTTCCACTAGAACTTATAGGAACAAATTGTTTGCCTCAAGCTGGGTGGAATATACATTCAAATTCAGGCTCTTGAAGGAAATTATTAAGTAGAGTCATATTAGCTTTCTCTGAAGCATACTCGTTTTCAGTATTGCCACTATATAGACCAATTATGATACCTTTCCATGCTGAGAAATGATTGTTCTGCTAACACAGTTCTGGTAAGAATCAAAAGCACTACATTTTTAACCTTGGGGGATTTTTGTTATTGTTGCTCCCTTGCCAGTTCCTTCAAATGGAAAACATCTTCCATTAATCTAAATGCAAAATTTGTTTCGGCTTTCCAAAGTTACTTGAAAAATGTTAAGCACAAAGCAATAAAGTTTTTATGCTCTTAAGACCACTAATGCTTTGAGCTTCATATTCATTTTGAAGAAATGAACATTTTATGGTTCACAGAGGAATAGCTACATGAATAATATCTGCGATTATAATGCATCTAGCAGAAAAAGATTAAGTTTATGTAAACTATTTAATCAGACGTGAAATTTTCTCTAGAGGATAAAAATTCTGACCTTATTTAAGTTTACTTTAAAAATACCAGTATCATGTTTCTACCAAGAGGACCCACCAATTTTTCCATTTGTGTAATATAAATATTCATTACAGAAAAAAACTTAACAAGATGTACTGTAGTGACCCAAGGATGTTACAATAAACAGTCCAATATAAGACAGAGATCAAACGAGAAGAACTCCAACATGCTATGTGGCCCAAAATACTCAGTTGTTAAACTCTAACTGATGGACAACCATTTTAAGGTGGCTACCACTGCTGAAGAGTAAACGGCTGCATATGTCATGATAAAATCTTTATGATGTATTTTTATTAAATATGGAACTAATCTTTTTTAATGCAGTTTATGTATATTTGTCAAGTTAATTTATATGGAAGATTCCAAACTTGATAAATTTAATAAATCATCTATCCTTATGATACATGTCCACAGACATAAATATCACAGTAGGGTACATGGACCCCACATCTGACCCTCAGTGACCAAGAATTGTCCTCATTATAAATGCAGGGGCTAACACTGTAACACTGTAGATGGGGAAAGAATGGAAACAGTGACATACTATTTTCTTGGTCTCCCAAATCACTGAGATGGTGACTGCAGCCATGAAATTAAAAGACACTTGATACTTAGAAGAAAAGCTATGACCAACGTAGACAGCTTATTAAAAAGCAGAGACATTACCTCACTGATAAAGGTCCACCTATTCAAAGCTATGGTTTTTCCAGTAGTCACATATGGATGTGAGAGCTGGACCATAAAGAAAGCTGAACTCCGAAAAATTGATGCTTTTGAACTGTGGTGTTGGAGAAGACTCTTGAGAGTCCCTTGGAATGCAAGGAAATCCAACCAGTCCATCCTAAATAAAATCAACCCTGAATATTCATTGGAAGGACTGACGCCAAAGCTGCAACTCCGATACTTTGGCCACCTGATGCGAAGAACTGACTCATTTGAAAAGACCCTAATGCCGGGAAAGACTGAAGGTGGGACAAGGGGACAACAGAGGATGAGATAGTTGGATGGCATCACTGACTCAATGGAGATGAGTTTGAATAAGCTCCAGGAGTTGGTGATGGACAGGGAAGCCTGGCATGCTGCAGTCCATGGGGTTGAAAAGAGTTGGACACTACTGAGAGACTGAACTGAACTGAACACTATAACTCTACTGTGGCCAGTTATAAAAGAGGGGCTGTTTGGAATCATTTTAACATAGATGGCAGCATGAAAAAAATTTTAATTCAACAGATCACTTGTCAAAATCTTTTTTACAACTCATATCTTATGAAGAGATTTCAGATATGACAACTATCAATTTTATTGCTTCATTCATAAAACATACATTGCAAAATTAGTTTTACCTATCATACCTTTTTCAAAAGCTATCAGTTCAGTTTAGTCACTCAGTCATGTCCGACTCTTTGCGACCCTATGAATCGCAGCACACCAGGCCTCCCTGTCCATCACCAACTTCCTAAGTCTACCCAAACCCATGTCCATTGAGTCAGTGATGCCATCCAACCATCTTATCCTCTGTCGTCACCTTCTCCTCCTGCCCTTAATCTTTCCCAGCGTAAGAGTCTTTTCAAATGAGTCAGCTCTTTGCATCAGGTGGCCAAAGTATTGGAGTTTACTTCAAGCAAATTTTAAACCTTTCCTTTTCTTTGATATATAAAACAAAGTTGATATGAGAAAAAAAAAAAAAGAAACTGGAGTTCGTAAAATCAACTAAGACATCAAATCTTTAAACGAAACCTGTAAAAAAAAAGAAGTGTAAACCAACAAATAAGAAACTGATTATTAAAGACACTAACCACAGAATTCTAACACTTGCTTTTTGAAGGGTGTGGATTATTTAAAAAACAATTTTTCAAAATATATTACTTAGTGAAATATTTTTAATTAAGTGCACTATATCTTATGTGCTGTCTTCTGTACTCTCACTAATACAAAATTAAAAGCCTGAGAATCAAATTGTACCTTTTACTAGAAAAAGACTTGAAAATCAAAATGTTAACAGAAAAAAACTATCAGCCAGACAGATGACATGAAGAAATGAATCCTATCAAACATTATTTAGAGAACAAAATGGCTATTAAGACCACTCATGAACAAAGTGTTGCTCCCTAAGCCAGGATTCTGATTTCCTACTAAGCTAGTCGTAATGTATTCTCTGACTCCAAAAGTCATCTATTCAAGCCCTTCTGCTGCTGCTGCTGCTAAGTCGCTTCAGTCGTGTCCGACTCTGTGTGACCCCATAGACGGCAGCCCACCAGGCTCCCCCATCCCTGGGATTCTCCAGGCAAGAACACTGGAGTGGGTTGCCATTTCCTTCTCCAATGCATGAAAGTGAAAAGTGAAAGTGAAGTCGCTCAGTCGTGTCTGACTATTAGCGACCCCATGGACTGCAGCCTACCAGGCTCCTCTGTCCATGGGATTTTCCAGGCAAAAGTACTGGAGTGGGGTGCCATTGCCTTCAAGCCCTTCAGGTAACAGTAAATAATAAGAACAGTAAGGAATGAGTTGGATCCAAAATTTTACTGGGTCCACTGGATCTAGCTTAGTTCACTGGAGGAACTGATATTTAAGTCAACGGTTCCAATATGGTGACAGAAATGCTTTGATGAGAGTTTACATATAGGAGTATAGACAGGCTTCCCAGGTGGAACTAGTGGTAAAGAACCTGCCTGCTAATGCAGGAGACATGAGAGGCACAGGTTCGATCCCTAGGTCGGGAAGATCCCCTGGAGAAGGAAATGGCAACCCACTCCAGGATTTTTGCCTGGAAAATTCTATGGACAGAGAAGCCTGTCAGGCTACAATCTGGTGTCGCAAAGAATCAGACATGACCGAGCACACGTATGCCAATCATACTTCAATAAAAAGAAAGATGAACAGGGAAAAGGCCTGCTGTGGTCCAGACTCAGGACTTGTGCATGACATAAATGGAAAGAGGTAGGGAGGGTCTGGAGGTCATAACTTTCAGGAAGAAAGGTATTTAGTAGCAGAAGTCTCTTCTGCAACTATAGGATGTACATTGAGAGGAAAATTGTTCTGGCTTCTTCTATCACAAATAGAATGTATATTTTGCCATTTTTGTCCATTGAGAGAAGTTCACACTTGGGAAATGTCATTACTAAAAGTTATAAGACTTTTCCACACTGCTTGTAAGATTACAGATGAAAAGAATCAGGGCAGAGTGAGTTCCTGAAGGCAACGTGCAGTATATGAGACAACTGAGCCACCCTGAACCACAGAGGAGCCCAGGATGGATGCTGCCACGCACCACCCACACGTGGAGATATGTCTCCTCATGGAGACGCCACCCCAAACCAGAAAGCCTGCTTCACAGATTCCTGGAAAAAGAACCAGCAACCAATACTGCTGCTGTTGTTCAGTTGCTCAGTTATGTCCAACTCTTTGTGACTCCGTGGACTGCAGCGCTCCAAGCTTCCCTGTCCTTCACCATCTCCTGGAGTTTGCTCAAACTCATGTCCATTGAGTCAGTGATGCCTTCCAACCAATATAAAATACTCAAAAGTCCTAAAGGAGCCATCGATCTTATTGACAGAGGGTTACTCTGTCCTCGACACTTTCAGGGATTTCTAGTCACTTTAGAGTTTACCTTATCTGTTATAATTACATATTTGTGCTATTGTGCATGACAGGTCCTGAAAAATGTCTTAGAGCCAAGAATACGAATGCCATTTTGACAGCATTCTCACACAACTTAAGGTGGACCACAGGCTGGTCCATCATGTTAGTAAGATACTCATTAGATAAATGTCCCCAAAATGAAACACTGTGAACGTGCCCCCATGAATTCCTTGCCTCCCACATGCATGAAGAATCCGTGTGTTCCTCAGCAGTCTTGCGAATTTCCTGAAAGTATTCAAAGAAGAAAACTGTAATCAGGGTCATGCTCAACAAAATTCATCTCCAACTCAGAAATGTGTTTCTACTCCCCAGCAGCAGCTGAATCAACATCGTTCACAGAAAACAAACTGAATTATGAAAATTGTGTGAAAATGAAGCTCTTTGGTGACATTTGCTGCTGTCCTACTTAGTATTCCCTTTCTGTCGTTGCCTTATGAACACAGTTCCTCCTTGGTGCCCTTTCTCGACCTCTGCAGTTGTTACTGCTCAACATAACTACAGCCTCAACATTGTCAAACCATTTCACAGTGACACTACGTCTCAGGCAATGTTAGGCCATTGCCAACAAGTAGCGAGTAACCTGTGCTGACAACACATTACAGCCCTGCCATAAACAATCATCGTCTCACTGAAGCAAAATGGCAGTCACATTAGAGCCGACTATGTAACAACATGCATAGTAAACTGGCACAGCAGCTTGCTAAACAAATCAGGGCAGCAGCCACACACGAGACTCAGGGCAACTGTGCCACATTGTCCCAGCTCATGCTGCCCTGGAGCTGGACCGGAGCCTACCTCTGCCCAGAAAGAATCCCTGGCGGGGAGGGTGGGGTGAGTAGGAAACCTCTGCCCCCTCACCCCTGTCCGCCTACCCCAACTGCTATGCTCTCACTCTGACGAGGATGCAGGACAATGGAGTCAGATCTTTGGATTCACAGATGAAGAGCAGCGGTGTACTCAGAATACAGTAGGACAGGTGGGCAGAAGGAGGGTCCAGCCACGCCCTTAAAGCAGGGAGGAGAGCCTGGCGCATTATGTAAGTACACTGATTTTAAAAAAATAAAGAATAATCTCTAAAGTGAGTCAGATGGAGACTTCCCTGGTAGTCCAATGGCTAAGAATCTGCCCGCCCATGCGAGGAATGCGGGTTTGACTCCCGGTCTGAGAAGATCCCACATGCCACAGGGCAACTAAGCCTGTGCACCAAAAATACTAAGTCTGCGCTCTAGAGCCATGCTCCCCAACAGGAGAAGCCACTGCAACGAGAAGCCCGTGCACCACGACTAAAGAGTAGCCCCTGCTCAACGCAACTAGAGAGAGCCCACGTGCAGCAACGAAGACCCAGTGCAACCAAAAATAAATACAAGTAAGTAAAGTGAGTCAGAATGAAGGGGGAAGAAAGGAGCAGGCATCAAATAAGGTGAAGAACATTGACAGGAACACAGAACAACACAATTTCTCAGAAGTAGAGCATACATCTCATCTGGAAGACCCAAATTACGAGGCTGTGGGCTAACAGAGCCAGGGCTAAAAAGAAGACTGAAGTTGAAAGGTTACTAAAAAAAAAAAAAAACCAATAAGGACCAAAGCAGAAACCAGATATCCACCTTTCTTACAAGGAGGGGAGAGGACTGCCTGTCATGGCAGGGACATGACATGAGACGCGATGTGACTCACTGAACAAAGTAAAAGCTCAGAGACCATGCTGTGGGCTAATGGCAAGGCTGATGTCCCTTCCTTCTCTCTCCTCCAGATGAGAAGTCAGGGTAGACTAAAGATGCTCACGGACCCCCTCTTGCTACACCTGATGAATCTGAAAGCTGTGACAGAGAAGGCAAAGGCTCAACACACAGAAAAGGAGCTAAACAGACCCAACTGGGAGGGAAACAGCAGGAGGTGGGAAGGAGGCAAATAAAATCTAAGTTGTCCCTGAATATCTCAGGAAAAAAGGGTGGTCAACCAAGGCAATCTGTTTTCCGAGTGCCAGCACACAGGAAGGTGGACAACTCTCATATTTCATTCGGAGGCTACCTCCTGGTACAGAGCGAACACAAGTTTGGCAGGTCCTTGAATGGTTAGAGCAATCTGATGATGGGCCATGGAATAAGACCAGCCCTCAACCAACTATAAACCTGCCTTCAGCACTGAGGCACAGAGCGAGGAGCACATCGTTGTCTGCATGACCCTCACGTCTCCCCTCAGCCCACCCTGCCACATCCACACACATCCCTTCAGAAAAGCTGAAGATGAGACAGCCCTAGTTTATTAACCCAACATACTGCAAATCTAATTAAAAGTCAAATACACAATACTCTCTTCAAAATCCAAATGTTCTTTACAGAAACATCAAGGAGGAAGGGAGCAGAGCTGAATGGCCCCACGAAGGTAATCAGAATTCATCTTCAGGGACTCGTACCAATTACTTGCAGCTCATTATCAGTGCTCTGTGTAGTAGGGGAACACCTAGAGACCACATCATTAGCGCCCTACACATTCATTATGCCACAAATGGAAACACCATAACAAAGCAACCCTGGTGTTCAGGGAAAGATAAGGTTTCAGTCCCCAGTTCCAGAACACTTAAGTCTATTCAAGTTTTCAGCAAAAATGTTGTTGAACCTGGGGGAAGGTGCAGGCTGGTTCTTTCTGCATAAAACCATAACCTAATAATTAATAAAACTGAGCGTTACTCTTTCTTACTATAAACTGAAAGTCTCAAAAACTCTTGGACAATGGTTTATGCTAACCTCTTTAGTTCCGACAACACAAGTTAAACGGTGCTTTTGATAAGAATGATTTAATATGCACGAAAACAATCAAATTAGCTGTATAAAAGTTCTGTCTCTTTCCATAAGCCAGCTGAAATGAAGAATAAAACCTCCCAAAGTAAAGCTAATAAAACAATAAAGAGGAAGAAGTTAAACTGTACAAAGTGAGCTTTTGAAGGATATTATCATGAAACCACTTCTGGAAAGAAAAGTTCTTCCCACATCAGCCAAAGTTATAAAACACATCTGAGGGAAAGTCTTGCCTGCCAAAGTGGGTAGGCATTGAACTTATTTATTTGCAGGGCTTTGGTTTGGAATGCAAATGTCAGAAAGAACATCACAGGAAGAGGAGAAATGGGAAAGGAAAGATTATTTGTTTTGTCATTTAAATTCTTTCATTTCTTTTTAAAGGCCTACAAAGTGGTTTCCAGTTCAGAATACCCACTATATTCACTTGTGGGATTCCCAAAGATAGGTGGAGAGGGCCAGGCTCCACGGAGTGCAGCTCAGCCGCACTCTTTTCTGAGTTAGGAGGACTGTATGCTAAGAGGGAGAGGGTCAAGACCCTTTCAACTAAAACACCACAAACCAGCTTTAGGATTGAAAGCACACGCAGGTTGAGATAGTACAGGAGGCAACAGTATAATTACCCCATTATGTTGCTATCTGCCCATTTAATTCAACGGATAGAGAAGAACCATTTATCTGTGAGAATACTCTGCTGGGGAAGATATAATAAAGATAATATGTTTGTGGAACTTGTTCTCAAGGAGCTTACAAACTAGTAAAGTAGTACATAAAGTCAGAAGAGAAGAATAAAGCAAAGCTTTACAGAAGCAACAGCTTTTGAAGCATCTGCCAAAAAAAAAAAAAGGGTGACAATGGGACAAGTAGAAATGGAAGGTATCTGACACAGAGTGGAGCAGAGAGCAAGTCACAGAAACAGGAAAGCACTGGGCGCTCAGGAAGAACAGCGGATGATTAAATTCAGTTGCATCAGCAGTTCTCAAACTCGATCAGGTTACAAAGCACCTGGAATTCATGATGCTCTCTGCAAAACAAGAAGCTATTTGTAGAGCTTTATAGAATAATGAAATATTAATCCCTCTTAAGAAGGAAGAACAATCTAATCTATGTTTAAAAGCATATGCACAAAGACTAGAATGGAAGAAATAATTTAAATTATGTTAACGTTTACACTTTCTATTTTACTGGGCAAAGAACACAATTACTTGACTTTTATAGAGAAGTATTTTGGTTCTGGTGGCAGAGCACTGATGAGCAGGAACACATCTATTTCCAGCTTGGTGCCATGGGAGATTATGTTACCAAACTTAATCTTCCATTGAATGCAATGACAAAACTAAATAAAATGAAATTTAAAATACCCTTCTAATCGATATCCATGGCCAGATAATAAGCAATATTCAAGCCAAAAGTAAAGCAAAGAGAGGAAAACAAAAAAGATTCTAGTTTTTGCCTTAGAAATATTTTACCAACCTGAGTTGAAATTTAGCCTTGGTTTCAGGTCCTCATAAATCTAGGGATTAAGAGCAAGGCACAGGGCCGACCTGCAGCAAGAAATCTAACCAGAGACTTCCCGTCAGAGCTGGCCATGAAAGACCCACACATTCAGTGCCAGGTGAACTAGAAATGAGCTATTTTCCCCTTTGAGTAAATTCAATGAAAATTTACCATCTCAAGTATTACTGTGAAGAAAAAAATACTCATTTGATAATTCATAATGACAAGTTAACCCTCATAGAGATTTAAAGTCTTAATTTACATGTAGTGGTCTGAAAAACCTCAATCCAAGATTATAAAGAGGTCCCACACTGGCAGTTCTGACAAAGGAGTGAAAGAATCAAATGCCTGCTAAAGCCACCTTTATTCCAAGTATCAAAGAATTCTTATAAATAAACTCCAGGAAACGTAAGCAACTCACAATCAATCATCAAACATGTCAGGAAACCAAATAAAATGCCATGAAGTGAAAGCTCATGATACAATGAACAGATACACGAATCAAGATTAATACTTCAGATATTGGAATTTCAAACAGAATTATTTTAAAATAAGTATGTTTAAATTTTCAAAAAAAAAAATTTAAAAAGAGAATAGTTTTGAAAAAGAGAATTTCTTTTGTGGTTCCCAGGACAAAGGTAAGGTGGATATAAAATGATCTCTTATAATGCCAGGAAGTAGAAGAGTGCTTAAAACAATAATATGAACACAAGGACACAGGTTGGTTTAAATGCATGTACCACTTGGTCAAATCTGGGACAACTCTACTAAAACAAAGTATAAGACTGTTGGAAAAAATGGGAATTTATAAATTACTGACTAAATTTTAAAAGGGTAAAAAACAGCTCTTATTTATATTAAAATACTAAAGACTGGAAGCTTGGAAGGAGTGATACAATCTTTCAAAAAAAATCATTTTATAACCATCCTGGTAAAGACTGGATAAGGCAAGAATTATTAATAAATGTTAAATAATGGGAGAAATTTTGATGTTGAACAAGCTATTTAAATGATCTCAGAGTGTTTCCCAGACAGTGCTTATTAGTACCAGGGATGAAAAACACAGTAATTATACAGTGGAAAAACTGGAAAACACCTTGACTGGGTAATAAAAACTATCACCAATGAGGGCCAGATGGATATTATAGGTCTCCGGATATAATACTCCGAGAAAGGAGCGTCACTTACGTAGCATCCTAGCCAAGAAAGCATAACTTCAGTATAACTATGAACATCAGATTAGGCAAGCCCCAAAGGGGAAACAGTCTACGTTAGAAAAAGAGGTGGGAAAGGAGAGAAGACTGTATTCTTTAAAAAATGCCAGTGTTAAAAGACAAGATCATAGAAAGTTTCCAGATTAAAGAAAGTTAAAGAGAGACAACCAGATGTAATACTTGACCCCATGATGTATCTTGTATAGAGGGGAAAAAAATGCAATAAAGAATAATATTAGGGACTTCCCTGGTGATCCAGTGGTTAAGACTCCATGATTTCAATGCAGGGGGTGTGGGTTCTATCCCTGGTTGGGGAACTAAGATTCCACATGACGTGTGGCACAGCAAATTAATTAATTAAATAGATACAATTTTTTTAAAAAAAGAATATGATTAGGTTAACTATAAAACTGGAATACAGACAGTAATTAGATAAAAGTATTGTACAAATGTTTTATTTACTGAAATTGATAATTGTACTGAGATAATGTAGGGGAACAGTCCTATTCTTAAAAAATATAAACTGAACTACTTAAGGCAAAATGTTGTAATCTAAGCAATTTACCCTCAATGGTTCAGGAAAAAGAATGTATGAGAGAGAAAAAGCAAATAATAACGCAGGATAAAATGACAACTGGTATATCTGAGTAAGACATGCAAAAGGAAATTTAAACCTAGATGCAGCACAGTTAAGCTTCAGAACACAAAAACCAATATAAAGTCTTAAAAGAAGGAAGAGAAGAAACACACTGCATCCAGTGAAGGAAGTAACAGGTATTTCAACCACAAGCACAGAACTGTGAAGACACCAGAATTACGTCCTCAATACGCCAAATGAAAACTGTCAACCTAACATTGAATATAATACAAGATACCTTTCCAAGTGAGGGACTCTGTACCAAGTACACAGGATTGGGCAGAACGAAAATGATCCAAGATAGAGAGTATGAGATGCAAGGGAAAATGAAGGGTATAAAATGGCGAAATGCAAGGTCAAATGTAAACAAGCAGTAGCTATGGAATAATTTTTTTAAATAATAAATACTAAATAGTAATGATGATGATGGTGGTAATAATTGCGGGGGCCAAACAATAGAATTAAGATATAATGTAAGAAAGAAGAATGAGGATGATGAGATTAAGCATTCAAAGTTTCCTGCATTAATAAATATCTTTCTTCTACTTCTAAATGACTTCAGACTTTGGAAAGTTCCTATAAAATTTGTAGAGTTACCACCAAAAGGATTGAAATAGTGCATGTAATTTCTAAAATAACTGAGAGGACAATGAAATGAGAAAAAAATAATCAACTCAGAGCAAAGCAAGGAATTAGAGGAAAAAGAAATACAGAAAAGCCAGTAAAAGAAAGTAAAAAATAAATTACAAATTTATCAGTAATTACAATGAATGTAAATGGACAAAAAATTTCAGTAAAAAAATAGATTATCAGAACAGATTGGCATAAAAAAATCAAAGTATTCAGTGCTTTAAAGAGTCTTCCTAAGAAGACAAAAGAGTCATGAGTAAAAAGGTTTCTCTTTTTTTTTTTTACATCAGAGAAATAGCAACTAGAAGTATGCTGTTGTACCTATAATACAATCAGGCGAAAAAGATTTTAAAGTAAAATAAAATTCTATAGATTAAAAAAAGCCATCAGAATAATAAAGTGTTCAATACCTAAGTAGGACCTAAGATTTCTAAAAATATATGCAATGTTACATAACCTCAAGAAAAGAAATATACTATACAGCAAAATTTGGCAGAACCACAATCCACAATACAGCTGGGAGATTTTAATACACCTCTTCTTAGTAGTTGATATATTAGTCAGAATAGTAAGTACTAATATAAATATAATTTCAGTAACAAAATTGACACGCTTGATTTTGTTGTTGTTGTTTACTTGCTAAGTCGTGTCCGACTCTTCTGCGACCCCATGAACTGTAGCCCGCCAGGTGCCTCTGTTCATGGGATTCCCCAGGCAGGAATACTGAAGTGGGTTGCCATTTCCTTCTCCAGGGCATCTTCCCAACCCAGGGATCGAACCTGCAACTCCTACACTGAAAAGAAGATTCTTTACATGAGCCATCTGGGAAGCCCATGCTTGACTTACTGTACATATAAATAACACTAAATTCAGTAATTTCAGGATATGTATGTGTATTTTTTCAAATTCTCAGAGATTACTTAGGAAAATGAACAATATACTGAACCACTGAGTCTCAACAAATTACAAAGGATTAGCATTTACATTAACTAGTTCCTAGTAATAGAAAAGAAAATCTAGAAAACAGCCATATATCTGAAATCAAGAATATACTTTAAATGTACATAAAAGAAGGAATCATAGGGAAAATAGGGTTTTAATTGAATAACAAAATGTGACATATAAAAATTTGTGAAATGAAGCTAAAGCAGTACTCAGAAATATTTAGAGCTTTAAGTATGGAGAACAGTGTGGAGATTCCTTAAAAAACTAGAAATAGAACTGCCATCAGTTAGACATATCACTCAGTCATGTCCGACTCTTTGTGACCCCATGAATCGCAGCACGCCAGGCCTCCCTGTCCATCACCAACTCCCGGAGTTCACTCAGACTCACATCCATCCAGTCAGTGATGCCATCCAGCCATCTCATCCTGTCGTGCCTTTCTCCTCCTGCCCCCAATCCCTCCCAGCATCAGAGTTTTTTCCAGTGAGTCAACTCTTCACATGAGGTGGCCAAAGTACTGGAGTTTCAGCTTTAGCATCATTCCTTCCAAAGAACTGCTATACAACCCCGCAATCCCACTGCTGGGCATACACACCGACAAAATTAGAATTCAAAGAGAAACGTGTACTCCAAAGTTCATCACGGCACTGTTTACAATAGCTAGGACATGGAAGCAACCTAGATGTCCATCCGCAGATGAATGGATAAGAAAGCTGTGGTACATATACACAATGGAGTATTATTCAGCTATTAAAAAGAATGCATTTGAATCAGTTCTAATGAGGTGGATGAAACCGGAGCCTATTATATACAGTGAAGTAAGTCAGAAATAAAAATACCAATACAGTATATTAATGCATATATATGGAATTTAGAAAGATGGTAACGATGACCCTATATGCGAGACAGCAAAAGAGACACAGATGTAAAGAACAAACTTTTGGATGCTGTGGGAGAAGGCGGGGGCAGGATGATTTGAGATAATAGCATTAAAACATGTATATTACCATATGTGAAACACACTGCCAGTCCAGGTTGGACGCATGAGACAGTGCTCAGGGCCAGTGCACTGGGATGACCCTGAGGGATGGGATGGGGAGGGAGGTACGAGGGGAGTTCAAGATGGGGGACACATGTACACCCATGGCTGATTCATGTCAATGTATGGCAAAAACCACTACAATATTGTAAAGTAATTAGTCTCCAATTAAAATAAATTAATTAATTAAAAAACATAAAAATGTTAAAAGGCTAAAAATGAATGAACCATGCATTCATCTCAAAATTAAGGGGAAAAAAACCCAAAACCTAAAGAGATTAGAAAAAGACAGTCAGGGACAAAAACTAAAATTAAAAAAAAAAAACATATAGTAGAGTATATAAACAGAGAGGAAAATACACAAGGTTCTTCTAGAGTTGGTTCTTTGATGGGCTACAAAAGCTCTTGCTGTTCGGGATGGGGAACACGTGTATACCTGTGGCGGATTCATTTTGATATTTGGCAAAACTAATACAATTATGTAAAGTTTAAAAATAAAATAAAATTAGAGAAAAAAAAAAAAATTCTTAGCAAAACAATCAAGAAAGACAAATAACCAAAAAATGTAAATAGAGGAAATAAAAAAACAAATAAGAGGAAATTAATGAAGAGAATTAATTATAAAGCAGTAACTGTTAAAACATTAAGAAGGTATTTAAATTACTTAATAAATTTGAAAGCCTCAGTGAAAATGTAGACATTACTATAAGACAATAAAACTGAGGCAAGAAGGAATAAAACATTTGATTGAAATTTTAACAAAGAAAGAAAGATTTTTTTAAATAAAAGCTTTCTAAAGAAATTCTACTCTCAGAAGGTTTAAACCAAGAGTTGCCCAAAGGCAAAAGTTAGAACTGGACATGGAATAATGGACTGGTTCAAAATTGGGAAAGGAGTACATCAAGACTGCATATTATCACCCAGCTTATTTAACTTATATGCAGAGTACATCATGAGAAATGTTAGGCTGGATGAAGCACAAGCTGGAATCAAGATTGCTGGGAGAAATAGCAGTAACTTCGAAAACGGAGATAATACCACCTTTATGACAGAAAGCGAAGAAGAACTAAAGAGCTTCTTGATAAAAGTGAAAGAGGAGAGTAAAAAACTCTCCTCTTTAAACTCAACATTCAACAAACGAAGATCATGGCATCTGATCCCATCACTTCATGGCAAATAGATGAGGAAACAATGGAAACAGTGACAGACTACTTTCTTGGGCTCCAAAATCACTGTGGACGGTGACTGCAGCCATGAAATTAAAAGACACTCGCTCCTTGGAAGGAAAGCAAAGACAAACCTAGACAGCATTAAAAAGCAGAGACACTACTTTGCTGACAAAGGTCTGTATAGTCAAAGCTATGGTTTTTCCAGTAGTCATGTACGCATGTGAGAATTAGGCCATAAATAAGGCTGAACACTGAAGAACTGATGCTTTTGAACTGTGGTGTTGGAAAAGACTCTTGAGAGTCCCTTGGACAGCACAGAGATCAAACGAGTTCATCCTAAAGGAAATCAGTCATGAATACTCATTGGAAGGATTGATGCTGAAGCTCCAGTACTTTGGCCACCTGATACAAAGAGCTGACTGATTGGAAAAGACCTTGATGCAGGGCAAGACTGAAGGCAGGAGGAGAAGGGGACGACAGGATGAGACGGTTGAATCACAGATTCAATGGACATGAGTTTGAGCAAGCTCTGGAAGATGATGAAGGTTAGGGAAGCCTGGCGAGCTGCATCCATGGGGCTGCAAAGAGTCAGACACACTGAGCACCTGAACTGAAAGTGGCCAGTCATCATTTTTGTAAATAAAGTTTTATTGGAATCCAGCTACACTCATTCATTATTTATTGCCTATGGCTGTTCTCACGATACAATGTGAGAACTGAGGACCTGAAACAGAGACCATGTGGTTCACAGAGTCTAAATTATTTACTATCTAGTATTGTACAGAAAAAGTCTGACAACCTTCAGGTTTGAAAAGTAAATTCTGTAACATCAAAGGCAGAAAAAATTCCATTCTGCAACTCAAGTTTTATTAAGTGAATATAGTCTTGATAATAACCTTCACAAAGATCATTTGAGGGAAAAAAATAACAAAACAATTTTACTCATAGATGAAAAAGTCCTAAATGAAATGTCAGAAAACTGAATCCAGCTCTGTGTAAAAAATACAATACATCATTATCAATTTCAGTTTAACTGAGGAATTACAGATTGATTTAACATTAGAAAATCAATTATTACATTTTATGAAGCTAACAAATTAGGAGGGAAATCTTATCATTTCAATAGATGTAGAAACTGTATAATAAAATTCAACAGCATTCATGACAAAAATTAAATCCTACCAAACTAGAAATAGAAGGGAACTTCCTTAATCTGATAAAGATTATCTGAAAACAAAGCAAAAACTGTACACTCTATTTAATGGGAAATGGAAAGTGCTTCCTTTAAGATTAAAGAAAGGAATCTTGCTATCAAGATTCCTATTTGTCATTTTACTTAATGTCCTAAGTAAAGAGATAAACTAAAGAGAAAAAATAAAAGATTAGAGATGAAACAAAACTGTCAGTATATACATATGAGATGACTATGCACATAGAAAATCCAGATGAAGCTGCAAGAAACTTATTAGTAAGTTTTGTAAGGCTACTAGATTCAAAATCAATACACAAAAATCAAATGCATTTTTACATAACAGCAATTAACTTTACAACATGTAAATTTTTGGTGCTATAACATATATAGCATGAAATTTATAAAATCAACCATTAAACATACAGTTCTATGGCCTTAAATCTGTTAATAGTGTGGTGGAACCATCACAATCATCCAACTCCAGTCCATTAAACAGTATCTCCCATTCCTTCCTCCCCAGCCCCTAAGAACTAGCATTCTAACTTTCTGTCTCCATGAATCTGACTACTCTAGCCACCTTATACGGTAAATCATACAGGATTTGTCCTTTAGTGACTGGCTTCTTTCACTTTGTACAATGTCCTCAAGATTCATCCATGTCACAGGATATGTCAGAATTTCCTTTTTTAAGGTTGAACAATATTCTATTATATAGAGGTACCACATTTTGTTTATTTATTCATTAGTCAGTGGACATTTGGCTATTGTGGCTTTTGGTGGACTGTAAATAGTGCTGCTATGAACACTGGTATACAAATACCTATTCAAGTTCTTGCTTTCAATTCTTTTGTGTACATACCCAGAAATGGAATTGTTATAGGGGGTTTTCCAGGTGGCTCAGTGAGTAAAGAATCCACCTGCAATGCAGGAGATACAGGTTCAGTCTCTGGGTCGGGAAGATCCTCTGGAGGAGGGCATGGCAACCCACTCCAGTATTATTACCTTGAGAATCCCATGGACAGAGGAGCCTGGCAAATTACAGTCCCCAGGATCACAAAGAGTCGAACACAAGTGAAGAGACTAAGCATGCACACACGCATGTATGGAACTGTTATAAATGTAATATTTTCAAATATTATTTGTAGTAGCATTAAAAACCTAAGTACCTATGAATAAATGTAATGGAAATGTGCAAGTATACTATAAAGAAACGTATAGAGAAAATCATAAAATTTCATGGAAGGCCAAAAACTTTTAAATAAAGGAACAGAAACAGTATATTCTAGGGTTGGAAGAAACAATATTATAAAGATGGCAATTCCTTCTAAATCATTCAACAGATAATGCAATTATAATGAAAATACAACACATTTTCAAGATTTGGGACTCGATAAGCTGATTCTAAAATTTACATGGCAGAGTAATGAGCCAAGAATCACCAGGACATCCCTGAAAAATAGTATGTATGTATATGCATGTGGTGTAAGGAGGGACCTTGACTTAAATGATAAAAAATACTGCTTAAAAGTAATAATAATTAAAGCAATATAGTGTTAGTATATGAATAAAATGACTAATGGAAAACAAACCTATGTAAATTTGGAGACTCAATTTACAACAGAGTTGGTCCTCAGATCACTGAGAAATGAATAGGTTAATACATTTTGGTACTACCATCGGACTTCCCTGGTGGCTCAGATGGTTAAGCGTCTGCCTACAATGCAGGAGACCCGGGTTGGGAAGATCTCCTGGAGAAGGAAATGGCAACTCACTCCAGTATTCTTGCCTGGAAAATCCCACAGACCTGATAGGCTATAGTCCATGGGGTCACAAAGAGTCAGACATGACTGAGTGACTTCACTTTCACTTTTATGCTTCACCGTATGGAGAGAAATGAAATTGAACTTTTATCTCACACAATACACAAAAATTAACTCTGTATGGATTAATTAAATGTGAGAGATAAAACTAGAACACTTTAGATAATAGTATAAAATGGTTTTAGGGCCTCTGAATAGAGAAGAATTCTTAAAACAAGATACAGAAAATACAAACTATACAGAAAAAGTAACAAATTCAACTAATTTAAAATTAAGAATTTCTATTTATCAGAAGACACCATAAACAGAATGAGTAAAGAAGTTACAATCTAGGAAATGATTTGTAACACAGATTACTCACAAAGTATTAGTGATCAAGATATGCAAAATACTCTTAAAACTGAGTAAGAGAAAATCCAACATCAAAACAAAAACATGGAGAAAAGATGCAAAAAAGCATTCTCAAAGGAGGACATGAGAACAGGCAAAAAAGTTAAAATTAAAAACCACAACAATGTTCTTAAACACACACAAGATACTATTCCATACCCATCCCACTAGCAAAAACTTAAAGGTCTGACAGTTAAAGAGTGTTTGTAAAAATGGAAAATAACTGCAACACATTTACACTGCTAGTGAGAGTGGCTGCTGCTGCTAAGTTGCTTCAGTCGTGTCTGACCCTGTGCAACCCCATAGACAGCAGCCCACCAGGCTCCCCCATCCCTGGGATTCCCTAGGCAAGAATACTGGAGTGGATTGCCATTTCCTTCTCCAATGCATGAAAAAGTGAAAAAGTCAAAGTAAAGTCGCTCAGTCGTGTCCAACTCTTAGCGACCCCATGGACTGCAGCCTACCAGGCTCCTCCGTGAGAGTGGAAATTGGTACAATTAATTTGGAAATCAACTTGGTATTATCCACTAAGGTTGGTCACATACCCTAAATTGCAACAACTCTAATCCTAGGTAAAAATCAAGAATATGTAAGGAGACATGCAAAAGAATAGTCATACAGCACGATTTGTTACAGCTCAAAACTGGAAACAACCTCTCTTGTTCACTGTTGGTCAACAGAGAATTTGTACACTGCTATAATGACACATACTATAACAGTACTTTGGCCAACTGATGCAAAGAGTCGACTCGCTGGAAAAGACCTTGATGCTGGGAAAGACTGAGGGCATGAGGAGAAGGGGGTGACAGAGGATGAGTTGGATGGCATCATCAACTCAATGGGCATGAGCTTCAGCAAACTCTGGGAGACAGTAAAGGACAGGGAAGCCTGGTGTGCTACAGTCCATGGGGATGCCAAGAGTGGGACACAACTGAGCAACTGAACAACAGATAGTGACACAATGGAACACAATGGCAATGGAAACGAATGCATCACAGCTACGCAGAACAACATTGTTGACTCTCAACAACTAAGGAGCAGAAAAACTGCAGAACTGATAACATTCACATAAAATTAAAGATAGGAATTGTTGTTTAGTGATACACACATAAACTGTAAGGAAACAGCTACTGGAAGTGATTCATTTTAGGTATTTATATGGTAAATCACTGTTTACTGTCAAAGAATTGGAATGGTGGATACAGTATTATTGCCAGTTTCCATCTTGACTCTATAATCTAGTCTAAGAGTACTACATTATTAGCAGTGCCCTGTTACCAAATTCTTCAAGAGTCAGGATTTACCAACCTGGATAAAGTTACTGTGTCAAGTTTTCAAAACACACACACACACACACAACAACAAAAAAACGTGATTCTCCTAGGTTGTTATGTGCTTATTTTTAACAACCAAGTTTAAGGTTTCTAAACAGTTTAAGGTCAGAGACAAAGATCAGCATGTCTGTCCCTTATACTGAAAATTCACCACTTTTTTATAAGATCTAAGTGGCCATGAATATAGGTAGCACCCATGCAGATCATATTAGAATGAAAAAGCCGTAAGAAACCTATCAGTTGTATCAAGTGGTGACAACATTCACATGACATCAGCTTCTGCTGCCCCTCAGTTACTCATGAAATTGTTAAAAGTGGGTATTTTAGATAAATGAGAAATTCAAGACCCTAAACAACTGAGCACTTTGACCACTAAATCCTTCAGGAATAGACTCCTGTGAGATGCTATAACAGAGAACAAAGAATTTTCCTACAACATGAACATGGACAGGTTGTTAGATTTTATTTAAGGGTTGGATTCATTTTAAAAGGTAGTTTAAACATTCTGGATGGCATTACTCAATTCTATAAGAATCTCTGTAGCTTAACTTTTGAAACAATTTGATTTTAACAGAGACTTCTTAACAATACAAAAGTAGGCTTATGCTATTAGGGTAAGTGAAAAATGGAGAATATAACATCTAAAGTAATATTTATAATATGATCTGGGTAAAGTATGAACCCTACTATGTTCATATTCTACTCAGATCTTTCTAAGGAAACATAGAAAGATGAGGAGGTAAATGGGAAGGGTTAACTATGGAGAATGAGATAATTTTTTCTTCTGTAGGTACTCAGTTGCCTCAGTCATGTTCAACTCTTTGCGATCCCATGGACTGCAGCCCACCAGGCTCCTCTGTCCATGGGATTCTCCAGGGAAGAATAGGGGAGTAGGTTGCCATTTCCTCCTCTAGGGGTTCTTGTATCTCCTGCATTGGCAGACAGATTCTTTACCATCGCGCCACCTGAGAAGCCCCAAAATATAAGGGGAGGTTCAGTCTAATGACTCAAAAGTCAACCAAAGGTCATGAATTTATAACAATCTTCATTACAAGTCTCAGTCCATCAAAGGAGTCAACGCTATTAAGAGTACACATACTGGGTAGAAATGATTTGTGGCATCATCCTTTGGTCGATGAATCAAAGGGAGGCAATGTCTCTAGAAGGTCATACTAATTGCTTCTGAGTTATCTCAAGAATGGACTGTGCTGCCTGTCATTGCCTTGAGATAGGTTACAACAGTACTGGGACAATGTATTTCTCTTTCAGAGCTGGCTCACTACTTTCTTTCAACCACAGTCAGGTTGAGCCTGGATAAGACCTGGATATGGTGTAGAGAAGTCTAGAGTGGAGTTCCTGCAAGCCTAGATCTCTCCACAGTTATCATGTATTGAAATAATGAAAGACCTCGGAAGTTCCCAAAATAATATTTCCAAGTCTATTTCTTTCGAGCTGAATCATGACTACTGTCTGATGAACCTTCAGAGGGACACAGAACAGCACAAAAGCCATCTAACCATTGATTAAAATCAGTTGTGTGTTTGGTACATATATGTATATACACTAACACATTCTCACCCTTCTCTCTCTCTCTCTCTTTTTTTTAAGGGAAACTAATTATGGAAGCCTGGCTCGAGGCTGTAATTTTGTAGAAGATGCCAGCATAGTTGTTTTCAAGTTAAAAAAAAGTTGCACTTTTGTACTCAGAGACCTCTTGTTTTAATTTATGCAAAGCTTAAAACATTTTGTTAGGCCTGAGTGAGACCATCTGTGCAAGAAATAAAGGATGCCTAAGGGTAAAATAGGCAAGAATAGTAATGCTGAATGTGTGGAGGGCGGCAGGCAGCCTACAGGCTTTGCAACTACTGCTGTGACCTTTACTACTTTAGAGAAGAAACAAGAGTAATTTCCATATATTGGCTCCTCTAGAAAAAGCCTGGCAATCCTCCCCTCTTGCTCTTTCTCTTTTTCCTCATTCCTTAATAATAAGAAGTTGGCAAGGCAGACCTTACAAAGAAAACTACAGCCAGTTTGAGAATCATGCTTTCACATACACACACACACACACACACACACACACACACGAGTGAGACAATCTGAGGGGAAAGAGACTAGGGATAAGAAATCAGGATGTATGAGATGAACTCAGAAGGAACATGATAACTATCTCAATTACTGGAGGAGTTATAAAGTAGAAGGAAGGAATGAAGAAAGGTATTACATGAGGGAATACTGGTATGTCAGGCACTTCCAAAGGGCATCCGTATTTAATTTTCTTTAATGTGAAAATGTTGCCTGATTTTATAACCCCAGAAAGTAAAAGAGGGACAAACAGAAAAGACATGAGACAGAAGGGGAAGTACGGATAGAAGGAGGTCGGTATGGAAGTGCAGTATAGGAGAAAGGGAACCAAAGACAGAATTGGTGACCTCCAAAGACAACAGACTGGCAGACCCTGGCAATGCTCTAGTCCTGACTGGATGACTACTTGCCTTGGAGCCTGTCTGAAAGAATGGGGTACGAGTTTCACACTCTTCCCAACTGCAAAATCTTAGTCTATGAAGTGAGGAGGTTTACAGGGTGGGTGAGAACCACTGGCGCCATCTGTGGTGGAAATCGGGGCAGTGGGGGCTGTGTCGGGTCTCTTTAACCAAAGACACCTGCAGCACCTACACTTACACTGTGTCTGCCACGACTCCCCTCCTAAGTGCCAGCCTCGGGAGAGAAGAAGGGTGCTGTCCTTGCTGAGCTACCCTGAGGCTCCAGACCAACAGGTCTAGACTAAGGGCTGTACAGCACCCGAACTGAGCAAGAGGTGCTGACCAAAGGAGAATAGGATAACTCGGGCTCCTGCAGCTTCAGCTGAATGCAGAAAGCATCCTGAAAGGAGCATTCCTCCTCCCTGCAGCCCTGCCATTTCGAGGTCGCTGGGTACCACTTTAACCCAGGTGTGTTAGAACAGCCTCTCTCTGTAACTCAAAGCTTTTTTTCAGAGACAGCAACATTAGTCTTTAAAATGATGGCTTTTCCCCCCATCATTCTGAAATTAACATTACAAAGGCCTGACCTTATGTGCATTAAGTATTCCCCAAAGGAGCGCAAGAATATTTTGTGAGTTTGTTCATATTGCATATCTTTCTTTTGATTACCTTTGGGGCTTATTAAGGAATCCATGCTTCTAACCCCTCCCATTTTTCTTACAGGGGTCCCACACGGGTTTGGGATGAAGGAATGGAGAAAGAACCCAAACCAAGGATGTAATAGTTACATCAAAGCCTAAAACACTTTTATTTACCAAAAGAAAGGTTTTTTTTAAAAAAACTTCAAAAAAAGTAATAAGCACTTTTATCTAGGGGATATATTTACAGCAAAATTATATATAGCTACAGTGTATGGCTAAAAAATGAGATCTTTTATATCAAACTTCTGAGGGTATAGAATTAGCTTTAAAACAAAGATAAGTATGTAGTGATAAAGCACTGAATGTCCTAAAAATCAAAATGATATGTGCAATTTTTTCCCCATTATACACTGTTTTTCTATGACTGTGGTCTAGAATCTTACATATAAACCAAAATGGATAAGGGCAAATGTGCATCAGAGGGGACTGATGCTGATAAAGACATCATCTAGGACAGAGGAATCTAGGTCTCCATTCAGATTTCAGCGCCATAAATCTGCATTGTAATCAAGAACTGCTGTTGCTTTGTCGTCTTCAGTTGCTTAGTCATGTCTGACTTTTCTGTGACTCCATGGACTATAGACTGCCAGGCTCCTCTGTCTATGGGGTTTCCCAGGCAAGAATTCTGGAGTGGCTTCCCATTTCCTTCTCCAGGGGGTCTTCCTGACCCAGAGATAGAACCTGCGTCTCCTGTATTGGCAGGTGGGTTCTTTACCACTGAGCCACCTGGGAAGCCCAATCAGGATCTAGAGGACGCCAAAAAACCTGGCTGGGAAGCGTTCCCCTAATTATCCAGGCAGGCAACCTATGTGTACAAGGCCACTGACACTATAAATTATCCAATGCCATGGGGCTGGGGGGGTCACTGTTAAATATTTCCAGACAGAGAGGACTTAACCTTGGATTCAGACCACCTAACTGCTCTTCAAAACCCAAATCAGACACCCAAAGTCCTCAAGCCTCTTTCTCTCAAGCATAAGCTCTGACTTCTCATTTCACAGTCTTGAGTGAAAAGATAATTTAAATAGGAAACCATTTCACTGAAACTTTTGCTTTTATAAACATTACATAGGCTTAAGCAAGAAGAAGAAAACTAAACATTCATAATCGTATGAATTAAAAATAGTCACTGTAAATGTTTTGATGTCTTTCCAGAGCTTTCTTTGCATACAGTTATTTTTTCAAATTAAGTTACCATGTTGTGCATGCTATATAAAACCAGAGGGTAGTATGCTCAATACCAAAAATGAAAGTAAGTCCTAAACAGATGAACTAAACATGGGCTCGAGATGGGGAGACAGAGGGCAGAGACTAACATCAATAAGGACGGTTTCTAAAATGATGTAAGCGATACTTGATGAGCGGAGGAGGGAGCACAGTGGGAGCCCCTGGGCCTTGTTCTGCACTCAGCTCACTCCTTCTGCTCCCAAGATGACACGTGCACTGCCGTCACTTATGTAGCACCTTCCAAATGCCAGGCATGTTACAGCAGTCTCATGAAAACCACGGGACACAAGTATTATTAAACACTATTATTTTATTATAATCATGGAAAACTAGGACTTGAAGAGTTAAGAAACTTTCCCCAAGAGTTAAAGGGTGGTTCAGGGAATAATCACAACCAAACGTGTCTGACATCAAAGTCAATGTTACTAGTTTACCAGGTTGCATCTATAGTCGGCTCCAGAAGATCCACTCTAGTGAACTCAGCTGTGTTGTCTTAAATCTCTTTCTCTGGATGAGCACCTGTACTCCTAGGCTACTGCAGTCACGAAATTCTGGCTGTTAGGAAGAGCAGAGTCACTCCAGACAGCTCATTCAGCCTCTATGGACTATACCAGTCCTGTGTCATCTCTTATTCTGCATTCATGGCTCTGACTATACTATTCAGTGACTCGTTAATCCCATCCGGCCCCATAATCCCTTTCTCACCACTATTTACCCCATGCCATTCTTTAGTCACTAAGTCATGTCCAATTCTTTGTGACCCCAAGGACTGTAGCCTGCTAGACTCCACTGTCCATGGGATTTCTCAGGCAAGAAAACTGGAGTGGGTTGCCATTTCCTTCTCCAGGGGGCCTTCCAAACGCAGGGATCGAACCTGCATCTCCTGCATTGGCAGGAGGATTCTTTACCACTGAGCCACCTGGAAAGCCCCTACTTACTCCATGGTACCACTTAACATTATTTGTTTATGCTCTATTTTCATAATTAAATGTACGTAGACAGCAGGGGCAGGGTTCAGTATTTCCTCCATTCTTGGGTACACTGCATTACAGACAGTAGGTCCTCAGTAAACACAATTTTTTTTCCAGAATCCCAGAGGAGTATGGTTCATGGAACGACTCTTTCCATCCATTTCCAAAACTTAGATAATGGGGTTGGTTCTACATAAACTCTGTACACAGGGAAGAAAGAGATGGAAGTTTTAAAAAAATTATTCCTCTTAATTTTCCAAACTATTGAAGATAACTGAAAAATCATCTTCTTCAAAGACAAACTAAGAACTAGAATAGGTACTGTGTGTATGTGTTAGTCACTTCAGTCGTGTCTGACTCTTTGCAACCCCATGGACTGTAGCCCACTAGGCTCCTCAGTTTATGGAATTCTCTAAGCAAGAACACTGGAGTGGGGTAGCCATTCCTTTATCCAGGGGATCTTCCTGACCCAGGGATCAAACCCAGGTCTCCTACACTGCAGGCAGATTCTTTACCACTGAGCCACCAGGGAAGCCCACAGTAGATACTTGGGCCTGGTAAAGAGAGGAGTTAGGGAGCCCAGGCAGAGAAGGCAACGGCACCCCACTCCAGTACTCTTGCCTGGAAAATCCCATGGACGGAGGAGCCTGGTAGGCTGCAGTCCATGGGATCGCTGAGGGTCGGACAAGACTGAGGGACTTCACTTTCACTTTCATGCATTGGAGAAGGAAATGGCAACCCACTCCAGTGTTCTTGCCTGGAGAATCCCAGGGATGGGGGAGCCTGGTGGGCTGCCATCTATGGGGTTGCACAGAGTTGGACACGACTAAAGTGACTTAGCAGCAGCAGCAGCAGGGAGCCCAGGTGGATTAGTTCACCTGCCCAGGCATCGAAGCTGGAGAAGGCGCTGGAGATGGAGAGAGGTTGAATGCTTGTGGAAAACTGAAGGGAGGTGAGGAAGGAGATTCTGGAAATTCAGATAAAGGTCACCAAATAGTATCTGGACAAAGAAACACGGGGAATCTCCATCTATATGAGTAACTGCCTTTTTCCTGCCAAATTACGTCTGCCAACGAGAGCTCTACTCATGAAAGCAAACACTTAGTTAGGGGTTTTACTAATTACTAAACTGACAGCTGTGGCATGTGACTGCCTGGTCAGGCCTATAACCACATGTTCATATGTGCCGTGTGTGTGTGTGTGTGTGTCTGCAGGAGCACACACAGAGCCAGAAATTCATTTTTCTCTGATGATGACTGCAGCTTAGAAAATGGTCTAAGGAAGAAGGACTATAAGGCCTGGGAAGAGGAATAAGATGACAATTTGTGTTTACTAGGGACATGCAGGGATCTTAGCCTTCTGATAGTTAAACACAAAACCAACCAACCAACAAACCAAAAACAAGGAGAAGACAGAAAATGTAATGTGTAACAGATTCTGAGCAGCTAAAAGTGGACTGGAAAAAAATCCTGGCTCTCTGGATGGAAAAGAGAGGCTGGTGAGATCACCTTAAGTTAGCAGAGAACTTGACAGGCTCAGTTTTTGCTGAGTCGCTAAGTAGTGTCCCACTCTTTTGTGACCCCATGGAATATAGCCCGCCAGGCTCCTCTGACCATGAGACTTTCCAAGCAAGACACTGGAGTGGGTTGCCACTTCTTTCTTCACGGAATCTTCTCGATCCAGGGGATCTTTCCGATTCAGGGATTGAACCTGCACCTCCTGCATTGGTAGGTAGATTTTTTTTTTTTTTTATCACTGAGCCACAGGGAACCCTGATAGGCTCAGAGAGGAAGGGAAATAGGACGGGCGGGCAGTCCAAGGGGGTGATCCATTAAGGAAGTACCTTGTGCCCCACAAAATGGCAGCATCAGTGTCAGCCCTTCCGAGAGGCCTTGTGAGGGTGGACAGCACTGAATTCCTCTCTGCTCACTGGGCCTGCTGGAGACATCTAATGAAACAGCCCTGTCGGGGGTGGCCCCTGGGTAACATTTTCACTCCCACATTCCATTTTCGGTTTAGGTCGAGATTTTCAAGAAGACAGCAAGCAGCACTCGAGTCCCAGGTGACAAGATCTGCTCAGATTTAGTCTTTGAATGTTGCAAATTAAATTCCCTCATCAGGCCTCTAATCACTCTTACCAGATGGGGCTTGTGCTCAATTTTGGATCCACAGGAAATTTAATGGTTATTGTTTCTGTTTAAATAGGAGATTATTGCATTTTAATAAGTTCTCTTTGGGACTTGCAGCAACAATAGAGCACTATGAATTACTGTAGATAGCTGTTACTGCATGCTGGGGAAAAATCAAGTTACTAAGTGTGACAAGTTGCTTTTTCTTCCCTTCCAGCAATCGCTCCGAGTGTATTTACCACCAAATTAAGTATGTGCCGAGGGGATAATATTTTTATCCTGCCGAGGGGGAGAAGGAGCTTGTCTGTGGATTTTCATTAAAATGACACATCTGTTCAGCAATTTCACAAAGTAATTCTGCTGAAAGTTTTATCAGCTAATTTTAATTATTCACTCCAGTGGGTTGAATACAGGATTCATCATGTTGAATTAATACATTTGACGGGAATTTCACAAAGAGGGGGAGAAAAAGCAATCAACAAATTGAATTGTCATGCAATATGGATTAAATTGAGATTCTTTAATTAGGATAAGCCTGAGATTTGGTATTTTGAAGGTATTAGAAAGCTTAGCAATACAGTGGTAAAGATTAAGAAAATGCAATTAAATATTACACTTTGGACACACAGCCAGGATATCATGTGAGCAGAAGAGTCCTCCTTTGAGCGGAGCGGTTAACAGTGTCAGTTTCTAGGACTGCTCAGTGCTGGGACTGCAGCTCTGCCAATGAGGGACAGCTGCTGTTTGTTTACCGGAGATGAAGTGAAAGGTAATTGTGTTTTAAAAGACTGGAAGCTGACTCCCTGATTTAAACTACAATGAGACAATTGTGGCAGTGACAATGAACACATAACCAGATAACACAGTTTCAAGTGTAACTCAGCAGTCATTAGTTTTGTGACCTTGGGGGGGGAAAAAAAAAAAGCAGATTTTTATTGAACATCTATTATGTGCAGACACTGTATTAGACATAGAGGACACCAGTGAACAAGATATTCCCTGTCTAAGGAGGCCAGCAGCCTATAGCAAGGCCACACCCTGGGTCTCAGTCTCTTCACCTAAATGGCAAACAGGTGGGGCCAACTGAGCTCTCTGAAATTCTACAACAGGAATTAAAAATAACTGTGCTAAGCTCACTTTATGAAGGAAGTATATGATGTGACTCAGAACTAAACAGCAGCAGAGAACACGAGGTAAAAAAATCACTGTTCCGTTGGCCCTCTTTTCCACATATGCATGTTTGGGTGACGGGTGTGCATGCAGAGCTGCCCATAATGCTCTCTGCCAATGTAGAATAACATGGAGTGCAAAGACACGTCATGCAACTGGACAAAGGAAATTTCAGTGGAGTAAGTGCAATTACTGCCAGTGAATGCATTACAAAGTACATTATTATACCTTAGGTGAGCCCCCAAGTCTTGCAAAAACTTGTTTATATACGTAAAACCAAACAGAAGCTGAAAGTGGGAGGAGAGAAAAGCAATTTTCATTGAGGAGACAAAATATACTTGCTGAAGTAGAGGAAACAGTTCTACTCTGAAAGAAGTAGTCTGAGATTCATTTCCGCTTTACCTCGTAAAACTGTAACAGGTACACAGATCAGGATCATAAGCATCAACGAGAAAGACAAGACAGGAAGAAAAAGCATTAATGAGAATATGTTAGTGGGAAGAGAGTATTGACCTAACTTCCTGAAAAGTTGAAAACTGCTTTTCAGTTCCAAACAAAATGCTCACTCACTCCACCTCCACAAGGGAAAGTAGGCCATATACGTTCACCAGGGAAACTGCACAAGCTGCTTTGCTATGAAGTGAAGTGAAATGAAAGTCGCTCAGTTGTGTCCAACTTTTTGTGACCCCATAGACTATACAAGTCCGTGGAATTCTCCAGGCCAGAATACTGGAGTGGGTAGCCAGATCTCCCCAACCCAGGGATCTAACCCAGGTCTCCTGCATTGTGGGAGGATTCTTTACCAGCTGAGCTACAAGGGAAGCCCAAGAATACTGAGTGGGTAGCTTACCCCTTCTCCAGCGGATCTTCCCGACCCAGGAATCAAACCGGGGTCTCCTGCATTGCAGGCAGATTCTTTACCAACTGAGCTATCAGGGAAGCCCCTGCTTTGCTGTAACAATGACAAATACGATAGAGTCTCATACGAGATGTGAACAAATGGTGATGTATTTTTGAGCACCGAAAGGAAAACTGCAAAATATAAATTGAGTTTCTGGTTAATACATTCATCTTTTAAAATCTTTTGGGAATTTTAATAACCATCTATGTTCATTCATTCAACAGTTGTTTATTGAGCATAACTCTGTACTACACACTACTCTCAACACTAGGGATAAAGCAGTGTATACGGTCCAGACATTGCTTCCATAGATCTGACATTCTGGTCTGGGTTCCTGGCAAAAAAAATAAAATGTAATGTCAAAGAGTGGTAAGTTGTATGAAAAAAAACAGAGCAAGTTTCAGAGAACAGAGAATAATTAATTATGGAGGGTACGGTTTTTCAAAGGGTAGTCAGAGAGAACCCCTTCGAAGAAATGACATCTGGGTCGAAGCCTCCATGAAGTATTAGCCATCTGGTTCTCATATTTTTCCATTTTATATTTTTGTTTTCTTTACTGTATTCTGGCTTGGTCTCCTGGGAAATATCATGGTTAAGATGGAAGGAGCACAAACACTAGTTGCTCTGTTATCTCAGGGAAGGAATAAGCTCTCTGAGCACCAGTTTCCCTATCTAAGAAGTTAGGAAAATTTAAAAAGATAAAGAACACAGAATACCCAAAACAGGGAGCAAAACAGAATCATCTACTTCTCCCTTTTCTGTTCTTCTTATAGATAATCCATTATTTAAAATACAATTTGAGAGACTTCCCTGACAGTCCAGTGGTTAAGACTCTGCCTTCCAATGCAGGGGACACAGGTTCAATCTCTGGTCAGAGAACTAAGATCCTACATGCTGCAGGATGTAGTCAAAAATTTAAATTAATAAAAAAAATTGTTAAAAAAAAAGAATTGGAAACATTGAGGATAGAATAGGAGGCTATATGCAATCAAGAACAAATCACTGTGAAAGCCAGAAGTCAAAAAATTTTTTAAAAATAAAATAAAGCAAAATGTGATAGCAGGAAGGATTCTTGGAAATTACATACTTCAGTATCTTCAATTTACCAATGGGAAAAATAAAAGGCCTCAAAGATGAAGGAAAAACCTCACAGCTGTCATCCCGCCATAGACAAGTTCTACCAAGAACTCTTTCTGTTACACTAGTGTTTTTCAAATTTTCACCTGTGAAACTGTTTTTCAGATGAAAGCTTACCAAATAGTCCAATACAAGAAACAGATAAACAAGAGCTGGTGAGCTCTGCCAACCCCTTGAAGAGAAAGACAAAGAATGAACAAATGATGCTGTGATGATGAAAGAGAAACCATGGAAGAAAACTCAGGGAAATTCCTTAAAAAAATATGAAAGGTAATGGAAACCCCTAAGCAGGTCCAAAAAAAATTGGAGATCTCTTTCCTCTATCACCTGGATTAAAAAGGGAAAGTGAAAGTCACTTGGTCGTATCTGACTCTTTGTGACCCCATGGACTGTATAGTATTCTCCAGGCCAGAATACTGGAGTGGGTAGTCGTTCCCTTCTCCAGGGGATCTTCTCAACCCAGGGACCAAACCCAGCTCTTCCACATTGCAGGTGGATTCTTTACCAGCTGAGCCACAAGGGAAGCCCAAGAATACCGGAGTGGGTAGCCTATCCCTTCCCGACCCAGGAAACGAACCAAGGTCTCCTGCATTGCAGGCAGATTCTTTACCAACTGAGCTATCAGGAAAGCCGTGGGTTAAAAAACACAACATATATCAAAGATAATTTTCAGTTCAGTTCAGTCGCTCAGTCATGTCCGACTCTTTGCGACCCCATGAATCACAGCACGCCAGGCCTCCCCGTCTATCACAAACTCCCAGAGTTCACTCAGACTCACGTCCATCAAGTCAATGATGCCACCCAGCCATCTCATCCTGTCGTCCCCTTCTCCTCCTGCCCCCAATCCCTCCCAGCATCAGAGTCTTTTCCAATGAGTCAACTCTTCGCATGAGGTGGCCAAAGTACTGGAGTTTCAGCTTTAGCATCATTCCTTCCAAAGAAATCCCAGGGCTGATCTCCTTCAGAATGGACTGGTTGGATCTCCTTGCAGTCCAAGGGACTCTCAGAGTCTGCTCCAACACCACAGTTTAAAAGCATCAATTCTTCGGCGCTCAGCCTTCTTCTGTGAACTGTCCAACTCTCTGTCCAACTCTCACATCCATACATGACCACAGGAAAAACCATAGCCTTGACTAGACGGATCTTTGTTGGCAAAGTAATGTCTCTGCTTTTGAATATGCTATCTAGGTTGGTCATAACTTTCCTTCCAAGGAATAAGCATCTTTTAATTTCATGGCTGCAGTCACATATATCAAAAATAATTAGTAATTTAATTACTAATCCATTCCATTCCTTTTTTCGTGGTCATTACATGTGCAGTTTTTCTGTTCTTTTTTATTTCTTTCCCTTGATTCTGGACCTTAGTTCATGTTCTTTTCTGTCACTTCTTCCCAGACCCCAGATGTTTTCTTTCTAGCACCCATGTCAGCTCAGTCACCCTCCCTCCTTACCTCTGGCTTGTTCTCACTCAGGGAAGATCACTATTGTGATAGCATTCCCATTAAGTTCTGTTAAAACGACCAAAAATGTCTGTAATTTACTCTCAGCATCTCCAGTCACTAAAGAACCAATGTGGGAAATTCCATGGTGGTCCAGTGGTGGGAAATCTGCCTGCCAATGCAGGCAACACAGGTTTGATCCCTGGTCTGGGAAGATTCCACATGTTTCAGGGTTAACTCAGCCCATGTGCCACAACTACTGAGCCCGTGCTCTGCAACAAGAGAAGCCACCACAACGATAAGCCCATGCCCCAAATTTCGAGAGTAGCTCCCACTCCCCCAGCTAGAGAAAAGCCCATGTGCAGTTAACAAAGACCTATGTCAGCCCAAAAACAATTTTTTTAATTAAAAAAAAAATCTTTAAATAATTTTTGTTTTTTAAAAAAAGAATCAATGTGCTCAGCTACCTGTTTCCAATCCAGCTCCTAAGAATGAAGAGTTGAGGCAGACAGGCAGCTGCCCCTAGACTGGTGAACACAATGTGAATCGAGTATGTGCTGTGTGGTGGAAAGCAGGCTGAACATCTGCTACGCATCCATTCAACCAACAGGTACTGTATCCTGCCATATGTCAGTTACCCTGCCAGGTGACAGAAACACAGAGGTTGGAAGGTGTTCTGCTTCCACATCTAGGAGAGGCAGTGCACCCATCTAAACTACAGACAATAGCATGTATTTTAGTTTTCAGTTCAGTTCAATTCTGTTGCTCAGTTGTGTCCGACTCTTTGCGACCCCATGAATTGCAGCACACCAGGCCTCCCTGTCCATCACCAACTCCCGGAGTTCACTCAAACTCATGTCCATCGAGTCGGTGATGCCACCCAGCCATCTCATCCTGTCGTCCCCTTCTCCTCCTGCCCCCAATCCCTCCCAGCATCAGAGTCTTTTCTAATGAGTCAACTCTTCTCATGAGGTGGCCAAAGTACTGGAGTTTCAGCTTTAGCACCAGTCCTTCCAATGAACACCCAGGACTGATCTCCTTTAGAATGGACTGGTTGGATCTCCTTGCAGTCCAAGGGACTCTCAAGATTCTTCTCCAACACCACAGTTCAAAAGCATCAATTCTTTGGTGCTCAGCCTTCTTCACAGTCCAACTCTCACATCCATACATTACCACTGGAAAAACCACAGCCTTGACTAGACGGACCTTTGCTGGCAAAGTAATGTCTCTGCTTTTGAATATGCTATCTAGGTTGGTGATAACTTTTCTTCCAAGGAATAAGCGTCTTTTAATTTCATGGCTGCAATCACAATCTGCAGTGATTTTGGAGCCCCCCCCAAAATAAAGTCTGACACTGTTTCCACTGTTTCCCCATCTATTTCCCATGAAGTGATGGGACCGGATGCCATGATCTTCGTTTTCTCAATGTTCAGCTTTAAGCCAACTTTTTCACTCTCCTCTTTCACTTTCATCAAGAGGCTTTTTAGTTTTAGGTAACAATAAAAGGTAGCACAGAGAAGTTGATAATGACACACCCTGTGAGCCGCTCCTGCATACGACACAATGATGTGAATTTCATAAGCTTCGACCAGCTGTGTATGTCAACATGCTCTCTCAACACACAGGCTTTTCTGCCCCAAATTAGTGGCACAATAAACCTTCATAATCAGTGGGTTTTGAGGAAAGCCATTTACTCAGTAATGTTAGGAAATGATTCTTTAACGTGAATTTTTCTACAAGCACAAGGGCGGAAAACCGCACTTCCACTTTCCCACTCCGGGTTCATCGGAATCTGCCCATCACTCTGAGGACGTGAGGTCCCCTGGTGAGGGGCAGTGAGGAGATTCACAATCTCTGTCCCTTGTTTCTCACAAACAATTAATACAAGCACCACAAGATTTATAAGAAGGAGGCTCATGTTTAAGACCTTTAACAAAACAACGGTCAAAGGACCAACCTTCACAAGATCCAACTAATAAATGTAATTCTTTTTCAAATTTTATTTATTTTAATTGAAAGGCAATTACTTTACAATACTGTGATGGTTTTTGCCATACATCAACATGAATCAGTCACAGGTATACTGAGTCTGAGTTGCTGAGTGAGGGCACAAGGTTATATCTAAAGAGAGGGCTGACTTTATGCTTGGAGAGTGAAAGAGAGCAAGATACAGGCTGTTTCGTCATCTGTAAAATGTAAACAAAATACCACAGGACTGTTAAGAACAGCAAATGAAGAAAATACATAAAAAAAAGCAACTGGCACAATACCTGGTACACATGTAAGCAAGCACTGAATGTTTCCAGGAATAATAATGTCATATAAGATTATTATTATCATAATTATTAGGTAGAGGAGTGAAAGAGTGTGAAGGATAGATCAGAGATCTTATAGGAAAGAAGAAAACACTGAGACAAAAGAAACGAGAAAGATATCATAGGGACGTAAATGGAAAGGTTAACAATATTCAAGAAATACCAAAAAAAAAAAAAGAAAGAAATACCAATCCTAGAAAAAGGAATAATCCCCAAAGCTTAAAAGTTTTGACATGTGCTCTACCCATCTAGTATACATTGTGAGATCCAAATAAAATAATACATAATATAAAATTAACATGCTATCTATTAATATATACTGAAGGAATGATGCTAAAGCTGAAACTCCAGTACTTTGGCCACCTCATGTGAAGAGTTGACTCATTGGAAAAGACTCTGATGCTGGGAGGGATTGGGGGCAGGAGGAGAAGGGGACGACAGAGGATGAGATGGCTGGATGGCATCACTGACTCGATGGACATGAGTTTGAGTGAACTCCGGGAGTTGGTGATGGACAGGGAGGCCGGGCGTGCTGCGATTCATGGGGTCGCAAAGAGTCGGACACGACTGAGCGACTGAACTGACTGACTGACTGACTGGCACTATGATAACAACTAAAATGTCAGGAAAGCACAACATACTGAAAACACACATGTCCATGGATTCTGGTCCACAAATGTGAGTTAAATGTCCGGCTAGAATTTCTAACAATAAAACCATGGCATCACATGATGGAATTCAGCTGTGGTGATTACAAACCATGAACTAGAGTTTATCTTTTTCTGTGAATACTACAAAATCACAACTGTTGCCTACTCTGCTTGTGATCAAACTTTTGAATAAGTTTGAACCACGGTCCCATTCTATCAGATAATAAGCAGTAGATGCTAAACAAATGTCCCCCGGTAGTAAAGCTTGTGCTTCTGAGTGTGCTCAGCTGTGTTGCGCTGCAGCCCGCCAGGCTCCTCTGTCCAAGGGTTTTTTTCCCAGCAAGAATACTGGAGCAGGTTGCCATTTCGTCCTCTAGGGGATCTTGAGATTCTTTACCACTGAGCCACTGGGGAAGCCCTATAGTATAGCTAATACTGGGTTGCCATTGCCTTCTCCGAATATGGGGCTATAAGGCACTCATTTTCATGCCTGATTTGTTAGCTCAAGCCTGCTGCATATGAAGTCCCTGTCCTGGGCCTCAAAGGGAAAATCAGCCATGGTGACCCTTGTGGTCTTCTCTCCGAAGTCTAAAACTTGATTCGGGCCCCGAAGGAACTGTTTCAACATCAAAAAGGACAGAAAGGGAAGTCCACCAAAAATTAGACCTTCGTTTGACTGTGAAAGCAGAGATGAAAAGAACACTGCTGTTGATGAAAAAATATACATCACATAAAAGCCAAGGGACTAAATCAAACTTGAAAAATTTATCTGCCTGCAATTCCCTCTTTAAACTCAGCAGAGCTGGAGTCATAGTCACAATTATGCAAGGTCCATTAAGCAACTGTTTTCCCCTCCTCTTCTCCTTCTGTCCTTCACAGCTCATGTTACCCATCCCAGTTTCAACCGCTTTCGAGAAGAAAAACCACCATCAAGATAAAAGCCCACAATTCCTATACCTCACAACCGTAATACTCATTTCCTCAGGCAAAAACATTTCCAAGCAAGCCCAGGACACAGAGACTGTGGTGTGTACTTGTACAAATATACATGCATATATTCTTGCAGACATGGGAGGGAACATAGCAAAGAGATAGAAAAGCAGTAACACCAAAGAGTCTTATAAAAAAAGGTCCAATTCTTTAAGTTCAATGTAGAAGGTCACAGGGCCTCCATCATCTCTAAGAATAAATTTTTTTCTAACCCAGTACACAATATGTAAAAAATATAGATATTTTATAGAGACCACTAATTCCTGCTTTTGTGTATGAAAAAAATAAACACTACTGATAATGTTATGGAACATGTAAAGGAGCATAAAAAGTAACAAATTCTTTTTAACCTTGACCTAGTTAAATACTTTAAAGAAAACTCAGAACTAGAATTTTTTTAAAATTTGCAAATGAATATTAATGAGCACCAACTGCCACTTGTCTTGTCATTATTAATTATTAAATATAGGCCTTTGATAAAAGAAATGCAAATAAGTTTAATGTACATCCACCTAAAATGTTATACAAATATTAGTGATACCTGTGATGACAATGACAGAAACAAGAAAAAAACACTCAATATAATGATAACTTTTGAAAAAGAAAAACAGGCAAGAGCCCAAATTACATATTCATTATGTTACTTGGCCATATTAAAATTATACACATCCATGTTCATAAAAATGCATATAGAAGAATACTCTTTGCAGCTTTATTAATAATAACTCCACACTGGAAATAACCCAAAGTGTTATTTGCTTAGTTGTGTCCAACTTTTTGTGACCCTATGGACTATATAGCCCACCAGGCTCCTCTGTCCATGGGATTTTCCTGGCAAGAATACTGGAGTGGGTAGCTATTTTCTTCTCCAGGGGATCTTCCTGACCCAGGGATCAAACCTGGGTCTCCTGCTATTGCAGGCAGATTCTTTACCATCTGAGGCCCATAGAAATAACCCAAAGGGTCCACCAATAAGAAAAGTGTGACACATATAAATAAAATACTACATGGCAATTAAAAAATAACAAATCCCTGCTACACCTAAAAACAAGGATGAATCTCAGAAACTATTACATAGAATGAAAGTGTAACAGGAGAGAACCTTTTGTATTCCTATTACAAGTTAATCACTAAAGGGATGTTGCTGGTAAATTATATATAATGGCCCATCTCTGGGAACCCTGCCTTCCAGGTAATGAGCATTAAGCCAAGATACCTTTGTTTAGCTCACAGGAAACATCCTGACCAGGCCCACCTGTGAATGTCAGCAGGGAGGAAGAAATTAACAAACCCCCTCTGGAGGTTAATGGGAACCAGGAAGCGCTTGACTTTTCTCCCTCCCCTTTCAGTATAAAAGCAGCCTGAATTGTAACTCAGGCAAGATAGTTCTTGGGCGAGCTGGGAGGCCTTCCACCGTTTTCTTGGTTTGCTAGTTTTCCCAAATAAAGTAGTTATTCCTTCCTTCAACACTCTTCTCTGGATTTATTGGCCTGTTGTGCAGTGAGCAGTTAAGAGCACGGACTTGGTAACAGATTTCACTGGGCCAGTCAAGGAGCCTTGCTGCTTGTGGCCAGCCTACCCCGGCTGCGGGATTCTCAAGTCAGGCCTTAGCAGCAGGACCAGGGACCACTTGTCCTGAGCATCTGCCCTTTAAAGTTCCCAAAAGAGGCCCCGCTGCTCTCCAGCACTTGACAGTTGGAACAAGAAATCAAGCCACTGGGCTCCATGCAGTAAGGTAAGGCACTCTGGTGTGTTCAGCCAGAAACTTTATTTCCTTTCTGTCCGGGGCTTTTTCTCTGGAATAAGCCAATTTGCTTTGTATTTAAGTGGGACACCACGTTGGAGAGAGGAAAGAGTTGTTGGACTCTTACCCACAGGCTTGTGAAGCAGTTTGTTTCTTTGGATGCACACATGTGTGTGTCATTTGTGTTTAAATGACGGCCCTAATGAAACCTATCTACAAAACAGAACCAGACTCACAGACACAGGGAACAGGCTTGTGCTTGCCAAGGGGGAGGGCGATGGAAGAGGGATAGACTGGGAGTTTGGGATTAGCAGGTGCAAACTAGTATATGGAGAATGGATAAAGAACTGAAGTTCTACTGTATTACACAGGGTTGTTTTGTTGCTGTTCAGTAGCTAAGTCGTGTCCAACTCTTTGTGATCCCATGGACTGTAGCCGATCAGGCTCCTCTGTTCTCCAGGTAAGAATACTGGAGCAGGTTGCCATTACCTTCTCCAGTGGATCTTTCTGGATCAGGGATTGAACCCGAATTTCCTGCACTGGCAGGCGGATTCTTCACTGCTGAGTCACCAGGAAAATCTTGTAACATAGGGAACTATATTCAATATTCTGTGATAAACTATAATGGAAAAGAAAATTAAGAGTGTGTATATATATAATATATATATAACTGAATTGCTTTGCTGTATATAAGAAATTAACACAACATAGTAAATCAACTATACTTCAATAAAAAAAAAAAAGAATTTTGAAAGGAAAAAAAAATGGGAAGGTTTCAACTATCTCTAAAGAAAGTCCTCTGAGACACATTTCGGATAAAAGATCTGCCTACAGCTATGAACCCCTGGGTGAGAGGAAACTGATATTTTATTATAATGATGTGTGGCCACAGTACCTGTTAGGATCTCCAGGAGGGGTTGAGGCAGGGTTATCCTGGGTCCCTGTGCACAATGTACTACCCTTGCTGTGTTAACCACGTCATTTATGGTCTCCCGTGACACTGGTATAAGTAAAACCTCAAGACCACAACTTTAAGTTTATTAAAGATCCTGACAGTTCTTCATTTTTTTTGTTTGTTTGTTTCATTTTGTTTGGTACTGTTTATACATTAACAGCCGAGTCAGTTTTGCGATACTTAAAACTTCTACTGATGTCAAAGGGAGGAAAGGCGCCAGGGGAAAAAAAAAAAAACCTGTCTATTCCCGACTTAGAGTGGGACATTCTGAGGAAGAACAGAAAGGTCCCACTTGGTTCCTAAGATGACCAAAAGCTACAAATAGAAGTGCTCTTTCTAGAAATATTAGTAAAAATGGTTTAGCCATTTGGACAGGTGACCCTGACTTGTCCCATCTGCCGGAAACCCAATGTGAATCCAACCTCTTTTGTAACTTACGGGTTTTACATTGTTGTACCTGATTCATGTTTAAAATTTTGGAATGGGAACTAGGAGGTATCTGTGTCAGTGTGTTTGTGCATGCGTTACAGATGTGTGGCACTGCCAGAATTAATTTGTAAAACAGTTCTATGTAACTGGCTTAAAGGAAATTAAGTGCTTATATAAATACTGAAATTAAAAAAATCCGTCCAGAATGAGTTTCAGGTTCACAAGATCTAGGAAATATTTAGTATTGAATTAATATCTCATATTAGACTTAGCTTAAGCTTGTTGGTTGAGACAGATGTCTTTAGTCATCAGATATAACACTTTTATTATACCTACTTTTAAAATCAAATATGACCTTAGTTGTGTTACATAGTTTGTCAGCAAGGAAAAAAAACATGGACAATGCTTTTAAGTCAATGAAATAGAGGTAAATAAGTAAACAGTTGTGGGTAAACTCTATGGGAATATTATTTTGGGAATGCCTATCTACAACAGTCTCTCCAGACTTTTGTACTTGAAACTAAGTTCTAAGATAGGACTGAATTAAGAAAACAAATCTTACAGGTAAAGTGATACAAAACCTGAATTTGGTTCTCTAAAAAGACAAAAGTTTTCTTAAAATATTGAACTGCTTTCAGTAATTGTGAATTTCTTGAAGTGATTTGAATTTATCACTGTTTAAAATTTTTAAGTTTTTTTTGATATTTTTGACAAACTTCCCAAAGATCAAGTTCTTAGTGAGGTTTATTTGACATCTGGTTAACTTTGGGCTTTTCCACAAGGTCTCTGGACCATCTCAAATTACATCTCTCTCCATCTCAGAGAGAGGAATACTAAAGTAACTGGGCTTATCTGGTGTGTTGAACTGCATAGGAGGCATTATTAAAATGAGTGGTGAGAAAACTTAGATTGCATCATATGGGTGAAAGTTAATATACGTATTCTAGAAGTCATGTGGAACTCCCCAAATCCTGGTATCCTGATACATAATATCAGTCATAATTTGGTAATTATCTTAATTTGTCATAGCAGTAATCAAGCTTCTGTTCAACAGCACTGTAATCCCAGTTGGTTGATGCCAAAGCAAAAAGGCACCCTTTTAACAGTGAGATGAGTAGTTGCTATCTGTGGTGTTACAATGGCTTTTGAATGATTCTGCAGCTATTTTTGTGAAGAAGCAGGGAAGAAAGAAATCCTTCATGCGATACATTTGTACTATGATCAGGGAAAATAAGACAAGGGAAGGAGAGTGAGGACATGTTGCTTCAAACCTTAACTCTGCTGGCTGAGCTAGCTGTCCCAGCCGTTGTGATGGTTACACCAACGTGTCCACCCCTTCTATTAATACTGCCTTCTGTTCCTATCCAGCCTTGGTTCCTGGCACTGGGATTTAGGGATCAATTAGAAAATCCTGTGTTAGTTTCTGGGGCACAGGAAATGTGTCTGGTATCATTATCTAAGACGTGACAGGGCATCCAGTTGGAGCCAGGAGCCACTTCTGAAACAGGGCAATTTTCTTTAAGCCATTATCTTGTAGGGTCCTAAATGCAAACACCCAACCAGCAGTGCTTCTCAGACTTGCTTAATTGGAAGGATCACAATCCTCCTTATAGGGAGGATTCCATACACTGAAGCCCACTTGGCAGCAGTGATAGCTGAACCAACTGGGAGCCCAGTGAGGGACGAAGGCCCTTGCTAGAGCACTACCAACAGTGCCTCCTGGCAGGGCTTTGAAAGAGGAAACCAAAGCAAAAGTTTTGAACAGAATTTTAAAAATTCAACAGAACAAATGAAGACCTCTCTGAATTTCTGGAAAGGGTTTATCAGGCCTACGGACATCATAATAATGCAGATCCTGAGGCCCTTGACAATAGTAGAATGGTAAATTTGACCTCCTGTGGCAAAGTGCCTCAGATACCAGAAAAAAGGACAAAAACTAGATGCTGTGTTTGGAATGAACCCTTCTCAACTGGAAGATGTTGCTTTTATTTTATTTTTTTTTTTTTTTGAGATTTCTCCAGTTTTTCCTAATGTCCTTTTTCTTTTTTTTTTCTAATTTTATTTTATTTTTAAACTTTACATAATTTGTATTAGTTTTGCCAAATATCAAAATGAATCCGCCACAGGTATACATGTGTTCCCTTTTAAAGTGTTCTATAGGGAACAACAATAGGAGAAGATACAAAATGAAAACACCACTTCTTTGGCAGTGGCACTGGATTCCCGGAAGGCAGTAACTCGCCATTGGGGAGAGAATAATGTGCTTACTGTAAGGTAGAGAAACATGGAAAAACAGCCCTAGGCTAAAACAGAAGAACAATAAAAGACAAGTCTCTTATAGTAAAGAGAGAATACCGATGAAGAGGCCCAGGGGCTCTTCAGATGCTTAGTTCCATACAGGAGCCCCAGGTAAAACCAACACTGGGGAATGAGGGGTTAATTTTCTGATAGACCTCACCCTGAAGTTTTTCACTAGAATAGCCTGATACAAGATCCCACCAGAACACGCTTTAAGTCTACAGATGGCGTGCATGAAAACCCCAGACAAGGAGACAGAGTTCTTTCCTTCAAGGTCTTAAAAACAAGCCAAAGACTGCTGTCAAACCTCCCCAGGTAAGGACCGAACACAGGAAGCTGCCCCACCGAGGACTGAAACAGACTACTCGAATGCCCTGAAGAGTAATGAATTTCAGGTAACTTGCTAGTGTTTCTGTGGACACTTTATCAAGATAGTGCTCAGTGCGCAGTCACTAAGCCATGTCTGACTCTTTTGCCACCCAAGGACGGAAGCCCACAGGCTCCTCTGTCCACGGAATTTTCTAAGTAAGAATACTGGAGTGGGTTTCCATTTCCTGCTCCAGGGGATCTTGAGCCAGGGATTGAATCTCTTGTGACTCTTGCACTGGCAGGTGGATTCTTTACCAACACCCTACCTGGGAAGCCCTTTTTCAGGATGGGTGGAAGCATATCCAAACTGGACAGGAAATCTCTGAAGTGGTTAAAGTCCTTCTTAGGGAAATTATCCCCTAATTTGGATTAAGATGTTAAAACTACACTGATCTGGAGACCACAATCAACAGGAAAAACCAAGAAAATGAATCTTACATTAAAAAAAAAAGTCACTAAAATGTTATCAACAGACTAATTTGGGATGAGGCATTGCCAGCTGTCCTGCTACAAATCAGTGGTTCCCAGAAGCAGGCTTAATTAAGCCCCTTCACAACACTGACGGCCACTCCAGGTGTCTGCCCAGGCAGTAGCATCTGTAAGTGCTAGAAGACCTAACAGTTGCCAATTACATTAAAACTTTGGGCACTATGCTGTTCATGAGTTTGTCTCTAACAGCTCTGCCTATCCACCTGAAGTAGATGGTATTAATAATTCTACTGTGGCTGGAGAAGGGGCAACCAATCGGTTTCATTTTGAACAAACAGCACAGGAATTCAGTATATGAGTTGGGAACTGGAACCAAAACCCCAAGTTCAATTATGACTCAGACAACACACTAAGAGGTTTCACTGGGTTCAAATAGCTGTAGCTAAAAAAGGACTGACTGAAAATTCTAAGGAAGACTTCATCAACAGTTCAGCAGGAAATAGCCAGAGTGATCTTGGTTCCTTTTGCCACAAGATTGTGAAGTGGGCATTGATAGTGGGGGATTATAATAGGAAAGAACCTTTTGTAGTCGTAATTACAAGTTAATCACTAAAGGGATGTTGCCGGTAAGTTATATATAATGGCCCATCTCTGGGAACCCTGCCTTCCAGGTAATGAGCATTAAGCTAAGATACCTTTGTTTAGCTCACAGGAAACATCCTGACCAGGCCCACCTGTGAATGTCAGCAGGGAGAAGAAATTAACACATCCCCTCTGGAGGCTGATGGGAACCAGAAAGTGTCTGACTTTACTCCCTCTCCTTTTGGTATAAGAGAAGCCTGAATTCTGATTCTGGCAAGGTGGTTTTTGGGCCTAAGTCTACTATCTTCTCAGTCTGGTAGCTTTCTGAATAAAGTAGCTATTTCTTGCCCCAACAACTTATCTCTCAATTTATTGGCCTGTACTGTGGCAAGAGTATGAATTTGGACTCTAAGAAACCAGAAACTGAAAAATGGTAAAATATTGTAAAATTTCATTCATATGAAGTTTAACAATCGAAAAAGTTAATCTAAGATGACAGAAGTGATTAACTCTGGAACCGGCATAGAAATTAGGAAGGGAACCCTAAGGGGTGCTGGACATGTTCTATATTTTAATCAGGGTGGTAATGAGAAGGGTGTTTTTATGCAATAAGCTGTTGAGCTATATTTTTTAAATTAGTGTCTTACCTCATTTGGGCTCTATCATAAAACACCACAGACCAAGTGGTCTATGACACCAAAACTATACTGCCCATAGTTCTGGAAGTGGGAAGTTCAAGATCAGGCTGCCAGCACAGTTGGTTTGTATGGCTTTTTTCCCAGTTTACAGACTCCTGGCTTCTCATTGTCCCTTCAACAAGGGGAAAGAGGCAAGGGAGCTCTGTGGTATCTTTTTTAAGAGTATTAATTTCATTCACCAGAGTTCCATCCTCATGACCTACCCACCTCCAAAAGGCCTTACCCCTTAATACCATCACATTGGGCATTAGAATTCCTATTTAACTTCTGGGGGTACAAACATTCAGATGATAGCAATTAGTGTATTTTGTAGTATATAGGTTTTTAAATAACAAAACCCCCCAGAAAATAAAACTTTGGAATGGATGAATGACCAATGTGTCAAACCTACAACATAAAAATAAACAATAAAATTTGACAAAATCGTCAAAAACAACCTTTTAAGGGCACTGAAAATGGACCAAAGGCATAGAACAAATTGAGAGGTTTTATTCAAGAAAAGCTGCTGAATCCTATTAAGAATAGTAGGAGTCTGTAGATTTTAGCTTGGCACTAAAACCTTGGGCACTCCCATGCCTATTCCCTCCCCAGCTCCACAGAGCAAAGTGCTGTTGAGGTGAGCAAGCTGCGAGGATCAAAGCTCTGCTTATTCAGGGCCGATTTTATTTGGAGCAGAACACGGAAAACTCCATGCCTAGGGGTGGTAAAAACAAAAGTGATCCCGATGGCAAACAAACAGGGAAGGACAACACTGCAGCTAGCCTGAAATCCCACGACTGATGAAAGTGAGCAACAAACTGGCAGGCCAGCCAGAAAATTAATAGGGAGATCCAGGGGATCAAAGTGGGCCTTGACATATCTTACTCATCTCTTAATGGTAGGGAAGGCCGTTCAGACTCACAAAGCTATGCACACCCTCAGGAGAGACTGGATAAAGCCCTAGCAAGATACTTCTTCCTGTTGAGCATGAGACCTTACAAACACACAAAGCAAAATTTATGACAGTCCTGTAAACTGGTTGGGCTGATTCATTCTCCAAGTCACACACAGAATCTTCAGAAAAAGCTGGGAGCCAAAAGTTAGTGCCTCAAAGTGCTCAAACAACCTCAGATCAGTGTTTGGTTAAACACTCAGCTATTTTTGACCCAGGGGAGATTCCTAGGAAGCTAGACTTAAATACATAAGCTGGAGGGGTTGTGGCTGGGGGGGTGGGGCAGGGGAGGGGGGCAGCGGTGTAGGAAGACAAAGTAGCCACACATTATAGAAGAAATATGCTCCACGGCATTAGTTTAGGAAACTAAAAATATTTTTTAAAAACCAGAACCACCACCTTAGAGGTGTGAAGGATACGGATCTGAATAGAGTTGCTATGATGTATTCCCTAAAATGTGTAATTTTTCAAAAAATTATGAAGCATGCAAAAAAATTAAAATTGGCCCATAAACAAGAAAAAAAAACAGTTAAAAGAAATGATCACTATGGGGGCACAGATGTTGGACTTAGCAGATAAGGGCTTCAAAGCACCTATTATAAACATGCTCAAAAAACTTACAGAATAAAGTATGACATCATGATTCACTAAATATGGAGTATCAATAGAGAGACAGGAATCACAAAAAAGAACCAAAGCTCATTAAAATGAAAGAAAATGTCAACAGACAGTAACTTAAATTCACATGAAGAAATAACGCTGGAAAAGGTAATTATGTAGGTAACTGAAAGACATTGTGTAATATAGTTTTTGTATTTCCTTAAACAATTTAAAAGAACTGTATATAACAATAACTATAGAATGACACTGCAGGTCATATAACATATGAACATGTAATATAATAATAATAATGATATACTAATAATGGTACAAAGGAAGAGGAGAGGTGATGGAGTTGCAGTGGACCAAAGAAATGATACCAGCAATAACTCAACCACACAGGAAGAAATGAAGAATAATGAAAATAGTAAACAAATGGGTTTATATATGGGCTTCCCTGGGGCTCAGATGGTAAAGAATCTGCCTACAATGCAGAAGACAAGGGTTTGATCCCTGGGTCAGGAAGATCCCCTGGAGAAGGGAATGGCCACCCACTTCAGTATTCTTGCCTAGAGAATTCCACGGACAGAGTAGCCTGGCAGGCTACGGTTCATAAGGTCATTATAGTCCATAGGGTAACAAAGAATCAGACACGACTAAGCAGTTAACACTTAGAGGTTTATACACACACACACACAGATATGTATGCTTCCTCCTTTCAGTCTTAATTTTATAAAACATAGATTGTATAAAACAGTGATTAGAACACTGCACTGCTGGGTTTACAAGTTTTATATATACAATATATATGATAGTAGTAGCACAAAGCAGGGTGACACGGACCTATACTGAAGTAGAGTTTGTATATATCGCTACAATAAAGTTAGTGTTAAACTAAAATAAATTACAAGGTATGATACATACTTTAAATGCTAGGTCAAAAACTTGGAAAATTATATAGTGAAAACAAGCAAAAATTAAAATGATATGCTAAAAACATTTTTTAATACAAAGCAGATAGTAAAGAAAGAACAATGGAGAAAACTATCAAAATGGATACATAAATCTAACCATATCTGTCATAACATTAAGTATGAATGGATTAAAATCTCAACTAAAAGGTAGACTGCATTTTAAAAAATGCAAGCAGATGGGACTTGTGAGAGGCACACGTTAGATTCAAATACAAACTGAAAGAAAAATAATTTAAAAATAAATACAAAGCAAGCAATAAACACAAAAGAACTGGAGAGAGTATATACTATCAGAAAAAACAGTTTAAATCAAAAGATTTACTAGAGACAAAGGGAGTCATTTTATACTGATGAGTCAGTCCATCAAGACAATAAACCATTTATATACATATACACAGCCAACAACGGAGCCACAAAATACACGGGGCAAAAACGGACGGAACTGTGTGGAGAAACTGACAACTCAGCAATGACAGCTGGTGCTTTCAATACAGACAGAACAGCAGACAGAAAAGTCAGTAACTGACCTGATATACATAGAACACACTACTCAAAAAAAAGTACATGTTATTTTTAAGCACAAAAATACATTAACCAATAGATCATATGTTAAGGCCCTAGAATAAGTATCAATAAATTTAAAAGGATTTAAATCACAAAAATTGTATTTTCTGTATTTCTAATTAAATTAGAAATCAAAACAAAAGAAAATCTGGGAAATCCATGGGTACTTTGAAAGAACTCAACATACTTATAAATATCCCATTAGTCAGAGAAGTTCTCACACAAAATTTTAAAATATTTTGAACTGAATGAAAATAAACCTACAATATATTTAGATTTATAGGCTTAGCTAAAGTGATATAAATACTTATGCTAGGAAAAAAAAATCAAACCAATAACAAAAGCTTCCATCTTATAAAAACTAGAGCATGAGCACTGAAAATGAAGTTATATTCTAATATAGGGACTGTGGTGATTGTTACAATGTAAGCTTATTAAAACTCATTTACTTATATATTTAACATGGGTTTATTTTATACATTATACTTCAACAGTGTGGTTTAAAAATAAGTTTATGTACCTTGTTTTATGTTCTTGGATATGTTCCAGTGTTTCTTGGTTTATAGTGTATGGGAACATGAATTATCTCTTGGTTTATAGTACACGGAAACTTGAATGGCTTCTCGGTTTATAGTCTATGGGAACTTGAATAGAATTTGTATCCTGCTGTTATGTGAAAATTGTACAAATCTTAATTATGTTGAATTGGTTCATAGTGCTTTCAGTTCTACTATGTCCTTCTACTTTTCTGTCTATTCATCTATTAATTTTTGAGTTTGATATTAAAACTCCAACTAAAAATCTTAATTGCTGCTGCTGCTAAGTCGCTTCAGTCGTGTCTGACTCTGTGCGACCCCAGAGACGGCAGCCCACCAGGCTCCCCCGTCCCTGGGATTCTCCAGGCAAGAACACCGGAGTGGGTTGCCATTTCCTTCTCCAAAATCTTAATTAATCTACTCTAAAATAATTGTAATATATAGTGGAACTATATGTAACATTTTTCTATATTTTCCAAGTCTCCTGCAAATGCGTCACCATACTTTCACAATTTAAAAATAAAGAAGATTCCCTAAAAAAAAAAAAAAAAGATAAGTAACAAGGATATACTGAATAGCACAGGGAATTACACCCATTGGCTTAAAATAACTTTTAAAGAAGTATAATCTGCAAAAATACTGAGTAATAATGCTGTATACCTGAAACAAATATAATATTATAAATCAGCTATAAATATATTAAAAAATAGTACATGTAAAAATGACTATAAAGAAATAAGCAAAAAAAATGTCAAATAAGCTTTAAGTTTCCACTTTTTATGCACATTGGAGACGGCATTAAAATGTATTAAAGGGATCTATATACAGCCTCTAACTTCCTGCTTGAAGATAAGAATAAAATTAATTCGCAAAAAATAAGATTTTAATATAGACTAGAGTCCCTTGGACTGCAAGGAGATCCAACCAGTTCATCCTGAAGGAGGTCAGTCCTGGGTGTTCACTGCAAGGACTGATGCTAAAGCCAAAACTCCAGTACTTTGGCCACCTCATGTGAAGAGTTGACTCATTGGAAAAGACCCTGATGCTGGGAGGGATTGGGGGCAGGAGGAGAAGGGGACGACAGAGGATGAGATGGCTGGATGGCATCACCAACTCAATGGATATGGATGTGAGTGAACTCCGGGAGTTGGTGATGGACAGGAAGGCCTGGTGTGCTGCGATGCGTGGGGTCACAAAGAGTTGGACACGACTGAGTGACTGAACTGAACTGAACTGATTCTTAAATACCCTAATGGAGATAAAAATCCCAGGCAACAACCCCAAATCCTTTTGGCTTTCCTCACTTAAGAGGCTCCTTGAAGCACCTATTCATTTTAGAAGTTTCTTCCTGATATCTTATGTCCATCACCTTTGACACAACTTCAATTCACTTCAATACAATGGATATTCTGAGATGTGTGTTTACATCCTAGTTCTATCACTGACAACACAAGGCAACATGTTGGTTCCAACTCTTCATCTGTACAATGGGGGAAAATGGTATTTTTGCAAGGACCAAATGATATAATACATAAAACATGCTCAGACTAGTATCCAGGATATAGTAAACATTCCCTATGCCTTATTATGAAAAAACAAAGTTGGTAAAATTCCCCTGAAGAAAAGAAATGACAGCAGGGTAATTGATCCCAGTTATCCAAGTCTGTGTTCCTCCTTGAAAGGAGTTCGGTTAATTGAAGTGAACTGGATGCAGAAGAAAGGATATTAAGGAAATAATCTATGACATGTAATTGCTAAAAGGGGTGAGGTTGCCTCTATGGGATTCAGTTCCACATTGAACAATAGCTTATACTTGTACAAGCAACAGAATCGCTTTTAATAGATGACATAAATGTTCAGCCATGTCATGGATGAATAGACATTAACATGTTCAATTGAATAACTGGTTGCTTTGCTTTGATTAGTCCTACTTGAGTTAATTAAAATATTTTCATTTCTTCTGGTATTCATAGCTCTCTGAACAGTTTACAGAAGCTAGAGATGGATTTTTAATACTGTTTACCAACTGTAAAGTTTTGATGGACACTTTAATAATGCAATACAACTGCAAAACCTACCACTGGGAGCTATACAAGTCTCAAACCAAATTGAAAAAATGAATTACATGAACACAGCCATTTTATGTTGGCATTAACTTGAGAAAAAGGAGCAGAAAAAGTTCAAAATACAGTCATTTTTATCAAACAGTTTTCAAGTGTGATGATAATCTTTCTTAAATTGGTGTCTTACGTAGTAATAAATGTTTTTGATGTTTTCTGGTTTTCTGGTTGTTGTGTTATCTCAAAAGTGATAATTAGTAAAACTTACAACTACATCTAAACCTCTGTATAAACACTAAAGAATCAACATCTCTCCAAGCAACAGCAAGCCCTCAGTTCAACTGCCAGTTGCCTTGTGGAATTTCACAGGGTCTTCACCATCTGAAGAACCAGAGAGGACTATGACCTTCTACAGGAGAAAGCTCCTGAGATATGCGATAGATTCAGTTTTCCTTTGGACTGGATAACCACCCATGGAGAATGCTATAGAAGAGATTTGAGCATTGAACAGAAAACTTCTGGATCAATTTTCAGAAATTTGCAACCTTGAAATCATGTTAGCTTAGTATTTTGGAGGAGACTTCCTAAACTGATTTTTCAAAATTGTTTTGAGGAAAAGGAAGAAGAGATACAGACTGACTGACGATGATATGAAAACAATAAGTGATTTTATTTTTTTCCATTTGCATCTAAACATGTTAAATCCAAAAGGAAACACTGAGTATGAAGAGTCCTTAAAAAACTAAAATTAGAGCTACCTTATGATCCTGCAACCTCAATCCTGGGCATATATCCAGAGAAAATCACAACTTGAAAAGATTTATGCACCCCAGTGTTTACTGCAGCACTATTAACAACAGTAAGACATGGAAGCAACCTAAATGACCATCAACAGATGAACAGCTAAAGAAGATGTGGTATATATGTACAATGGAATACTACTCAGCCTTAAAAATAATGACATAATGCCATTTGCAGCAACATGGAAGGACCTAGAGGTTATCATACTAAGCACAGTATATAGTAAGCTGGACAGAGAAAGACAAACATATCACTCATATGTAGAATCTAAAAAAATGATACAAATGAACTTATTTACAAAAGAGAAACAGACTCACAAACATAGAAAACAAACTTATGGTTACCAAAGGGGAAAGGTGAGGGGAGGGATAAATCAGGAATTTGGGAGTAACATATTATACACTACTATATAAAAACAGAAAACAAGGACCTACTGGAGGGCAGAGGGAACTGCACTCAGTATTTTGCAATAATCTGCGTGGGAAACGAATCTGAAAAAGAATGTATGTATCACTTTGCTGCACACCTGAAGCTAACACAACATTGGAAATCAACTATACTTCAATCAAAAAATGAACACATTAAAAAAATGTAAGACATTGGAAAAAAAAAAGCAGACACTGATTCAATGCAGTGCTACTCTGGTATTGTACTAAATGCTAGGTAAAATTTATTTTAAAAGGAGGGGACATTCTCTCTTAAATTCAAGACTTAACATAGAAGTGGTTTATCAGGGTAAGCTTTAAGTCATTAAATAAACTTCTTAAAACAAATGAGTAGAAATGCAGACTTTTGATTAACAGTGAAGATCAAGCCTTTTTAAAGACTAAATACAAGGAATATAAACAACTTCTCAAATGACATTAAATGTTGCATAACTTTTTTCCATAACAAATGCAAATAGAGTTCAATGTTAAATAAGGATGATATATTAACCATGAAAACCAATGATAATGAAAATTTCCAGAGAAATAAGTATTACCATAAAGCACAGCAAAGAACATTCAAATACTTTATAAACTGGTTTGAAAAATAGATAAATGAGCACATCCCCACTCTCAACAATAAAAACCTATTCTCTCGATGCTGCATACTGGCACTTGGTTTTCTCTAAATGTTTGGGGGCTTTAAAAAAAGCAGAACCTTGGACTGCAAAATTCATGGAGCCATTTCCCAACACTGCAGTGCAATTAAGTGACTTAATGATTTGATGCTCATAAAGTTTCTTGAGATCCTTAAATATTAATAAATTTAACTCTACCACCGATAGCCGCCTACTAAAGAAAGCAGGGTCATGGTTTAGTCTGTGCTATGCAACAGGAAAAATCACATTCTAATCATAAATGTAATCTGTGAATTCTTTAGTGCTCTCCCTCCTTTACAATAGAAAAATCAATTTTGTATGTTCCTATTGAATATCTCCACCAATACATTCTACCTACTTCTTAAACAGAAAAACCTTAGAAGCTCCATCTTTATCCACCCCTCAAACACTCATTTCTACCTTGGCTACCCCCAGCCCCCAACTGATGTCTGAAGTAGCAACAGAAAGAGATGGGTAATAAAGTGATTCAGATACTTTAATCCCCTGCCTGAGCTTCATCTTCTGCAAAATAAGATCATTGCTATCACTAATAACATGAAATATATAAAATTTGGGACATAATAGACATAACAATAGAAATGTTAATATTAAACCCATGGGTCACTTAAGTTTATAATAATTAAAGATAATAATATATGAAATTGAACAAAACTATTGTTTTTGTTAATAGAATATTAGCATCCACTCAAGAGTGTATTTTCCTCTTGGGGAACTAACTACCTTTAGATCCTTCTTCTTTCAAGAATACTGCAACCAACCAGATAAAGACAAACACGTGAAGACAAAGGTCCACATCAAATGATAGGTTCAGTACGATTTCATTTATTTGAAATTCTTGAATGGAACAGAATCTATCCTGGAAAAAAATCCCTTTAGGAATCAGCTGGGGGCAAGGCCTGACTGGGAGGGAACTTTTGAGGGTAATGGAAACATAAATCTTGATAGGGATTTAGATTTCACAGAGAGAAACCTCATAAAATCTCAGAGAATGTGTATTTAATACTGGTACACCACGTTGCACCTGGGCTTCCCAGGTGGCCCTAGTGGTGTAGAACCTGCCTGCCGATACAGGGGACACAAGAGACGCAGGTTCCATCCCTGGGTCGGGAAGATCCCCTGGAGGAGGGCAAGGCAACTCATTCCAGTATTCTTGCCTGGAGAATCCCATGGACAGAGGGGCCTGGCAGGCTACAGTCCATAGGTGTGCAAAGAGTCGGACACAACTGAAGTGACAAAGCACGCACACTTTGTTGTATGTAAATTTTACACCAAAAGAAAAATACTATAAGCCAATATAAATTCTAATTAATGATATGTATGCTTAAGTATCCATGAGAAAATATCCTGGTATAATTTACTTTGGAATAAACCAAAAATAATACTAATAATAAAAAAAGATAGAAATGTGATAAAACAAGTGCAGCAAAATGTTAACATAAAATTCAGGTGGTGAGTGTTGGGTATTAAGTATAAAGCTTGTTAAAACTTTGCTACAGGTTTAAAATTTTCATAATGAGATGAAATAATGAGTGAGAGGGAAAAACCATAGAAGTAACTGATTCATGGTTGATGTTTCCATCATCTCCAGTCACCACCCCTCAACAGAAGGAATCATGCCCCAATATCTTTGTTTTTATTTATTTACGGCAGTGCTGGGTCTTTGTTGCTATGAGGGCTTTTCTCTCGTTGCGGAGAGCAGGGGGTGTTCTTCGTTGCAGTGCATGGGCTTCTCATTGTGGTGGCTTCTCTCTCGCTGTGGAGCAAGAGCTCTAGGCGCACAGGCTTCCCTTGTTGCCACGTGCAGTTGAGGCTCAGCAGCTGTGGTACACGGGCTTAGTTGCCCCAAGGCATGAGGAATCTTCCAAGACCAGAAATCAAATCTGTATGTCCTGCACTGGCAGGCAGATTCTTCACCACTGGACCACCAGGCAAGTCCCCCTGATAGCTTTCTAAAGGTCTGGCTGGAATCCCATCATTTCAGTACATCCTTACCTACCCTGGTCAGTCTTAGTGGAGTTATCTCTATTAGCTGGTGACTACCCTCTTTCAAACTTGTAAAGCAAATCGAAAAGTGACATTTACCACATAACATCTAATACTGTGTCTTCTAGTCCTGTCTGTATGTTCTTCCCAGTCCAAGTGTGAAGCTCTTTAGGGCAGAGCCTTTGCTCTCTTTATTTCTGAATATCCCTCAGTGCCCAGCACTCTGCCTGGCACAAAGCAGATATTAAAGAAACAACTAGTAACTAGTGACTTTGCCTGCCATGCAGCAGGCACAAGAGCAAGGGCTGGGAACTACAGCTTCCAGGCCAAATCCAGCCCACCAAAGGGCTCCGTAAGGGCCATGAACTAAATGGTTGAAAAAGGTCCAAAAAAATGATGTTTTATGACAACCGAAAATTACAGCAAGTTCAAATTTTTGTGTCCATAATAAAGTTTTATTGAAATACTATCAGTTTCATTCATATATTGTCTGTGACTGTGTTACACTACAACATCAGAGTTGAGCAGTTGTGACAAAGATTTTATGGCCCACAAAGCCAAAAATATTTGCTGTTGGTGTCTTTACAGAAAATGTTTGCCAACTCTTGCACTGAAGAAATTACTGATTGATTGCCTAAGAAACACACTTAATGAAATGGTTCTATTTTGAGGCACAATTGGTCCTAAAAAAGAAATATAAAAAGTACCTAGTTCATCTTTCTTAATTCTTATTCAAATCCCAAAACAAATGTTACATATAAGTTATTCCATGGTGGGGAAAAAAAGCTTTTACTCTGTGGTGTCTATACAACCATATTTACAAAACTGTATTTTGGCATGGCTGTCTCTTCAAGAGAACTTTTCCACATCATATATATCTCACTTATATTGGAAAATGCATTGAACAACAGTTTTGTGGATTATACAACATGTTGTTCCAGCTAATTAGTTTACCAGCAATTAAAAATAAAATCATGGCAGAGGGCCACTTGTCAATTTCACCTTGTCACAAATGTGCTTGATACGCATTGTGTCTTAAATAAAAATGTATCACTAGCAAGGAGAGAGATGTTTTCCATTGGATTTCATTCCATCATTTGGCGTAATTATTCCTGACAATTTGCCCATCAAATTTTCATCCAGAAGGAGAAAAATACTACTTTGTGTTCTCGTGATCACAAGTCTAATTGAGCGGAAAACAAATCTGTTTTAAATATGAGAAAAAGACAAGCTACTGTTTTACTCTGTTAAAAATAATATAATATGAGGAACAAAATGACAAGAAAATATGGCAGCAAATAGTACTCTAAATTGTAGCACTAGTTTTTTTTTAATCTTGACAATCACGACTTTTTCCACAAAAAGTCAAGATCATGATTTTATATGACAGTGATAAATTGCAGGTACAGGTTGTTTTCCCATTTTTGGAAAAGAGTAGGTTCTAGATGATGTCAGCTAGTGATCAGAGGGTAAGCAAAAGTTGTTTGGTAGAGAAACAACTGTGCCCTGCCCCCACCAATCTACAGAGAGTGAGGCAAGTATGGACCATGTTGCAATTTCAGCTGACAAGAAGCATTAGCATTATGGCACACTTTGTGAATTAGGTAATGATTTAATTAGTACCAGTCTGAATGGTCATATACTGTTGTAATTAGAAGGTTGAAACAAAAATAATTGACAGAGGTGGGGCTGGAGCTTGTGGAAAATTAACATAACGAATAGAACTCAGGAAGTGGAAACGTGTGCCTCAGTGGCCAATGGCAGACCTTGGGGGCATGGAATATGGCTTTCTCTAGTGTGCCCACCTCAGCCAACTCACTGTGGCTCCAGAAAATTACGCAGTCCTTTTTTTTTTTTTTCTAATTGCATTACAAGGAAGTCAGGAGCACTAAATCTTTCCTTTCCCTTTTAGCCAAAGGTTAGGCAAATCATTCTACTTTTCCACAGTTAAACCTTATTTTTATGATGGAAAGAAAAGTAAAACCCCACTTGCTTTAAAGCATTAAGTTAGGAATGATGTGGTTCTCAACAGAGGACTGCCTGGTGGCCAGCCTTGGTTGATGAATATACAGAGAAGTTTGGAGAAGGTCTATGAAACCAGATCACAAGAGCCAACAAGTTAGCTGCTCTGTAGCTTAAATAGCAGTTGCCTTGTTTTCTTCTAGACTCTGGATCATGGAGTAACCTGTGCATCTACAGACCTACAGACTGTCTTGCTTTTTCTTTCTAGTCTCTCATTTTTCTCTGGGTTTAAAATGGCAACCCACTCCAGCATTCTTGCCTGGAAAATCCCATGGACCAAGGAGCCTGGTAGGCTACAGTCCATAGGGTCACAAAGAGTCGGACACGACTGAGCGACTTTTCTTTCTCTTCTTTCTTAAACCTTTAAGCACAAAATTTGCTTTGACCCATCTATGTATGTTAGGGTGCAGGTCAGAAAACACAGACCACTTGAGAAATTTTAGGCAGGAAGGGGTTTAACACAAAGAATCAGTTAGTTACAAAAATCACCAGGTAGGGTGGAAGGATGGCCTTTCCTCGACCACAAACAAGAAGCCATCATCGAAACAGCTCAGTTTAGGAAAACGCTAGCAAGGCTGCAATTCAGTGTCAAGAAGTCACAGCACAATTGTCTTTAACACCCAGTAATTGAGCCCTGAAACACCACTACAGAAAAATCATACTGGCGTATAACCTGTTTGTCAGGCAGAAACGTTTGAAGTTGAAGAGGACTGGCCTCTACCTAATTTCTACTTCCAAATCTAATTGACACTCAGAATCATAGCCACAGGGGGATCTAGGAAATATATAAAGTTTACAGTTTTCTAGTTTCTTCAGCTAAGAAAGAACAACTAGAATGGGTAGGAATGAAGAGTGCGTGCCACTGAGGCTACCATACTGTAATTGCATATCAAACTTCCCAGTTAATTTTTCTTCTTTTCTCTTTAGCTGCTTCCAACTGGGCTCTACATGTATATCTCAGATTTCTCCCGAGCCACATTCTTTATCTCCCAACACCCAGTTTGAGAATAACTGTGTATTGATGGAAGGTCAATGTTATGTGAGTAACAGTGACAGGAATGCTGGGAACACTGTGAATGCTGACAAGACAGAACCGAAGGCAGAAGACAGCACACCAATGTTCTTGACAGACCTCTTTTCAATGTGGTTTCATTCTAGAGTGTGGAGAAAACATTTTTCCTTGCTAATCAACGTTGAAGCATGACAAGCAAAACATTGCAACAGTTAGTCAAAATAGTGGTAGTAGCCTGAAAAAGAAACCGCCCCCCACAAAAAAGCCTATCAAATATAAAAGATGTTGAAAGATATGTAATTGAAGACATATGGCTAAAAAAGTGGTATCAACATGAGGAAAAAACTTTTTTTTTTTTTAATCACAGTGAACTGCACATCTTAAAGTGCAAGGAGGATGAGAAAAGAAGAAAGGGGAGTATCAAGACTAGGACAGGATATGGTAGGCTGTGCCAAGAAAGAATTCAGAGGAAACTGTAAATATTTAAAGTCAAGGCTAAGCTCCCTTCTTTGGACACACATCTTGCCCACAAGCCTATGTGTGAAGCACAAGTCCTGGAGGAATCTGATCCACACAGTCACCGCAGCATTTCAGAGCCTTCCTCCACAACTTGGGGCTCAATCACAGTTCGGAGTCCCAGACCAACAGACTAACCTGGACGAAATAACGGGAACTCGTGCTAAAGGCGCAAGCACCAAGTGATACACAACCAGGCAGAGCAAGAGAGGTGATGCCCAGTGGAAAGTGACCAGCTAGCCAAACACAACCCTTAAAGCTCACGGTGGTGGTCTTGATGCAGGTTCCCCACACACAGACCTTGGGATAAGTGTAAGAAGTCTGCTTGGGAGGGAATGTGAACAGCAGCAGAGGAGTGGGGAAGTGAGACCAGGACAGCAACTGGAGAACAAAGGATGTCGGATGAAGCCAACTACCACCATGGGCAACTAGAAGTGAATGCACTGAGGAGACTTAAGAAGCCGGTGAGGGATGCGTACCTCAGAGTCACCCCACTAGAGGACAAGGGAGCTGGGGCATTTACCCTGCAGCTCTCATTAGGCACTGCCAGAGGGTTGTTCAGGTAGGAGTTAATTCCCTCATACTTCCCGCTTGCTCCATGGACAAACCAGAATTCAATGACCTGAGCAAATCCCACAGATGAATAGGTATGGAGCTGGCAGGCAGAAATGAGGCCACTGGCACTAAAGTGAGGGAGCAAGGGGGCTGTGGGTAGGGCACCAGAAACATTAGCTAGGACTGAGTTGTTTAAAACTAAACAAAGCAAATGTAACCAGGAAGTAGGGTTGAGCCTTCAATCCAGTCTTACACCCTTCAGGATCCACACTGCTTTCCAACACTCTAGCCAGACGTAGCTTAGACATTAGCTGCACCCTGGGTATACTTAGAAATGTAGGTCTGGAAGGAGAACAGAGTAGAGGCATGAGAAGGACTGAACAGCTGCAATAAGGTGGGAATGGAAACAGTAAAATGCTACAGAGTAGAAAAACTCAGAGATAAAGCACAGCTCTAACATTCAGGGAAAAGAAGTGCTAAAGAACTGAGCTAGGATATAAGGATTCTGAAATTATTTTCCAATCTGTCAAATTCTCTGTGGGTCACCATGCAAGTTGTTATGTTTAGTTCTCAGCAGTTAAAGCCAAGAGAGAGAAAAAGAAAGTCTATGATTTAAGTCAAATTCTTTTGTTCAACTGCAACAGAAGATATTTCATATAAAAGATTCTAAGGCTACCACCATGTTTTATGAGCTTCTTGAACTTGACGCTTAGACAACAATGAGACAGGTACGAAAGGAATTTTATCACCTTCTATGTGAAAATCACTGCCATTTGTACAACTGTTCGAGCCAGAAACCCAGGTGTCATCCTTGATACTTCGCTTTTTCTCAAGTTAAACTGATCACAAGTCCTGTCCATGTCACCCACTACGTACTATGTGCTAAGTCGCTTTAGTTGTGTTTGACTCGCTGTGACCCTATGGACCGTAGCCCACCAGGCTCTTCTGTCCATGGAGCTCTCCAGGCAAGAATACTGGAGTGGGCTCCCATGCCCTCCTCCAGGGGATCTTTCTGACCTGGGGATCGAACCCACGTCTCTTAGTCTCCTGAACTGGCAGGCGAGTTCTTTACTACTAGTGCTACCTACATGAGTATGTTACCCATAAAGAACTCAAATTAATCCACTTCTCACTTGCCATCGCCACTTCTCACGAACTCCATTGCCACCACCACTGACCACCAGGTGAGCTCCATCTGTCACCTGCACTTCAAAGCCTACCTTGTCTCTCCAGCCATTCTGCCATGTATTTTCCAAATCACACAGAGATATGTTTTTCCAAATACAAATGATTGTGTTTGAGTCAGTCCCTGCCTAAAATCCTTCACTTCTCACTGCCCTTAGAATTAAACCTGACATTCACTTTAGAGTTTTGTAGCCCTGTGAACCTCAGGGTATTCTACTCCTTGCCTTCTCGCAAAGCAAGTCATCTTCTTCACAGCCACAGGGACTTTGTGTAGGATGTCTCTCCAAGCCCTTCCCTTCCCCCAGCTAAAGCCCAGCCATGCTTCACATCTCAGCTTAAATGCTATCACCCAGACAAGGCGGGATCTCACAGTTATGCTTTTTCAGACAACCCTGAATCTCTCACATAGCACTGCCTTTGTGTAGTGAATACTTGTAAAATGACTGTCCTCTCATTCTAGAATGTAACCTCCGTAAGGGAAGAGGTCATACTGGTTTTGGTTGTCATCAGACCTCTAGTGACTCCCACAGTTCCTAACACATGCCACATGCCCAATAAATTTTGCTGACTCACGGGCCAATATCTATAAGAACATGACCAACGGTACCTCCTTCAGCTAATGACAGACAATGGCAAAGAACTGAAGTTACCACGTGAGAAATGAAAGTGAAAGTTGCTCAGTCATGTCCGACTCTTTGCAACCCCATGGACTATACAGTGCATGGAATTCTCCAGGCCAGAATAATGGAGTGAGTAGCCTTTCCCTTCTCCAGGGGATCTTCCTAACCCAGGGATTGAACCCAGGTCTCCATTGAAGGTGGATTCTTTACCAGCTGACCCACCAGGAAGCCCTACCTACTACATGAGAACTTAATATTAAATGTGAAAGCAGAAACTTTTCTAACAAGGTTCAAATGATAAAGTGAAAGTGAAAGAAAGTGAAAGTGAAGCCACTCAGTCATGTCCAACCCTTTGCAAACCCATGGACTGTAGCCTGCCAGGCTCCTCTGTCCGTGGGATTCTCCAGGCAAGAACACTGGAGCGGGTTGCCATAAGCAGGAGCAAATTCAAAGTAAATGGACTCTAAGGCCTGGATAGTTACGCCAATAATGCAATCTATCTGTTAGAGGTGATCCACAAACTTTGGAGTTTATAGTCTTGGAAACTTTGGGGCATCATCTAAAGAGCTAAAGAAATTTGTATCTTTAGAATTCAGACTATGATTCAAATGATAATCTAAATGGAAGTAATGTGAATACTACATTAGAGCTTTCTTTCTCAAAAACCATCAGGTAGCTGTGAACCCATAAAGCAGTAATTCAAGAAAACCATTACTGCTTATATATATTAAGCCAAAGGGACAGAACCAAGGTATCAGAGTGACCATTCCAGAAACCTTCTACAGAACTGTGTCTGGGAAAACCATGAATTTTCAAAAAGGCACTAGTGACATGAGACACATAATTTTTACACATTAGCTGACTGCTGGCTGTCGGGGAGTATGTATTATTCAAACAGGGTGCACATTCAGTAATGGAAAGGGTGAGGGGAGATGCTGCCTTTAATTTTAATGTGCCTGACATACTGGAAAAAATTACTGGCATCTGTATGTGTATGACTGAGTGTTTTGCGGAACATGTGTTGTATGCAACACTGTTTATTATCAGTAAATGAAGCCAAAAGCTAAGTTGAAAATGAATGCTAAATTAAAAATTATATAAAATGGAGTGAAATGATTTAATTAACATATTATAAGTGAAATGTTGCAGTGCAAGAATGAGCTTTGGAGAAAAGAGAAGGAAAAAAAATGTGAAAGGGCGGAAACCTGTCTTTTCCTTGTTATTTCCTCAGAGGTACACTAATCTAGTCACATGATGTTTGCCAGTTTTTAACCATGGCCTCTGAGACAGTCAATAAGCTGTCTTATTTGGTTTGGAGCATAGCGTTTGAAACAAATTGCCTTTGATTTTAAAGTAAAAGAGAGGGAAAAGGCAAAAAAAAAATTAAAAATAAAAGAGAAGAAATAATAGAATTCAATATACTACTTGAACAATCTTGCTCACTATTTAAAAGACCCTAGAAGTATTATTAGGTCCAATCCTCCTCTGTGGGCACCCCACAAGCCTAACTGGAAGTTCAACAGTTACCTCTCTGGATGAAATGATATAAATATTTATTTACTACTGAGTGTCTTACACTGCACCAGGCACACTGACAGCTGCCATTTCAATTTTCTCTTACACTAGTATCATTAGTATGTATTAATGTTATGATGACTCTCTCACTTTGAGGAGGTGACATTATTTGTTAAGGCCATGCTAGAAGGACAAATCACAGAGCCAGAATTCAAATTCAGACATCTTGACTCTAAACCTCATGCTATCTCCTTCTACCATGTTGCCTCTTCCAAGAAGCCTTTAAAGTTAGAAGTCATGAGTACCCAAAGAAATCTATTTCCCATTTAAAGGGACAACTCCTACGAACACATTTACTCCAGTGTTAGCTTTCTATCCCAAAATAATGCAACATGTTATTCTCCTAAAGGAGAAAATATGATTTACATAATTAGTATCATTCAAAGGTAATGTGCATTTAAAATAATCTACTTTTATACCAATCTCATTAATCTAGTTATTGTTTGTATGATTATATCTACTTTCTTTTACAAAGGGCATGCATGTGTGCATGCTAAGTCACTTGAGTTGTGTCTGACTCTTTGTGACCCAGTGGACAGTAGCCCTCCAGGCTCCTCTGTCCATGGGACTCTTCAAGCAAGAGTACCAGAGTGCCATGCACTTCTCCAGGGGATCTTCCCAACCCAGCGATCGAACCTGCGTCTCTTATGTATCCTGCACTGGCATGTGAATTCTTTACCATTAGCGCCACCTGGGAAGCTCTTTACAAAGAGAAGTGAAGTGAAGTGAAGTGAAGTTGCTCAGTCGTGTCCGACTCTTTGCGACCCCATGGACTGTAGCCTACGAGGCTCCTCTGTCCATGGGATTTTCCAGGCAAGAATACTGGAGTGGGTTGCCATTTCCTTCTCCAAGCGATCTTCCCGACCCAGGGATCAAACCCAGGTCTCCTGGTTGCAGGCAGATGCTTTACCCTCTAAGCCACCAGGGAAGTGGTAGCTTCCTTTACAAAGAGAGATCCTATGAAAAGTCCCAAGTTTAAGACACTTAGTTACAATATTGAAATTAAGAAAGAAAAAATGGAAAAAAGAAATATATAAAATCATTGAGTTATAAAGAACAAAAATGACTTGAAGACACTTTGAATCCAATGTGCCTAACTGGACTTTTTGTGCGATGCAGTGTTGCAAGATCCAACCTACTTTTTTTTCCTGAAAGGGGGAGAAGAGGGGAAGCAAATCAGTATTCTCTTTTTAAAGTATGTAACCGAGCCAGAGATTTTTATGCCAAAAGTGTGTTGCTTTTGCCTATCGAAAAAGGAACTAAGAATTTTTGTAACATAAAACATACCCCAGAGTTTTCCAATTTTTTTGGAATTTACTTTGAGTGAAGAGAAATAAATCCAAGTGTTCCACATTGCCATATGTTGTCTGAGCTAGGTAATATGGAAGTATGCAAATCAATTCAGAAGCTGGGTCCCAGCCTCCCTACTAACCTAGCAGAGGCGAAAGGAAAAAAAATTCCAACAGAGGAATGAGTCCCATCTATGAACTGCTGAAACTATTAAGCAGATGCCAGGGGTTCAGCCAGCCAGACAACCAGCTTCTCTCCCCACACTGGGGGAAAAGCGCAACATAGCAACTAGGGAACACCACAGAAGAGTTCAAGCAGGTGAAAAACGATGATGATCTCAGTCTCCAAATTTAGCATCCTTCCATCTCCTTCTGTCAACACTCAGCAAGGCGGGCCTGCCACCACAAAGCTAGCCTTAGGAAAGAAGGTCTTTCCTCTCTGCATCAAACCTGGGTCTCCTGCATTGCAGGCAGATTCTTTACCATCTGAGATATCAGGGAATCCCACTGAAAGGCTAGGAATGCGCAAAGTTTGAAGTCTTTATCTCATAGGTCTGTGTTGTTTCTGACATTGTTCTCTGAGTCTATCTGATTTGTTCTCTTTATAATGCTCTCAATATGGAGCTCTTCATTTTTCTTTAAAAAAAGAGAGAAAGGTTGCAAGAAGGAAAAAAAAAAGAACAGTAAGAGGAAAAGAAGAAAGGAAAATGAAGGGTAAAAAAGATACATGCTTTCTATGTCTATTTATAAGGGGAAATACATAGGATTTTCTCCCTTTAGTAATGCTAAAATGGTCTGGCATGCCTGAGAGTAAATCGATACTAAGCATAGCCCGGGCGAGACTGCCATCTTACATGAAGCACTGACTGTAAAATAGACACAAAAGACACACGATACTCTCTGAGGCCCCCGGCGGCCATAATATCCATCCTTGGCAGTTGATTTGACATTGACTTTCCCTGCTTCCCTACGTTTTTTTTTTTTTTTTTTTTCATTCTTACTCCTCCCTTCACTCTCTCCACACAGCAATATTCCAACTTTCTGAGACTTGCCAAGGAGGTGAGGAAGAGATAACAAACCTCTCAAGATGGATTTAGCCTGGGAATAAATCCTGTGTTTGCCAGGAAGTAATGTGTATGATATGAAAATATAAGGATGAGCTTATAAGGACATGAACTTGGTTCTCAAGGAGCCCAACCAGAAGATTCTTAAAATGTTACTGTGTGTATTCAATGGACACTGGGTTTCCTGATTAGATCTTATCATGGTTATTTCAAATGGCTTCTTTTTTCACTCCTCGCTACCCTTTGCTTCTGCCAGGGTGCACAAACAAAGGAAAAAGACAAAGGACTCTCTCCACTCTGTCTTGGCCTCTATCTGAAGTATTCTTTAGAGCCAAGAATCCACAGAGACTTTTGAATTTAGATAACTTTTATGGTCAACGCTAAAAAACCTTTGTTCATAATAGGAAATGTCATATGGAATCCACCGGGTAGTCATAATTTCCATTTATAAATAGAAAATATAAAGAGGGTGCCTTATCTTGGTGATTTAATACATGTCTCTGCTTATTACTGTTTTCAAAGTGCCTTTTGCCCAAATCTGATTTCAACTGTGCAATAAAGATTCATTATCCTTTTACATAGCAGCCTCTGCATTTCTATGCAGGATCTAATTACGAAAATAGGAACTAGTCTATAAACAGATGCTAATCGTGAAGGGAAATGCTTTCATTTTAGAAAGAAGGTACTGCTAAAACTCAGAAAAGCGCTGTGTCTGCATGTACAGTTGAGTAAGGCGGCGAGGAGGGAGAAGGAAGACAGGGCAGTGGGTCGTACTTGATTCTTGACAGAAGGGACATAAGTATCACGGGGTAAAGGTGCCCAGAAAACTACTGTAAAACTGAAGTAAGACAGTATGCATGTAATTCCTATACGCCCATCTAATTCTTAGTGCCCATTACTTTAAAAAAATAAAAACTCTCATGTCAGACTTTCTTGTATACCCTATTTTCCTACAAGAAGTTCATTTGCTTTTAAAATCAAGGGTGTGGTTTCAAACAAACAATATCAGGGGGGAAAATCTTTCCCTTTGTAGAAGGAATTAATATTTGGTTTTGGGAATAACCAAAAAAATAATACAGACTGAAGAGACCATCTGTAAGAAACATTCAGTTATTTAGTTAATTTTTTGTTTTTCTAATGACTGTACATGTGTGCTAAATCGCTTCAGTCATGTCCAAGTCTTTGTTACGCTATGGAGTGTAGCCCACCAGGCTCCTCTGTCCATGGGATTCTCCAGGCAAGAATACTGGAGTGGGTGGCTATTCCCTCCTCCCCCAGGGGATCTTCCTGACCCAGGGATTGAACCCTTGTCTCTTACGTCTCCTGCAGTGGCGGGTGGGGTCTCTAACACCAGTGCCACCAAAGTGAAAGTCGCTCGGTCATCCCCGACTCTGCGACCCCATGTGATATACAGTCCATGGGATTCTCCCCACCAGAATATTGGAGTGGGCAGCCTTTCCCTTCTTCAGGGGATCTTCCCCACTCAGGGATCGAACCCAGGTCTCCCTCACTGCAGGCAGATTCTTTACCAGCTGAGCCCCAAGGGAAGCCCAGTGCCACTGAGAAGCAGTATAGAGACACTTTCCAATTAATCAACAGTTCTTTGTCCTGACTATACTTCAGCTTTTCACAGCACAGCCGTGGCGGATCGTCTCATGAATCCTTGTTTATCAAACACTTTCTGCTGTGTTTCAGTGCTTATCTTATATTCCCAATTTCTTCTCTATCTTCTTCACTGAGTTTTCTTCCTTACCAGACTTCTGTATATGGAGCTATATTCTGAACCCTCTTTTTATTTACATTCTCTTCCTAAGGGACACAGTAAATGCTAACCAAGGCTTTAAAGTCTCTATAATATGTGAATGACTCCCACATTTGTTATCTCTACTCTAGATATCTTTCCAATCTCCTAGACTCTTCAACTGACCAGTTGACATCTTCCCTTGGCTGTCAATTGGCATTTCTTTTATAACATGTGAAAACAAAGTTATTAATTCCCTGCTTCTGACCCTCCAATTTCATCCTCATATAATCTTCCCCTGTATCTATCCAGTTACTCTAGATAAAGTTCTGGAAGTTTTTCTTCACATCTCAAATCTAATCTACCCAAAGTCCCTCCAGACACAGACATTTAACATTTCACTGCTACAACCCTGCCTTAAGTCATCACTCTATTTCCTGGTCCATGCAAGGTGATATCCTGGCTTCCACAATTGTGAGCATAAAATCCATTCTTCCTGAAACAGAGTGTTTCTCTAGAGTAAAAATCTATGTCACTTCACAGGCAGAAACAGCCCAAGGATCTCCCACTTCAATCAGAATTAAAGTCAGATTTCTCTACCCACAGCCTTGAAGGCTCCGCATGAGTCATCCTCTTTTTTCTCTCTCTCCTTGAAAAGTAAACTTCAGCCACACCGTCTTTCAAAGACAAGCTTGTTAGTGTCTCAGGGCTTTGTATTTGCTCATTCTTCTGCAATCTGTACCCCACTTCCCACTGTTCTTCAAGAGGTCTCCCCACCACTCTGCCTTAAACCCAGATCCTCACCACCCACACTCTATCCCATTACCCTAGATTGTCTTCTTCACAGCCTCACAAGAATCTGAAATCATCATTTGCTTCCTTCGCCCTGTGTTTACAGTAAGCTACTCAATAACAGTGCTTTCTTGTTTACCACTATATCCCACCACAAAGAACAAGGCCTGGCTCAGAGTAGATAATCTAGCAGAAATGCTCTGTAGCTGAATGACTTTATTAATCTGAACTTGCCCGTAACAACAGGATGACATGCAATAACTTCAAAGTATCTTGGGATTTCCCTGGTGATCCAGTGGTTAAGACTCCAGGCTTCCACTGCTGGGAGCGCGGGTTTGGTCTCTAGGTGGGGAACTAAGATCCCAAATGCCATGTGACATAGCCAAATTAAAATCTCTCTCCTTGGAATACTTCAATGCTAAAAAGAAAAAAACAAACCAACCCGCCTACCTGTGGAATACAGCAATGATGCATTTAGCTATTTAATTAATAATCTAGTAATATAACGGAGTAATCAACATGTATTTCCTGAGTTGTTCCTTCAAGATGCTGGTTACTGCACACAGTAGAAATAAGGTTTAAATGGTAAGTGAAATAATACTTCTAAAGTGCTACATAAATGACTTCTCAAAGTTGTCTTAATTCATTTCGCGATGTGAATGTCTACCCCTTAAATATTTACATATTTATTTTGGAATTTCATGTTAGAATTTATGAAATCAGATGAAAGATGCACAAGAAAATAGAAAGAACACAGATACAAACACACATAATTTTTTATTATAAAAATAGTATATTAGTAAATCATATTTTCCAGGCAGTAGACCTAAGTACTATATATGCATGATCTAACTGAATTCTCAAACATTCCTATAACATAAGTACCTAGGCTCCTTCCAGGTTCCTTCCATATTCTACTTAAGACAACTATGGTTTATGAAGATGAAGTATAATCGTGGTCAAAGTAACACAACACATAGTAAACAGTGAAACCAGGGTCAGAACCCATGCTATATTCTTAGCCATAAGAATGCAGGGTTAACGTCTTAATACCCTATATTCTTAACCCTATATACATGGCTATAGTAGAAAATAAACTTATTTCCTTCTTATTCTTTAGTAAGTGTTTGAATCGCCCACAAACTTACTAAGATACTATGGTAAACCAGTGCAGATGAGCACAGTCTTACTCTCTCAAGAAAGCTTAGATTGGGTAGGTGTTCAAACACCTAAAGGAGTATGGCATTGCCAGCAGGTATTGTGGGGAGAGGGCTTCCCAAGTGGCTCACTGGTAAAGATTCTGCCTACCAGTGCAGGGGTCGCAGGAGATGTGGGTTCCATCCCTGGGTTGGGGATCCCTGGAGGAGGAAATGGCAGTATTCCAAGAATATTCCAAGAATACCCAGTAATTCTTGCCTGAAAAATCCCATGGACAGAAGAGCCTGGCAGGTAACAGTCCATGGGGTCACAGAGAGCTGGACACGACTGAGCGACTGAGCATACACACATGCTGTGGGGAGGGACTGGCAGTTACACTGGGAGCACATGAAGTGGGACCTCACTCAATCCAAACACAGAAATTTATCTATGTCAAGTCCTGCTCTTTGGCCATTACCCTTTAGACAGTCAAAAGCAATTCTTGTTTCTACACACCTATATAAGACATCTGGCTCCTAGTAAACTCTTAATGATAGAATGCAGTGCAATAAACCTTATTGGGAAGATCTTAAAAGAACAAAGCCTTCACTAATGACATTTTAATGAGGAAATGCATAGGCTAATTACTATAATCTTCTAGCTGGTCTATAAAAAGCCTACACCCAAGTGATGTAAATATCTGCTGATTCAGACTGTACTGGAAAGGTTTCATTTTATTTTTTTAAATCACTGAAGGAAACAAAGAAAAAAGCAGGGGGAAAATAAACTCAATCCTCAACTATAGAACGCTATCCAAGAAGAAGAGGATTAACAGAGAGCACTCAGAGGAAGATAAATGTTTTTTCAATGAGTATTTACCCAAGTCCCAAATTGATTGTTTAGCAGTACATAAATCTGGTACAACCACTTGGCTAATGAAACAGACTAAGCAACATCAACACTACACTTTGAGGTAAAGATCAGTTTAGGTTTGGGGAGAGACAAACCTGTCCGTTTCTTGCACAACTATCTATTTGTACATTCACATATTTATCTCATTTTATACTCGTGATGTGGAGAAGGCAATGGTACCCCACTCCAGTACTCTTGGAAAATCCCATGGGCGGAGGAGCCTGGCAGGCTGCAGTCCATGGGGTTGCTACGAATTGGACACAACTGAGCGACTTCACTTTCACTGTTCACTTTCATGCACTGGAGAAGGAAATGGCAACCCACTCCAGCGTTCTTGCCTGGAGAGTCCCAGGGACGAGGGAGCCTGGTGGGCTGCCGTCTATGGGGTCGCACAAAGTCGAACACGACTGAAGCGACTTAGCAGCAGCAGCAGCAGCATACTTGTGATGACTTGGGGTGGGTGGGTGGCAGGTAGGGCGCTGACTAATAAGCATTAGTGGAAGATAGAAATATCCCAAGTTCGGTTACTTAGGAGGCTGGGAAATTATCGTGGGAAGCTGCCATAGACTTTATGGAATTTTAAACCATTTTTTTTTCTTATTAGGGTTTTATTTGTATCCTTTCTTTCAACTTAAGGAAAGAAACAAAGGCAACAATAAAAAATAGTGGGAAAAAACAGGTGTGTGCTACAAACATGTAACTATACCCTCTTGTTGTTACATATCTCTAATAGCTGTCTCTTCCACACTGCTCTGATTTTCCAGGCTTATAATTATGGGTTGGCCAAGAAGTTCATTCAGGTTTTTCCATTAAGATGGTATGGAAAACCCGAATGAACTTTTGGGCCAACCCAATACATGGATATACTAGAAACTCTCCATTTTCTAAATGTAAAATATTTCAGGCAATCATATTAGAATGTGGTGGTGAAAACCCAGACTTAACATGAGCTAGTGTGCATAGTAGGCAGGGGGGAGGGGGAGATAACAGGGAAAGAGGAGCCAGGAGAACAGCTCTAAAGCCAATTAATCAGCCATATGTCCTACGGCAAGTCACTTAACCCTAGAGATCTTGGTTTTCTCCACTGTAAATTACTGGCTTAGAACAGATGGCCTTTAGAGTTTATTGTTCAAAATCTAATATTGATTTCTTTATTTATTTTTGGCTGGGTCTTCATTGCTGCATAGGCTTTCTCTAGGCATGGTAAATGGGAGCTACTCTTCCTTGCGGTCCACAGGCTTCTCCAGTTGTGGAGCACAGGCTCTAGGTGCACAGGCACAGTAGTTGCGGCTCATGGGCTGTAGAGTGCGGGCTCAGTGTTTGTGGCGCACAGGTTTTAGTTGCTCCATAGCACGTGGAATCTTCCCAGACCAGGGACAGAACCTGTGTCTCCTGCATTGGCAGGCAGATTCCCATCCACTGTGCCACCAAGTAATATTTTAAAATTCGATGACGCTAGCACACGTACAGTTCAGATATAACTATTTCTTTAAGGCTCATCTTTTCCAAGAAGTCTTGCCTCGTATAGTTAGTGCTCAGTTGCTTCAGTCGTGTCTGACTCTTTGCAGCCCCATGGACTGCAACCTGCCAGGCTCCTCTGTCCATGAAAGCTTTCCAGTCAAGAATACTGGATTGGGTTCCACTTCCTACTCTGGGGGATCTTCTCGACCCAGGGACTGAACCCGCGTCTCTTGCATCTCCTGCATTGGCATTACCTGGGAAGCCTGATACAGATCATAGGAATGAACATTTCCATCCTTTTGAAGCTCATTCTGTTATGTCTGTACCTCTCTGTAGTGATCAAGAGCACTGGTCAAAGGCCAGAGTTCAAATTCTAATCACTTTATTAGCTGTGTGACCTTAGGTAAACAAAGTAGCCTATCTGACCCTCAGTTTCCTAAACTGTCAAATGGAGATAATAATAGTACCTACTTCTTGGAATTACTAGGCAGATTAAATGAGATAATATATGCAGTGATAAGAATAGTACTTATCACGTAAGTGGTGAATAGATGTTAGTACAGTGGTTGTGCTTGAGTTCACTCAGCCCTCAGATACACTGCTGTCCTGCCAAATGTTTCTGTATCACGCTTCTTTTATTATTTATAAAGCTTAAAAATAGCTACTTCCATGACCGACCAACTAAAAATCTTATGAGTTAGGGAAACATGAACCAACATGATCTTAGTTCAAGGGTATAATTATTTTTGCATATGCCAGTCTCACTTACCAAATGAGCCCCGGAGAGGAATGAATGGAGAGTTACCCATTCCTTTCTCTCCCATGAAGCACCCAAACAGTGCTCAACAAACTCACTGTATATTAATGCTCTGGCTGTACCACTGCATGATGGTTGTAGATATTTAGTCTAAACAATGGGATGCTGGGTTTTACTACTTACATATTGTTCTGATTGAGCCCTTCAATGTTCAACAAAGTTGAGTCTACTGTATGCCAGGTCTGTACTAGATTGGGATTTCTAGCATGTCACACAACATGGACACTATATCTGACCCCATGGAGCTGAAAGACTAGCAGTAACAACAGATGCTGTGTCATTACAAAGACAATCATAGCTATGATTAGCATCACAAAGAAAATCCAGGGACTGATATGATAAAACAAACGCACACACAAAAAAGGAGATATATACTAGTTTACCTACTGTAAATTCAGTGGTGAAACAAAGGTGATGGGCCTAGCCACCAAACTCAAATAATTTGCTTTATTTGCTATACACTAAATTAAAGTTTAAATTTTAAAGTACTGGTCTTGATTTCCATGAGTTTACAATCTCTAAAATAATTACTAAACCCATAGGTGGCAGAATATGGACATACAATTACTATGCTGCATATGTGGATGCTTCATCCCCCTAGACTGTGAGGATAATATTTAATCTCTAAGATCAAGGAGATCTCATATATCAGTTCAACATTTATTGGTTACCAGGTGCTTGTGAGAGGCCCTGGGGATACAATGATAAATAGAAGGTTCCTGCCTTTCAAGAGTATGCATTACAGTGGGGGGAAAACAATTAACCAACAGGAATCCTAAGGGGGCTAAAACCTTTAAACTTAGCTTTTCTTAACTAACTACAAATCTATCCTGATATATAGGGCCTCTTATTGAGCCATAAACTATCATAAAGTAACTTTAGAGCAAACACTCTCTCTCAGGTAGAGTTGAACAATGCAAAAATGGATTATTATTCTGGTAAAGGGTGACTCTAGTACTTAATCAAATTTTTCATGACATTTTAAAAGAAAATGAGCTCCTGGAGGAAACAGACCATCTCTCTGTCCCTGCAGTTCCACTATGAACATCTGGGCAACCAACCAGATGTTAACAATATGGGAATGCAATAGTGAAAACTCTGGTTTAAAACCCTGAACACAGTTTTCCCCTAAAGACATCCAAGGATATATATTTGTAATTCTCAAAATGTGAGCCAGGAGAAAACATTTTTATTTATTCAACTTGCAACATATTCTTCCTTTGGGGGTCTGGGTTTATCATCTTGCTCAATTAGGATAATACATGGTTAAAAACTTTAAAGAAGGAAAATAATCAGTTTTATTTTAAAATGTGTGGACAGATGTGTATATGCATATAAAAATGCTCAAACAACTAGCATTAAACAGAGATTTTAGAAGTAGAACTAATTTCTCTCTCTGTGTGTATGTGTCTGAAACAGAAAGAATTTCAGCAATTATTTAGCCTAAGTTTCCCCATTTTCCTGAGAAAACTGATATTAAAAAAAGGTTTATTTCTGGCTTAAGAGCAAAGAGCTAATAGGTAGCAGAGGCAAAAACATGAACGATTTGTGACTCTAAAAGCAGGGCTTTCTTCATATACACCAAATGTCTATGAGTATTTGTGTGTGTGCACACCTAAAGTATCTGGTTAAGTGGCACAGAAAAAGTAATTTCTATTTATTTTGATATTAGCTGCAACTATCATTACATATGGTTAATATAAAAATGACAGCTTCTTAAATATTTTTCTTAAGAGTACAATTTAATGATTATCTGAGCCTTGGACTTCCTATCACCGTATCTTTTCTGACTTCAAAAGATACAACAGCAAATGAACATTAATTGTATCTAAACTATTGAGCCTACCCTCAAGTGATGTCCATAAAAATTTGCCACTCAGTATGTCTTGATAGGAAAAGTCAGTCTAGTTCCGTCTGTTGATTTCAATTTATTCCTTTAAAATGAAAATAAATACATAGCAATGATGTTTTATTTAAGAACCTAATTCCAGACACATCAGTGCATTAATACATGTCCCTACAGACACTGCCATTACTGATCAAATCTGAATTATTGTCATTCAGCTGCTGCAACCAAATATCGAGATGCCTAGAGAATAACACAGAATGAGATGGTTCCAAGGTGACATGCTCTAAATCCTTCCTGCGTCAGATGAAATTTAATTATACCCATTGTTTTTATTATTCAAAATGCACTGGCCGTCCATCCACTCAGCAAGAAATTCCCTGCAATTTTATTCAGTATAGCTTTTATGCTAAAAGAAAGGAGGTGTGCTGAAGACGGGGAGAAAAAAAATGTTATCTCCCTCCCTCTACTCCCCACCAGGAGACATGCGGCCGCTGAAGCCCACTGATTTCCCAAGCCCAATTATTTTGTTGTACACTCTTCTCCTCAACAGCACACTTTACCTAGGGACACAGTCTGCCTAAACACCACACACTTAATGGAGTCCCTGAAGCTGTCTCAATTTCATCGCTCCTAACTAATAGGCTGTGATACTTTTTCCCCAAACAGATCAGAGCTCTTTCCTCACTCTACATCTTCCTCACATAGGGAAAAAAAAAAAAAAAAGTGTGTGTGTGGAGGGGGGCTAGTTTGATGAAGCAGAGTATTCATTCCTGCTGTCATACCTTCATTATGGTCTAATACCTGCATTTCTTAAGGGCACAGTAACCTCACTTAATCCAATCCAGGGACTTCTTTTTTCCAGATAATGACAATAATAGGTGTTTCCTTATGACTGTTAGTAGTAACACTGAACAGCAGGAATCTACACATTTTGCAGTAGTTAACAGGCAGACAAACCCAGTTTTGCTTTCCTTGAAGGACCTCTAAAATTGATTGCCCAGAGCGTATTTTAGGATTGAGAGACAAAACAAGGAAGAGGAAAATAACAGCTTTCCTGAAACTTACAAGGTCTCTGTGTTATGCTGTTAGAGGTCAAAGACCAGGATTTCAAAATTCTCCCATTTTCTTCCCCCGTTCACAAGTAGACTTAGCATTCATATTCGAAAGGTCACTCCTATTATGACCTGTCTTGAAAATGAGTCTGATTTCCAGAGGCAGATGTCACTGTTTCAAAGGCCTCACTATATCTCCCTACAGAGAGATGTAATTTATGTTTTTCTTAATCCTTAGCACCTATGTTAATAACTGTGTCTTACTGAAATTCTCCCATTCAGTAATTTACACATTTTGGGCAAGGACCCTAGGAAAAAAAAAAAGAGTCTACTTACTTCTTTCAAAACTAATTTCTTTAAAAAGGTTACACATACTTAAGATGGCCTTCCTGCCATCTTCCTGGGTCATATCCAGGTGAAGATTTCAAGAAAAAGTATTGAGAAGTGCAGGCCCAAAGGCAGACTGAAGAAATCATATAGTTATTTCTGAAATGTGATGCCTTGCCATCCCCCGGGGATAATTTCTGTGCTACTCGAGATAATGCCTCTTATATAATGTTGGAAAGAATCAAAACAGTTAATCCAAATTGCTCTTACACCCTGCTAGAACTCAGCAGCTCATGTCTCAAGGCAAGACACCACAGTAACATTTAATTACATCTGACATTTAGCTCTGGGTTCCATAAGTCATCCTAAATTAACTTTTGGGTCAAAACAGACCTGGATTTTCCTACTGAAGACAGTTACTATCATCTTCAAAGCTAAAACCCCTGACTGGCGTGGGACGGAAGAGATAGCAAACACATAGTAACAAGCGCTAAAAAATACCATCACTGAATCTCAAGATGTCCCCTCCTCATTGTAACCTTTTTGCCCCAAAGGTAGGCTACCATCCTAACTGTGGTCAATGTTCCCTGGATGAGACACATGGGTCATTAGTACAAAAGGTGGATTGAGAAAAATCCAAAAGTGGATTGCGAAAAAGATCAATGAAGACGGTCTTCCGGTCATGCATTAAGCATTTTACTGCTTACGTTCACCAACTTACTAACTTAAACTGACATTTTCCAGGTTCAACAGATGGTCTCCTTTATCATCTTTTTACAGCATGATGACAAACTCTGGTAAATTAGAGACCAAAGAGAAGGAAGTGCTTTGAATATTAAATGCAGAAATGAGAAAGCCAGACTTAACTGAATTCATTTAGGTTGAAGAATATTCTTTACAGAGAAGGGGAGAAATCATAAGAATATACAGGAAAATAATAAAAGATTATTAAAGTAAATTCTAGGTTGGATCTGAGATGTAAATAACCCTAACTTCCTGTTACTTTACTCCCCAGAAGCAAACCTATCTGAAACCTATCAGTGGCTGGCACGGGCATGCCTTATCACATCAGGACATTCTTTTGGGTGAGTTTAATCTGAACAGTGTCCTCTGTAGGCGTTAGCATTGTTCTGAATCTTCTTCCTAGTGCTTGGTGCATTTGTGTCCTGATGCAAAAGTCAATGATCCTCCTAAAAGGTTCTTCATTTAGGCTCTGAAATCAGATGGTTTGTCTCTTAAATATCAGTTCTGTTGCTTATGAACTATGTGATCTTGACTGAGCTCCTTTACCTCTCTAAACCTCAAGATTTATATCTGGAAAAATGAGGATACTCTATGTAGAAGGCAGTGATATGGTTTAAACACAATGACGAAGGTAAAATATTAGCATTGTGCCCAACACAGAATAAAGGCTATGAGTTTCTATGAGAATTTGTGTTCAAGATATGTATCTGTCTGCATTTGTACTTCATTGACTTATCATCATTCCTCATTCTCTTCTTCAAAAGCAGTTCTTTTCTGAGAAAGACAAATACCGTATGACATCACTTATGTGTGGAATCTAAACCATGACGCAGATGAACTTACTTACGAAACAGAAACAGACTCACAGACACAGAGATCAGACTTGTGGTTGCCAAGGGGGAAAAAGTGGAGGGATGGATTGGGAGTTTGGGATTAGCAGATGAAACCTATTAAATATAGGATGAATAAACAATAAGGCCCTACTGTATAGCACAGGAAGCTATGTTCAATATCCTGTGATAAACCATAATGAAAAAGAATATGAAAAAGAGTGTGTGTGTGTGTGTATAACTGAATCACTTTGCTCTGCAGTAGAAATTAACAGAATACTGTAAATCAACTATACTTCAATAAGATAAATTTTTGAAAAAAAGCAGTTCTTTCCCCTCACTATGTCTAAAACACATAGTTTCACATCATGTTAAGCAAGGGCTCAGGCTTCTCTAGGTTTCTGATTCTGCCAAGGGAGTTGCCATCAAGGTTGAAAGACCAGAGACCTGGCATTACATTGGCAAGTCTAGATGTAGTCAGGCCTGGTCCACATGAAAAAGATGAAATGTCATCTACAATTACAACTGCAAATTAAAAAAAAATCTCACAGTATTGACTACACTCTCCTCATTTGGCTTTCTTGCTCTCTTCTCTGCATATCTTGGTTCTCTCAGATTGTTGCTAATATCAACCTATGGTGGTTTTTTCTAGAGTTCAAGTCTTGCTGAATTTTTGCCTACGGACCCAAACTCACACACTAACATAGAAGAAGGAAGATGATATAAATGGAAGGAGCCTTCCTTTAGCACCCTGATTCCCCTCCATGGCATGTTGCTCCCTAAATTAGAACTCCATCTGTCCATATTCCATTTGGAATATGAGCAATCTTGACAGACTGAGGGCCTTCAGAGTTCCTTAAGCCTTCAGTTTTCAGTGCCTGCAGCAGGATGTGCTCAGACCGACACGGATTTTCCTGTCTTTACATTGGCAAAGTGAAAAGTGAGAGTTTAAACATGTTAAAGGTAATTAGCACCAAGACCTCGCACGGTCTCAAGTTCATCTTAGCCAGCATGATGATGAAGTAGCAGCTTTTATTCCTACTCTCCTATTTAGTGCCATGGTCTCATCTCAGGTTCTCACTTTCTACATCTATGTTGAGTTTCTAGAGTTTTCCAATTAGCAAACTACTATTAAATACAGACTGTTTGCTCAAGGTATTATTAAAAGTGACTTAAAAGGAGTAGCATAAAACTTACATTTCATTTGGCAAATTTATAGCAATGAACTCAAAATCAATATTCTATTTGTCAGAATTAGAAGGCCCACACTAAATTCATGCATTTCCTAACAAATTCTATATAAGACAGTGATATTTTCCCCCTTTGATGACAAAAGTATAATCAATAAAAAAGACAGTCTTCCTAACAGAAAGAGAGGAAGGAATATAACAATTTTTAGCACCTATGGAGAAGGCAATGGCACCCCACTCCAGTACTGTTGCCCGGAAAATCCCATGGATGGAGGAGCCTGGTAGGCTGCAGTCCATGGGGTCGCTAAGAGTCAGACACGACTAAGTGACTTCACTTTCACTTTTCAGACACGACTGAGTGACTTCACTTTCACTTTCCACTTTCATGCATTGGAGAAGGAAATGGCAACCCACTCCAGTGTTCTTGCCTGGAGAATCCCATGGATGGAGAAACCTGGTAGGCTGCAGCCCATGGGGTCGCACAGAGTCGGACACAACTCAAACGACTTGGCAGCAGCAGCACCTATTATAAACTCTGTGATAGGGTATTATCAACATGATTTCATTTAATCTTCTCAAGATCACTTTGAGGGTATTACTGGACCCATTTTTATAGTGAGAGTAACTAAGACTGGGTAATGTTAAATATTTTGCCTAAAACCACACAGTTAGTTAAAGCAAGTGTTTCAGAATCAGGGTGTCTGAACTCAGTGACCCCACTTCTTTTGTCTCTTATATGAAAAAATTGTCTTTTTAAAATTAAATAAGGATGATTGAAACAGTTACAAATCATGTGCTGTATTTATTCACCTGGGATACAGGAACATAATCACAAAGTAAAAATCTAAATAAATGTGTCAACTGTCTTAAGAATTTTTTTAAATGACAGAGTGAGTCACTGTAAAGTATACGGTACATGTTTCTGCAATGTATGACTATGAAATAAGCTATGAAGGGTGTTGATCTGACATATAAACAGAAACTTGGGCTTGTATTACCAGCTTTCACATCATTAGGAAAGCAGTGGATTACATTATAGAAGCATAATATATAATATGACACATCATTGTACTACCAGAGAACACAATATCTGAAATTCAATTCAGTAAGTCTTCAATAACACATTGTATGTGAACAAAATGCTTGACGAAGAGGCTGTTTCTATGCTTCTGAAAACAACAGATGATCTAATCTCAGCGATATATATTACCTAAAGACAAATTTTACAATATTTCAACCAAAAATATGATACACTGAACAAAGTGTGAAAGGTTAACCACAGTGGGATGAAATGCTATGGCTGAAATGCCCACTTTCTTGATTCTGAACAAAATTAGAAGCAATGAGATTACACACAAGTCTGTGAACACTGTAAATCCTATAGAAAATTCCTATTCCTTTATAAGCATTAAAAAAGGTGAGGCTGGTAAAGGACACTATAAACAAGGTAAAAAGGCAACACTCAAAATGGGAGAAAATAATAGCACCTGAAACAACTGACAAAGGATTAATCTCTGCAAAATATACAAGCAGCTCATGCAACTCAATACCAGAAAGGAAAAAAAACCTAATCAAAAAGTGGGTAGAAAACCTAATCAGACATTTCTCTAAAGAAGACATACAGATGGTTAATAAACACATTAAAAGATGCTCAATATCGCTCATTATTAGAGAAATGCAAATCAAAACTTTACACTAATTAGAATGACTATCATCAAAAATCTACAAACAATAAATGCTGCAGAGGGTGTGGAGAAAAGGGAACACTCTTGCACCATTGGTGGGGATATAAACTGATACAGCCACTATGGAGGGTAGTATGGAGATTCTTAAAAACTAGGAATAAAACCATCATATGACCCAACAATCCCACTACTGGGCATATACCCTGAAGAAATCATAACTGAAAACCACACCTGTACCCTAATGTTCACTGCAGCACTATTTACAGTGGTTAGGACATGGAAGCAACCTAGATGTCTATCACCAGATGAATGGACAAAGAAGCTGTGGTACATCCATACAATGGACTATCACTCAGCCATGAAAAGGAATGCATTTGGAGTCAGTTCTAATGAGGAGAATGAACCTAGAGTCTATTATACACAGTTATGTATTCAGAAAGAGAAAAACAAATATTGTATACTGACACCTATACCTGGAATCTAGAGAGACGGTACTGATGAACCTATGTGCAGGGCAGCAACAGTTATGCAGACACAGAGAACAGACGTGGACACAGGAGGGTGGGAAGGAGAGGGTGCGGCAAATGGAGAGAGTAGCAGGGAAACATATACGTTACCATATATATAATAGATAGCCAGTGGGAACCTGCTGTATGGATTAGGGAGCTCAAACTGGGGCTCTGTGACAACCTAGAGGTGGGATGGGCTGGGAGGTGGGAGGGAGGTCCAAGAAGGACGGGACATATGTATACCTATGGCTGATTCATGTTGATGTATGGCAGAAACCAACACAATATTGTAAAACAATTATCATTCAATTACAAATAAATAACTTTTTTTTAAAGGCTATGTTGGGTTAAATAGAACCCACACAACATTAACAAAGAATAGCCCAGTTGGCAACCCAAAGCTTCACCAGATGCCCATTTCTTTAGCAATGAACTCCAATGAGATTTAGGGAAATTTCACACCTCGAAAGAATATGATGTCTAATGAGAGCTTATCTTGCCACTGAAAGAAGATAACTAGATTTCAGCTCAGCTGAGGCTGTGAAAGAAACAACCCCTTTTCAGAATTTGGTTCGGCAAAAAAAGCATCAGTGAGGAAATTTGTGAGATGATGGCTGAGTAAGCAATAGACAATTAAGGAATTTAAAACAGCTGCTAAGAGATGAGATGAGCCAACTGGCAGGAAAAAAGACAGTTTTAATACTAATTATATTTAAAATAAAACAAGAGTGCCCCCTTTACCCTTTAATGTATATTATTTCTCATTCTGTTCAAACATCCACTCTGGCAAAACAAAATCTACTATGCATTCCTGAGCAAAGGTTTTAGTTTGATTAAGTACTAATCAACACATAACTTTGGCTAAAGCCAGGTACAGGAGAAAGTGGAAAGGGAAATGATTGCAGAAAAAGGGTGCCAAGCTAGAAGAGCAATATTCCTTCTTATTGTGATTTTTATTAGGAACATAATAAACATTTTGCTCTGCAGTCTCTTGTGCTCAGAAGTGATCTAAATATCCACTATATAAACATTCTGAAGGATATTAAATCATGAGCCATTCACCTATTATTCATCCTTAACATGATCCACTGTTTCCATTGTTTCCCCATTGGAAACAGTGACTGACTTTATTTTCTTGGGCTCTAAAAATCACTACAGATGGTGACTGCAGCCATGAAATTAAAAGATGCTTGGTACTTGGAAGAAAAGTTATGACCAATCTAGACAGCTATTACTGAATATAAGCAGAGACATTACTTTGATGACAAAGGTCCGTCTAGTCAAAGCTATGGTTTTCCAGTAGTCATGTATGGATGTGAGAGGTGGACCATAAAGAAAGCTGAGTGCTAAATAATTGATGCTTTTGAACTGTGGTGCTGGAAAAGACACCTGAGAGCCCCTTGGATTGCTAGAAGATCAAACCAGCCAATCCTAAAGGAAATCATTTCTGAATATTCATTGGGAGAACTGATGCTGAAGCTGAAGCTCTAGTACTTTGGCCACCTGATGGGAAGAACTGACTCATCTGAAAAGACCTTCATTCTGGGAAAGACTGAAGGCAGGAGGAGAAGGGGATAAAAGAGAATGAGATGGCTAAATGGCATCTCCGACTCGATGGACATGAGTTTGACTAAGCTCTGGGCATTGGTAATGGGCAGAGAAGTCTGGCGTGCTGCAGTCCATGGGGTCACAGAGTTGGACATGACTGAGCGACTGAACTGAACATGATCCAGGTCAAACCACAGTCAGCACCGGGCTAAGTAACACTTCCATGCTGATACACACAACTCTACATAAGATGGCTATGCTAGGTGTATAACAAATGGCTAACAGCACATTCCATGAGGCTTTGGAATCAGCACCTTCCAAAAATAAAGCTGATAGCTCAGCTGGTCTACCTGTCAGAATTACTTCCCTCTCCCTAAATAGCAAAGAAATAAATGAAAGTAGCTCTCAGGATGCTCGAGAGAGAAGCTGAGCAACTGGTAAAGTGCCAGGAACCTTGCATATATTATCTCATTTAAATCTCAGAGCTCTGTTTATGTTTATTTTACAGAAGAAACTCAAGCAGGCAAAGTAACCTTTCAGTTCAGTTCAGGTCAATTGCTCAGTCGTGCTTTGCGACCACATGAACCGCAGCACACCAGGCCTCCCTGTCCATCACCAACTCCTGGAGTTTACCCAAACTCATGTCCATTGGAAGGACTGATGCTGAAGCTGGAACTCCAATACTTTGGCCACCTCATGCAAAGAGTTGACTCATTGGAAAAGACCCTGCTGCTGGGAGAGATTGGGGGCAGGAGGAGAAGGGGACGACAGAGGATGAGATGGCTGGATGGCATCACTGACTCGAAGGACATGAGTTTGAGTGAACTCCGGGAGTTGGTGATGGACAGGGAGGTCTGGCATGCTGTGATTCCCGGAGTCACAAAGAGTCAGACACGACTGAGTGAATGAACTGAACTGAACATGTCCACTGAGTCAATGATGCCATCCAACCATCTCATCCTCTGTCGTCCCCTTCTCCTCCTGCCCTCAATCTTTTCCAGCATCAGGGTCTTTTCAAATGAGTCAGCTCTTTGCATCAGGTGGCCAAAGTTTTGGAGTTTCAGCTTCAACATCAGTCCTTCCAATGAACACCCAGGACTAATCTCCTTTAGGATGGACTGGTTGGATCTTCTTGCAGTCCAAGGGACTCTCAAGAGTCTTCTCCAACAGCACAGTTCAAAAGTATCAATTCTTCGGAGCTCAGCTTTCTTTGTAGTCCAACTCTCACATCCATACATGACTACTGGAAAAACCACAGCCTTGACTAGATGGACCTTTGTTAACAAAGCAATGTCTCTGCTCTTTAATATGCTGTCTAGGTTGGTCAGAAAGTAACCTTTAACATAGCAGTATTGATTGTACCCCTATGGTATCCTGAGCATTAATCTGGCTCCACATTTTACAGACACAAGAATCTTTCCTTCTCGAGGAAAATGAGCAAAGATTAGCAGTGTCATGTTAGCAAGTCTGGCTTATATATGGCAAAAAAGCCTACGGTCCCAGCTTTCCTTTTCTGTTGTTTCCTGTCCTTTTTCTCGAATCCCATATTTATCAAGTCAGCCATAGCCTTTTGGTTATTGATTTACATTGTTTGCCTCATTATCACCTGACTAGCACTGATAGGGTCATTCAGAGGCAGGCTCTCTTGAGAAAAGAGGGACTGGACTGTGCAGTCTGCATTCCTCCTGCAGCACTGACACCATCTCTGAAACACGTGACTCATGCTCCGTCTCTCATCACGTCACTCTGGGTAATCACTAGTGCTGAGTAGTCCTGGCAGTTCTTGCTTTAATTCTGACATTTTATGGAACTCTTACCCGAAATTTCCTCCACGTACCTTTCCTTTCCTACAGACAAATAGAAATACATATCTAGACTATTAGACAAGTAACTAGTTCATAAAGGAAACAGAACACCAATTTATGGTCACAGGCCAGGAAATGATAGAATTCCTAAAAACAGGGCACACAGCTCACATTTAGCTTTCATACAAAGCTTGTCAGAAAGTTCTAGAGAAGACGCAGCGCTCAGTCCTCATCATTCTCTAAACTCATGGTATACTCACCAACAGTTCTTTCCTTCAAGTTCATACCTGATGAGCTGCTGATTACAGACAGATCCACAGGCAACACATGGATCTACCTAATCTCCATTTCTAGCGATGAAGACAATCCCTCCCTTTGCTCTTCAACATCCATCTTCCTAAATCTCTGTCTGTGATGACTCCCACATCGGGGAGAATTTCCTCTACATGTATCTGCTCTCCCCAGGCTCAGAGCACCGTCAATCTCTGTATCCTCCTGGCTCTTCCTGGAGCAGGTATTTTCCTCACCCTCCTCAAAGACTCTCCTCTAGAAAACTTGGCCTTTCAAGTCTGGTTCTTACTCATGCAGCAGTTGTGGGATCAAAAAAATTCCTACCCTCAATAAAACAAAACTGTGTTTCATGCTTCTCCATACAGCAGCATGTAGTAAGTGGCTGGCATGTAATGGCACTCATAACTGTCAGCGTATCACCATTCTTGATGAATGGGATGGGATGAGGAAGTAAAAGCAAGATTTATCACCTGTTAACTAACTTGGAGGGTTTTAATACAACTTCTTTATCAAAAACCTGGATTTTATCAAGTGAATGATTACATGTCAGAGGCTTTAGACTCTCTCCTTTACTGGATAAATTGGAGAGTCATTCTGGCAGTAGTAACGATGGCCCAACAGTACTGATGTCTCCTAGATACCTGGCACGATCGCTAACAACTTCCTTTTCTTGATGTGACTCCAAAATAAGGCCAGTTGAATATGCCTGACAATCTGTATTGTTCCTCTTCTTCCTCTTCTGGAAGATACCTTAGATCAAGCATAACATAATCAACACTTTCTTAAATTATCCTAAACACCAACATAAACACTATTCTTAACTTAAATCTCTAACTATTCTTAATCTATAAAATTATCCTAAATACCGCAAAAACACTTCTTACATATGTGACTATCATGTTAAGATTAAAACATTACAGACAGAATGGAGTGGAACCTCTTCACTGTCATCTATAATACTCTCAATCCATATAATTTAAAAAACTCTTTGGAATGGCTTCCCTACTAGTCTTTTACTAATCCATAAACTCACTGTCAAAGTAAAAATCAGATCTGCAAAGGCAGTAGACAGAATAGTAGTTAAAAGCCTGGATTACAGAGCCAGAATATCTGAGTTTGAATCCTGATTCTAACACTTACTAGTTTCTACCACTTATATATTGGTAGAATATATTTCCTTATATTCTACCACTTACAAGACTTTGGGAAAGTTATTTAACCTCTGTTGCTTCACTGTCCTGATCTGAAAAACAGAGATAATAAGTGTATCTACCTCACAGAATTGCTTTAAGGGTTAAATAAATTAGTAAAATTACACATATTAAGTGGGCTTAAATGTTAGAAATTATTATCATTACTATATCTCTCTTTGCAATATCTGATTAACTTAGGTCTTGAGAGTCCCTTGGACTGCAAGGAGATCAAACCAGTCAATCCTAAAGGAAATCAGTCTTGAATATTCATTGGAAGGATTGATGATGAAGCTCCAATACTTTGACCATCTGATGCAAAGAGCTGACTCACTTGAAAAGACGTTCAGGCTGGGAAAGACTGAAGGCAGGAGGAGAAGGGGACAACAGAGGACAAAATGGTTGGATGGCATCACCAACTCAATGGACGTGGGTTTGGGTGGACTCCAGGAGTTGGTGATGGACAGGAAGGCCTGGTGTGCTGCAGTTCATGGGGTTGCAAAGAGAAGGACACAACTGAGCAACTGAACTGAACTCAACACCCTAACTCATACACGAAAACAATCTGACAAGAGTAAAGAGACCTTACCTTTAGGAGAAAAGAGACCTTATCAAACCCTCCTTAACATCTTTTATTTTAAACTAACAAACAACACCATTTAACTTTTAGGCTCAGTCAGTAAACAGAGAATACCTCTTGAAAGTAGAAGATAAATTCCAATAAACCAACCAGTGTAGTTTTTATTGGCTTTCAAACACAAAGACAAATTCTTCAGGATTTTTTTTTTTTTTTTAAGAACTCACCCCCAACTTCACCTAAAATATAATCTTATTACATAAGTTTTAGTTGGGGCTTCCTTGGTAGCTCAGCAGTAAAGAATCCGCCTGCCAATGCAGGGGACTTGGGTTCAATTCTGGGATCCGGAAGAGCCCTTATAAAAGGAAATGGCAACCCACTCCAGTATTATTCCCTGGGAAATCCCTTCAGAGGATCCTGGCAGGTTATACAGTCCACGGGGTTGTAAAAGAGTCAGAGACAACTTAGGGACTAAATAACAACAGCAACCTTCAACTTTGACTAAGGCCCACCACCAAGAAATTACCATTTGCCACCATGAAGGCTGAAATTTCACTTTGATAGGTAGGCCTCAACCCATACTCTTTTATTTCCTGTAATTACCTTCATCAAAGTGGATCATACTTCTTTTGGAAATCCTCACTATTCAAAACAACATATCTATTCTTTATATAAAACCTCCATATTCAAAACAACATTTTTTCCTTAATAAGCTCCAAGTCTAGGTCCCTCACTCTCATATTACTCCTGTTGGCTAGCAGGAATTAAGCACCACTCTGGCACTAGTGATAACACAGTTCAAGAACAATGAAAAACTTCTCATATATATCAGTCAACTCTTGTTCTTTGATTAAATGCATGGAGGAAAGAACAATTTGAAGGTACAAACTACATAAGGCTTGAGATTAGGTTATTATTGCTTTAAGAAGCTTATTCAGATATGATCACCGAGACTAGGGTGCCCAGAACTTCCAGACTAAATTATTTGCAATCCAAAAAAGCGTAACTCATAGCCACTGTCTAGCTGTCCTCTGCAGGTTACAATTAAATAATTTTTTCAGTCTTTAGATGAATGTGATGAATCTCCTTTTGAATTATACAGAGTAAGACAAGAGGCCTCATGCAACAGGGGAAAAAGTCTCAAAGAGGCATTGATTTTATTGTTAATTACTATCAGAAAAGTAACCTCATGTCATCTGGACCCAAACCAAAACCACTGGGTTCTACAATTTAAATTATTTACTATCCCTGATAGATAAGTTGTTCAACACATTCAAGAGTATTGAAATGAATCCCACAGAACACTAGTATCAGTTCATGAAGGGTCTGCTTTATCACACTTTACTAAGCAATAGGGATACAAAAGTAAGTAAAACACTACTTCAGAGAGTTTAAAATCTAGTGAAGGAGAGAGAGATGCATAAATAACTGTAACACAAGGTATAAGTAAGTATTTCAAAAGCATTTACTAGTCACTTCTGGTGCCAGACACATCTGTCCCACTTTCATGTAAGAATTACAATTAGGATGAACAGTTCTGGGATAAACACAAATTAGGCATAAAGGAAACATCCAAAGGAATCTGTATAAGCATCCAGCTCAGTCACACACACACAAAAAGACATTCAATATTGTAAGAAAAGGACCATACCAGGGTTCAGTTTCCTCAGAGACACATCTGTAACTTCTGGAAGACAAAGAAGCTAGGGCACTTCTTGTCTGTAGCCACAAGATCAGTAAGAGGGAATCTTGCCTTCTTTGGCTTCAGACAGCCTCTGGACTGAAACACTGAGGGCTGAAGCAGCCTCAAACCTTCAAATGTAGTCAAAACCCCATCTAGTCAAGAAAAGAAGACTTGCATGCAGGGTCCTCTGTTTCATTTCCCTAGTCATTCATTCATTCATATAATACCTACTGACCATAACTGAGGTGTCAGGTCTTGTTCCAAAACCTGGGAAAGCAAGCAAGCATGTTACCAATTAGATTACATACTAGTGAGACAAGAACAAAATCAACAAAGACTGAGCCATAGTGAATAAGGCATGGCACCTTATGTCCAGAAGGAATAGAGGGCCAGACTAGAAATTCTCATTGCTGGGAGGTGGAAATCCAAGGAAACCTTCCGTAATTTCTGCACAGGCTAATCCTTCCACTTGTGGCGCTTGTTTTCCCTGTGCTTAGTTTGGGAATTACTCCCTATATTCTGTGACTACTCATCTTTTTAGATAAAAAAGCAGTTAATCTTCTTCTTGAGGCCAGGCATGGCAATTATTTGAATATGCCATTTTCAAATATGCCAATTGAATATGCTGTCCATCAAAAGAATAAGTAAGAGTCAGAGAAAAGCTGTTGATGGAAGAACTGAAAGATAACCATTATGCTGAAGGAGCAGAAGAGGATGATACACAAACTCTTACCCTTAAAAAACAATCTGACTCTTTTGAATATCCCCCTACAGTCCACCCTCACCGACCAAACTAGAATAGATACTAGTCCATCAAATACACTGACTGACTTCTCCATTCTACTCAACTTTTAAATTTCAGTTCATTCAGCTGCTACAAAATGGTATAACTGCATTCTAGGTGTGTATGTGAAGATATTCTTTTATTCCACAAGCTGTTTTGGCTGGGGAACAGTTAGAGGAACACTCCTCATACTCCATGGGTAATTAGTGGGAAGACTTCATGGCAACCTGAAGTTGGTTCTCAGGCAGTGCAAGTCAGCAGGGTGTAGCAGCTGAAGAGAATGGCTCTATAATACTGTTCTGTGGGGTTTTTCCTGCCACATAAAGTTGTAAGAATGGCCTAACTATAAATAAACACAGAAGATGGTTCCCACAAAGAAAGCCACAGAGAAAAAGATTAACCAAATTGAAGACTTGAACAATATTACCCTTACAACAGTAAGTTAAATACAATATAAGTTAAATGGCACTTGATGCAAAAACAGTACTTACACTTTCATTATTTACATTAGTACCAAGACTCTTGCCTGATGAGGAAATCAAGGCTCAGAGCAGTTAAATGACTATAATAGAGACTAATACCTGAAACTAGGTATATGGATTCCAAGAGAGTGAACCTTTTGTTGAAACAAACAAAACTGCTTTATGTGTACATTAAACATGTTAAAAAAAGAGAAAGTTTTATAAGAATTTTTTGGATCTGATTTGTTTTCATAAGCACATTTGTGTGTGTGTGTGTGTGTGTATATATATATATATATATATATATATATATTCAAACAGAACCTCTAATATCACCTCATCTATCACACTATTCACCCCAATGTCCAGATTCTACTTCACAGAAATTATCAAATAATGAGGCAGCCTCAGCATGCTAGTTCTCACTGAGGCAGACAGGGAACACATGTGGGGAAGACAAACTATTTTCAGAGGCCCAAGCAAAGCGAATTAGACTACTGCTGGGGAAGAAAAATACCTTTCCTTTTATCCATCTAAGTTGTTGGCTGGGACCCCAAAAGAAAAGACAAGGTTAACAAGAGAAAAGCATATAAACGTATTTATTAATGTTTTTCTCCTGCTAATCTGAACTGTTAAAGGAAGGGACAAGGAGAAATATTTACCTTCCTCTCTCCACAAGACACCACAGAGATCCAGGAAGCTGACATGGTAAGAATGCTTACCTTTTTCTCAGTTGTCCTAGGCCTCAACTGCAGTCCCTGGGGCTAGTGGAATGGGAATGCCCACCTTGAGACTGTCAGAAACTGTAAAGGAGGGAAACTCTCTTTCCCTTTCCCTTTCTAAGTTCTCAGTTGGGGCCCCTGAAACAAAACACAGGTTAAAAACAGAAAAGCATACAAATCTATTTAATGTGAGTTTTACGTGACATGACAGCCTTCACAAGGAAATGGAGATGTGAAGGAATGGTTACGCTTGGGTGTTTTTATGCTAGGTCTGACTAAAAGCAAAGGTCATGGGAAAATGTGACAAGACAAAGGGAATGAGCCCAAGGTAGTAAACCGGGGGAAACATTCAGATTGCTCTCAGCATCCCTCCAGCTTCAGAGATAATGATGCTCCTTTCCTCCAGCAATGGAAGGACATCTCTCACATAAGGGTCTTATGACCTGCTTCAGAGGAAGGTCAGAAAATCCTTCCTACACCTGCACCAGATATTCTCAAATACCTTCAGCCTAAAATACTCAATATGACAAGGAGCCATATATTCTGGAGTAGCATGTCCTGACCCCATTATTATCCACAAAACACATTCCAAGATGTCTTTAAAATGTCTAAATCACTAGAAGAACCTGTGACCTATTTACACAATGAAATCTGTTTTTCTACAATCACCAGCATGGTATCTATACAGGCACACCTTGGAGATACTGTGGTTTCGGTGAAAGACCAACACAACAAAGTAAATACCGCAATAAAGGGAGTCACGTGAACCTGGCTTCCAGGTGCAAACAGAAATTATGTTTACACTATACTGTAGTCTGTTGAGTGTGCAATAATAGCATTACGGCTAAAAACACAATGTACATGCCTTATTAAAAATAATGTACTGCTAAAAAATGCTGACCGTCATCAGCTCCTTCACCAAATTGTAATCTTTTTGCAATAGTGACATCAAAGATCACTGATGATAGTTCGTTGTAACAAATAATAATTAACAGTTTGAAATATTTCAAAAACTATGAAAACCATAGTAGTCATGTACCCATGACATTCTAGTAGTCATGTATGGACATGAGAGTTGGACCATAAAGAAGAATTTATGAGCGCCAAAGAATTGATGCTTTTGAACTGCGGTGTTGGAGAAGACTCTTGACAGTCCCTTGAGAGTTACAGTTCATTGTTAATAAATAATAATTAAAAGTTTGAAATATTTAAAAAACTATGAAAACCATGGCAGTCATGTAGACATGACATTCCAGTAGTCATGTATGAACATGAGAATTGGAGCATAAAGAAAAATTTATGAGTGCCAAAGAATTGATGCTTTTGAACTGTGGTGTTGGAGAAGACTACTGAGAGTCTGCAAGGAGATCAAACCAGTCAATCCTAAAATAAATCAATCTTGAATATTCATTGGAAGGACTGATGCTGAAGCTGAAGCTCCAATACTTTGGCCACCTAATACAAAGAAATGACTCACTGGAAAAGACCCTGATGCTGGGAAAGATTGAAGGCAGGAGGAGAAGCGGACACCAGAGGATGAGATGGTTGGATGGCATCACCGCCTCGATGGATGTGAGCTTGAGAAAGCTCCAGGAGGTGGTAAAGGACAGGGAAGCCTGGCGTACTGCAGTCCAAGGGGTTGCAAAGAGTTGGACCATGACTGAGTGACTGAATAACAACCACCAAAGTGAGACACAGAGGCACAAAGTGAGTGAATACTGTTGGAAAAATGGCAATGATAGACTTGCTTAATGCAAGGTTGCTGCAAACCTTTAACTGATACAATCAAACAAAAAAATACACTATCTGTAATAAAAAAAAAAAGGTATGTAAATGGAAGTATAGCAGATTTGAAAGAACTCAGTGTATGGTTTGAGACTAAAAACAGGATCTGGGTAGATGCAGCCGTAATCTGAGATACATCCATTTGACTGATCCTGCGAACATGCAGAAAATGATCACTTTACAAAGCATCTCCTGAGACTCTCGGGAAGGTCTGCTTTCTCCCCAAATCTCTATCATCTATGTATAGTACCACTCTATAAGGCATCTCCGAAAGTTGTATTAAGATACAAGTCAATTCTCTTATAAAGGCCAGTCTACTTTGGCTACCTGATGCAAAGAGCTGACTCACTGGAAAAGATTCTGATGCTGGGAAAGACTGAAGGCAAAAGGAGAAAGGCGGCAGAGGATGAAATGGTTAGATAGCATTACTGACTCAATGGACATGAATCTGAGAAAACTCTGGGAGACAGTGAGGGACAGAGAAACTTGGCATGCTGCAGTCCATGGGGTCGCAAAGAGTCAGACTCGACTTAGCAATTGAACAACAAAAACCTTTAGTATCTACTAATATAGCCACAAATGTAAAATTAGTAAAGGTATTGACCACATTCTAGGGAAATGATGAAGGACAAGTTAGGGTCCAGGAAGGGAATGCCCAGGCGAGGTGGGGTGTGGGGAGAAGAGAAGTCCTATTATGGGAAATAGCCAGTAACGGAAAGAGTCGTCAAAAAAGAGAGAGAGAGAGACAATTTTACCTGCTAAATCACTCTGCCTAAGACAACCTGTTTCCAACCTCCTCCAGGGGGCTATTTAGAGTGAAATGGCCCGGGGCAGGGGTGCCATTTTCAGTTATTAAAGAAGCAAGTAGAGCTTCTGGCTCTAGCAGCACTTGACCCAAAGGGTGATGGGTAGAAGGAAGAGGAAAGGGAATTAGCCGGATCCCCTGTGGTCAGAGTCTGCACACAGCAGGGCTGATAACCATGTCCATCTCAGCATGAACTCCCAAGGAACAGCTCTTTGATTGCAGAAGTTCCTGCTGTCCAGAGCTGAGCTGCAGGGAAGGACTCAAGGCTAAAACCAAGAGGGGAGGGGGCGGCCAAGAGAAGTCCTAGATAAGAAATGTAATAATTAACACATTTGTCACCTGGTGGTGGAAAGCCATAAAATAGTGATGATAAAATAGCCACAATGCTGGCATAATTACCCTCTCCCAACCAACTGCCAAAGGTCTGGTGATTAATCAAAGTCTCTCTAGGCATTTCTCTGAACAAGCCCAGCCTCCAATCCCAGTGTAAAAATCCACAAGCCAGCTTCTGTGAGTGAGAAACAGGCGGTCGACTTGAGGATCTTTTTTTTCTTCATCTGGAGAAACATGAATAAATCACACATCATCAAGTTTATCATTTTTCTCCTCAGAGAAATATGAAATATTATAGATCATCTTCAGTACATCAGCTTCTTCACACTCCATTAGCATGAAGGGACTATTTTTGATATAATTTATCAAACCACTGGCCTCATTTCTCCCACTTCCTTCAAGATGGAAAGGCAGACGCAGTGGACTCAGGTTTCTCTTTTTCGTAAGAAGCTGCAATCTGCCTTCTACTGGGGAAGCAGACAGTAAGTCGAAGGGCATAATTAGTGACAGGTCATCAACCTGTACTACCACCCAAAAGACTGGAAGGATCTGGTCTAGAGTCTGGAATGGAGCTGGCTCAAGCATACTCTAGTTAAATCCCACTGAGGTGAGAATGTCGTCTCTCTGTCTCTCTCTTTTTTTTTTTTAATGATGAGTCCATCTCTCTTCCCAAAGTCAGTTTTCTCCTCCACCTTGGCCCACGCTGATGTGATAAGGGTCCCAATAAGGATGTGTGCTTGGTTAGTATGCTACAAGGTCTCATTGGCAGCCAAATATGTTCAAAAACTGCAACAGAGAATTAAAACATTTTTTCTTTTTCTACTTTCTCCTTCATTAGCAGCATAAGAGTGTTTTAACAGCAAGGCTGAGAACCAAATGATCCACTCAATTCAATTTGATTATTATTATTATTTTAATTAATGAGGTCCTACTATGTTCGGGGTAATTACCTTGTGATTCCTGCTCAGAATCAGCTAAGCAAATATATACCTAACTAGCTGTAATATAAAATGATCATCAGAGAAGAGGCAGAAGATGTATATGGATAAAAAAGTATTTCATTAGGATCTTGAAAGCTGAGTAGAATTTCAACATCCTGGATAAAGTTCAAAACAGGAAAGACAACTAGGGATAAAGAGATGTCACTGGGAGGCATGAAAAGAACATGAAACGGGAATGTGACGTGTATGTTAGTGTTATTGTTTAGTCACTAAGTCATGTCTGACTCCTTTACGACCACATGGACTGCAACCAAGCTTCTCTGTCCATGGGGTTTCCCAGGCAAGAATACTGGAGTGGGTTGCCATTTCCTTCTCCAGGGGATCTTCCCAGACCAGGGATTGAATCCGTGTCTGCTGCATTGGCAGGTGGATTCTTTACCACTGAGCCACCAGGGATGCCCATGAGATGTATAGTTGAGATGCAAATAGTACAAAGACTGATAAAGGTTAGGCTTAGGATCGTTCTTAAACAGCAAGCTGAGGAGCATTTGTTCCATCACATAATCAACAGGGAGCTATTAAATGTTTTCAAGGATAACAATAAAGATTAAAACTGTGTCCAAGACATTAACTATAACAGAACTGTGAAAGATGACCAAGGAGAGGCGAGGCAAGGTGAGTGGTAAGAAAACCAGTGAAAAGTCTCCAGCTGCAGGATTCCCCCAGGAGTCCTCTCTAGAGCATATGGCTTCAAGATAAGGGCCTTGTTTCAGCAGTCTTACATCAATCATGCCAAACACAGACGGGTGCTCAATACAACTGGACACGTGTGCAAGGGGAGCTGCACAAGCATGTTCACAACAGCAGTGTTTGTAATAGCAAAAATTTGAGAACAGTCTAAATGTTCACAAATAGAATAGGTAAGTGACAACATAGTCAAACTAGATTATTATACAGTAGGGAAAAGCAAAAGAGAACAACTGAATTAATCTTACAAATATAATGTGCAGTAAAATAACTGCTGCCGGACTTCCCTGGTGATCCAGCGGTTAATAATCTGCCTTCCAATGCAGGGGACATAGTTTCGCTCTTTGGTCAGGGAACGAAAATCCCACATGCCATGGAGCTACTGAGCCTGAGCGCCACAAGAGAAGCCTGCTTGCCACAACTAGAGAAGCCTGTGCACTGCAGTGAAGAGCCCACATGCTGCAACTAAGACCCCCAACACAGCCAAGCAAATATTTAGGAAAAGAATTACATTCTTAAAAGTTGCAAACATACATGTATAGCAAGATGCAATTTTTCAAAATTAAACCTACTATATAATATGTGTTGATTTACATATGCAGGATATATATAAAGAAATTCATAACATAAATCTGGAATAATTGTGGTTATTACCCCTGGGTTCTGAGAGGAGGATATGATCACAATTACAATAGGAGCATCAACTATCTTGGAAATAATATACTTTTCAAGCTGGGAGATGGGTGCATGGATATGCATTATTTCTCATATCTTTAACAAAATAAAGATAAAGCAAAAATAATAATGAACAGGCAGTAGAATCTTGGGGGGCCAGTCACATTTAAGGGTATGAACAACAGGGACTTCCCTGGTGGTCCAGTGGTTAAGATTCTGAGCTTCCAATGTAGGAGGTGCAGGTTTGAGCCCTAGGGAATTAAGATCTCATACACTGAGTGTGCAGCGAAAAATAATAAATAAAGACGACAAGGTAATCAGTCTAATAGGTTGAGAAAGGGCAGTGGAGAAAGCATAGAAGTCAGGCCACTGACATACCCTAGAGCTGGAATGTGACAGTCATTATGCAGCTGAAGGGCTGGCAGAATGCAGGCTGCAGTTCGTACACTTGGCCCAGACTGGGCAGGGAGACAGGAGAAGCCAAGGGTTTGAGCAAACTTTGGGAGATAGTGAAGGACAGAGAAGTCTGGAGTGCAGCAGTCCATGGGATCGCAAAGAGTTGGACCTGACTGAACAACAACAAAGGCCTTAGTGAAAGAACTGGAGAGGAGGAGGGACCAAGGAACTGGCACAGAAAGGGCAGAGAAAGCTTGCTAGAGGACCAGGTGGACCACAACCATATTAGAAACAAATAAATGAAAGCCTGGATGGAAGACTCCCTTTGGAAGAAATACAGTGAGTGAGTGTGTGAGTGTGTGAGTGTGTGTGTGTGTGTGTGTGTGTGTGTAAAATCAAACTCCAGGAGAAAACCAAGTGTGTGTGTGTATGAGTTTTAAGAAAAGTCACCTTCTTTTCCAAAAGATTGGATTTTGTACCATCATTCTTCTTCAAATGATGAAGTATTTTCCTCTACTTTAAGCCTGGGTTGGGAAGGGACATCATGGGAAGTAAATCAAAGCAGAATAAGAACACACGTCAACCTCTCGTATTTTTCCTTCTTGCAGAAATGCAATAGGATAACTTATTTTTAAAAATCTGAAGTTTATTAGGCTGGTATTTATTTTGGTTTCCCTGGAGGGTACAGTTATGCCTTAGAAAGACCTGTGGCTGAAAGACTTTCATAATAAACTATTTCTATGCTTACCACATGTACCAGGAGGAGCAAAGAAAGTCTCCTTTGTGAGGCATTTTGTAGAGAGAAGACTCCTACTCTTTCCGTTTAGCAGCATCATTTGTTCTGGCATTAGAGTTCCTCTGACCGTTACCCAAGCTACAGAACTGCAGCCTGTGGGAGTTATACAAAAGGATTATGTGGAATATCCAGCTCAATCTGAAAGAGTTGGAGAGTGGGAGATAAAATGCCACCCTGAAATAACTTTTGTTGCACAACTAAAGCACGGATCCCAGCATCGGCAATGAAGTTAAACCAAGGCTGTCGGCAAGCTGGTAGAGTTGGTCTCAGGGTCCTGTAATTCCCTCTAGATCAGAAAAATTATACTAAGCATAGAGATCAACTTTCAGAAGAAAGACCCCTTTCTTGCTAAGTTTCTTCCAATCATTCCTGTTTCTGGGGAAATGCCACTTCACAAGTATGTGGGTATAGTTGACAACTCTTTAGCAGAGGTGAAAATGCAAAGAGATTTTTAGAAAATGCCATATCACTACATGATAAAAATAATCCATATGAACAGAAGAAGTAAGAAATAGGTTTGAGAGGCTCTCAAGTCTGTCAAACTAGCAGAAGACACTGCTGGAGGTGCCCAGGAACGCTATGATGTCCAGGCGTTAAAAATGCAGGGAGAGAAAGACACAATGTGGTATCTCTGCATAATCTTGGCCCCTGGGGGACCAAAACTCATTTTTCATGGTTTGCAAAATTAACCACCAAAATTAAGCAGGAACAGAAATATATTTACTGGACTCAAAGGTGTGACTACGAGAATGTAAAATATATGCAGACTCACAAACTCATGCATTTTCTCCATTTGTGCAGACTTGGCTGGGCACAACCAACAACTAGCCACTCAGAATTCAGTTCCAATTCTCTCTGAGCCTTGGGGAAATAGGAGACTTGGTGTGATGGGCTTGCATTCCAAATGACTCTGGTGAAGCCTGTGGTGTCCAGCTGAGCCAAAGGTGGAGCCAAGGTAAACAGACAAGACGACGAGCCAGGAAAATGAGATGGCAGGGAGGCCTAACCCACTAAAACACAGCCATAAAAAACATCGAGACACAGAATTTCCCATGAGTCACAGTGGGCCAGCGAGATGCTGCCCACTTGCTGCCAAGGAAATCCAAAAGGCATCCCATAGACTTCGCCGTACAACAGTGCAGAACTTGATAAAAGTCTATATTTATAACAATATACAGCCATGTAAAACTGGCTGTTCTACTGCGACAGGAAAAAAACAACTTTCCATTAAAATGCCTTTTCTTTTTTTTATTACTCCAGGAAGTTCTAAGTAATGGCAAAGGAAATGGAGACAACCAACTTCTGCATCTTGGCAGGCTAAAAGACATCATTCACTCAAAAACAAATTTATTTTTAATTGGTATCCAAGTGGTTCTGCCATTTATGTGTGTACCATTTATATTTCTCTTAAAATGTTCTTAAGACACTGTACAAGTAAGTGTTTAATAGTATCATAGGGACACTGACACTTGAGAGGGCTAAACGACATGGTATTAGAGTTAAAACTGAAAGGAAAATTAATTTCTTAAGAACGATAAATGAAAAGAATGATGTTAATTGTAGAAGTTCAACCAACCAACCACAAACAGGCAGAAGAATCAGTGTGCAATAGCAATGACTTGAAGAAATTCCATGGATTGAAAGAGATGAGACAAGTCCAGTACAGAACAAATGATTTAACTTAAAATGAAAACACAAATCCTTGCTAGGGGCAGAGTGTTATACTGGAAACTTAAATCTCTTAAAACTGTAACAATGGCCTTTCTTAGAAAGTTCCTTTCATTAACAACACCCCTGATCAGAGCCTGAATTGGGCTTACCAGGTTCAAAACTCTGCTCCATCAATTACCACAAGCCCCCTCATCTGGGATAAAAGCTTTGCCTTGACTGAGTCCAGGTTTCCCCATGAGCAATATGTGCATTATGAAATCGACCTAGTGGAACTGTTTCAAAACTAATTGAGATGATGAAAATGAAAGTACTAAATCGAACACCACGCAGGGCCCACAACAAAGCCACTAAGTCTAGATCAGCTGGTCCACAACCACTGCACGCGTACACCTTTGAGGCGTGATGGCGCGGTACTTAAGAGCACAGGTTCTTACACCAGGCTGTTCAAGTCCTGGCTCAGCCAGCTGCTAAATACATAACCGCAGACAGATTTCTTAATCTTTTTAAGATTGTTTCCTTCTTAGAAAAATGGAGATAATTATAGTGCCTCCTTGATGGAGTGCTTGGGAGGTATATCAGTTATTACCTGAAACATAGAGCACTGCCTGGCAAACAGTCAAAGCTCAATAACTGCTAGCTGGGACCATGGTTGCATTATATGTGAAATCTGAAAACTCACTGACAGAGGGAATACCTCCTTTGAAATTTTAAAAAACTAGAGGCAAAGTATTTAATCAAGTCAGACCTCCTAAACATGCTCTCTCTGTCTCCTATGTAAATTTTGATGTAATGATGATATTTTGATTGGTATTGTAGTTTTCACTTTTATGAGCATGGCGACTTTATAACTTCATTTTAAGAAAAAAATGTAAAACACTGAGAAAACAATTCAGATAAGCAATTTACTTATTATAATGCAACTTTCAAGGTATGGCCAAGATTGGTGCAAATTTAGCCTAACTTCCCATAAGAGTCTCATTTTACATCCATTTCTTAGTGCACAAAGAACTAACGCCAATCTCAAGGCCCCAAGGCTGCGAAAGACAATCCAGCATCACAGACTCAATTGTTTTTGCTAGACCATGCTCTCTAATGCAAAAATACAAGGAATACATTATAGAAAGATTTTCAAGAACTAGTATACTGAAATAAATACATTTTTAAAGAATCATCTAAACTTAAGTTAACAACACTTTACTCCAGTAACAGAGGTTTTACTGCATTATCCTCTTAATCAAGAGGACTAAGTATTATGAAATGGTGTGTGAAAGCAAAGTGGGTTAACTATTTCAGGGAGTTTATATCCTGTAATAATGTTTGGTTCATGCAAGCACTGCTCAGGAAAAACAGTAACAGTGGTTTGGACAAGCAAGATTGTTGCCATTTCACAAAAGAAGTTGAGACCAAGCAGCAGAAAGTTGAGTAATTTCTCTAGAGTTAGTTGCTCTTGAGTAAGTATCAAGAATGTAGATCTGAGACACCCTGTCCCTGGCTCCAGATGGTAGACAATGAGACTCTAAAGTTATGGCCAATGAGTAATTTTCAGGTGACTGCCTGGGTGTTTTCTTACAGTACCACTGTTATTATGTAATTACCATACTAATCCTATCTATAGCTTTCTTATTTGTGCTATTAATTATTACATTTACAGTATTTCATCTTTCATTGGGAACTAATCAAAAACCCCTAAAGTAACCTGAATAAAGATGTACAATGGAATATTACTCAGCCATAAAAGGATGAAATAATGCCATTTGCAGCAACATGGATGAACCCAGAGATTTCAGACTAAGTGATGTAAGTCAGACAAAGACAAACATTTTATGATACCAGTTGTATGTGGAACCTAAAATATGATAAAAATGAAATTATTTACAAAATAGAAACACAGATATAGAAAACTAAATTATTGTTACCAAAGAGAAAAGGGAGGGAGGGATAAATTATGAGTTTGGGATTAACTGTTGCATATTACTATATGTAAAATAGATAAACAAGGTCCTATTGCATAGCACAGGGAACTATATTCAATATTCCATAAAAACCATAATGAAAAGAAATCTGAAAAAAGAATATATATAAAACTAAATCACTTTTCCGTATATCAGAAACAAGCACAGCACCGTAAATCAACTATACTAGAATAAAAAGAAAAAATTCTATTCTAGCCAATAACTCTAATGAAGCCCTGTTAGGTGATGAGAACATCTGCAAAAACCCATCAGTTTCCATGAGAGTCTTTACTCCTACTGAAGTAGAATCCAAAAGGGTTCCAAACCATATGCAAATATCAGCATCTTCCAGGTTATTAGCTTCTGTATGACACACTAGTCAAACAACTTCTGAACAACATACAGTAGAGCAGAGGTTGTTGGAAGTAAGAATGAGTGACATAAGAGACAAGTACATGTTTTTGTACATTGCAGGTACCTGTTTTTGCCCCTCAAACGATTCTAGGAAAAATTCCACAAATGCCCATTACGAAGAATGGAATATCACACTTTCCCCCACTTTTCAAAAAGAGGTCCCCTAACTATCAAAGATAAAGAGACTACATTTTAGGAAAAATTTAACAGGAACAAATTGAAACTCCACAAAATATCAGCATATACCAGGACTATGGCTTCCCTGGAGGTTCAGACAGTAAAGAATCCACCTGCAATGTGGCAGACCTGGGTACAATCCCTGGGTTGGGAAGATTCCCCTGGAGGAGGGCATGGCAATCCACTGCAGTATTCTCACCTGGAAAATTCCATGGACACAGGAGCCTGGCGGGCTGTGGTCCATGGGGTCTCAAAGAGTCGGACATGACTGAGTGACTAAGCACAGCATAGCATGGCTAATTCAGTGACTCCTTGGCTAGAGCATCTGCTGCTGCTGCTAAGTCGCTTTAGTCGTGTCCGACTCTATGTGACCCCATAGACGGCAGCCCACCAGGCTCCCCCGTCCCTGGGATTCTCCAGGCAAGAACACTGCAAGGAATCAAAATGTGTGATTGGACAGATATGCAGCAAACCAAATGCTCCTCCTAACCCTAATATCCCTTCTCCCTTCCTTTGAGAACCTTTGGAGGTTCAAGGGGAAAGTTTATCAATCTTGATTAATTTCACAGGCCAAATCCAACAAGCTAAACAAGCTAATCAATTCTCATTTATTAATCAAATACAATTTGACAATGTTAAATAATCATTATATTGTAGATATAATAATGATGATGATAAACTATGGCAGGCAATAATGTTTTTTAATAATAATACATCCAGGAAAATAGTTTATGGTATTGAAAGAGATATTAAAATGGGCAAAAATACACAGGGGAAGAAGGTATTATATATACATATTTTCACATTATTAAAAATTGAAAAAATATAAAGGTGAGATTAAAGTTACAGAACCTATCTGCATCCCTAGAAATGAAGGGTTTAGGTTATATGAAATATCGTCTGCTCTCATGGATGTACTCTGTAGCTGGCGGCAGAACCTCTGAACAGAATTTGAATGAGTGATGGGCTGAGAAGCATCAGATGAAATTGAAGAAGCTAAATAAAATTTCCCATGAAAGAACATTCTTTAATTATGAAGAAGGTTGTCTGGGATTACCTGACAGAAACCTTGCAAATCCTTGCTCTTTATACCTGGTAAAATGAGAGCTACCTGGCAAGCCTTTTTTTTCCTGCCTTACTCTCAGGTCCACAGACACAAAAGGACTGAGAACAGAAAAGCAGCAGCACCGCAAGATGTCCTGCAAATGCTGGGAACAGAAGCAGAGGCCATGAATTCAGCGCCGTGAGCGCGGTGGCTTCTGATGCTGTCAGCGTTGTGTGTGCTCAACAGAGGGGGTTAGGAAAAACCAGGGAGAGCGGGAGAAGCTTGGTAGGGAAGAAACAGTTTCCATCACAAAGCAGGGGCAGTGAGGAGAAACCCATGGCACATGCAGACATTCTGCAGTCATCTGACCCCTGAAAGGCAGAAAGAAATGTAGTCCGTCTTAAAATCTCTGAGCAAGAAAAGAAAGGGGGGAAGAAACTACCACCAAAAAAAAAAAAAACTTGTTTATAATAAAGACTACATTCTGTAGCAATTTCCTAGATTCCTGGGGTTAGAAATCTAGATTGCCAATGGATAAGTGAGCCTTAAAATCACATCCCTGCTGACAAAAATTCATTTCTTATAACCGTCTCCATTTACCGGAATGCTGAATCTTTCCCATGGGGAAGGAACAAATGAAAATGTTATTTCTCTGCTCATGAACTCATACCTTTCTGTCTGCTTTTCACTGTTGGCAATTTCATTCTCCTCCAAATTTGACTAAAGCCCGTGACCTGAGGGAAATAATGTCTATATAATAATCTTCTGAAACTCTAATTCTGAGTCATGTTTTTTTGGATGTTGCCTCGCAGTTTATGAAAATTGCACTGAGCTATGAAATGTAAGTGATGTGATGTCTCTGCCTAACATAATCATTTTGCTGGTGAACATGTTGCAAATACTAATGAAAAGGAGGCTCCCACAAAAGCCATGAAAGCTGGTTAATGGCAACAATCTAGCAGCAGTGGCCCCAATCTTCAGGGCTGTTCATCATACTCCTCTCAGAACAGAACTGCAAAGGGTAAAAGACAGGTGGTCAAAGCACATTCAGGAAAAGCGGGAAAGTGTTTGCTTCCATTGTGGTCCTTCCCTCGTCCCTTCATGCTTATAATCTTTCTGCCTCATCAGTTCGTGTGTGCTTGGGACAGTAGCATGCCATCTGACCAAATGGGAACAATGACGTACTGACTTTACACTTTAAAAGAAATATCAATTTTGAGACAGGATCAGTTATCTGTTTCAAATATGTTTAGTTATGCAGTATAATTAAAGAATATCTCTTTTACAAGTACAGATTATCACAACTGCAAGGTGGACCCCACCAGAATGAAATTTCTCTATCGTTTGCAGAATTTAACACGCCAACATGGGATTAAGGTCAATGACTTTAATTTTTTACTATCTTTTCAATCTATTCAATGTGCAAGGAAGGGAACTAAATAAGAGTTAAATGATAACTTGTTGCTAGTAAATCTCATATAAAATAAAGAGACCTTATAACATAAACATTAGTGATCTATGATGTCTATACACTTACTGCCTAAATAATGGAAATAACACAAAGTATTAAAACACATTTTGTTATCAAACTGCCTTTTGAGAGACAGTAGATGGAAGGTTCTGCTTTATAAATAGAAGGTATCATTTTTGAAATTCTCTCTCCTATTCTGATCAGCAAAATATGAGGTTTTATAGTTTCTAATTTTCAGCAAATATTACCACAATTGTATTCGAGGCTATTTAGAGAATAATGTTAAAAAAAATTAAGCAGCAAATAAAGTTTTGTAAGTTATCCACTTACATATGTGGCATCACTACCTATGATTCCTTAACCCCCAGTTAACTAATACTACTAAGAAAAATAATTAGCAAGTATTATGATCTAAGGCAAAATCATATCCCTTAACATTTACTGCAAAGATTATTTTATACAATGAAATCACAGATATTTAAATGAATCCTAGGCACGGCAAATTACTTCTGGATTTCACTGAATACATTTCATGCAAACCTCTGCATTCTACATCCATCTGACACTGAGGGTTTTTAAAAACTGAAAATTAAAGCATTAAATTCATGACTGTGAGGTAGTCCCAAGGCTAAGGGAAGGAATAGGGCTTTGGGTGGTTACACAGTAGTTATGTAATTGTTTGCAAGAAGGATTAACAATCATTTGACATAAGTTTTGTAACAGTTCTCCAAAAATAACTCATTAGAAGTACTCACTCCAGAAATGATCTTTTTTACCCCTAAATAGAACAATTCTTACTTGAAGAAAATTTACAAATAGGCTGGCCATGTTTGTGGTGTGCAAACGAGTCATCAAAACAAACCCTAACCCAAATCCATTTTTACTATATCCATCTCACGTTACTACCCTAAATTTGCCAAGGACATCTAAACACATTTGTAAAATGGGAATCTTTTACTTAAGATTATGAGTATGCTACTCTATAGTAATCTACACCAGTGTAGCTGACTATTCTTCTTTATCCTTTAATTTAAGAGCTGTTCAGACTTTTCCTGAGAAGAGGAGCTATGATTAGGTCAATTGTGATCATGTAAACTAAAATGATATTCTTTTAGAGAACAATTTTTATTTTGGGTAACCTCAAAATAAGAGGAAAACGACAGTACAATATTTAGGGTAACAACATTATGACCTCAACAGTACAAAGTATGTATTGACAGCAGTAAAATTTGAAAGTTCACTCACTCGTTAGCCCACAAAGGTCTTTTTAGTCTTTATTATTAATGAGTCATATCTGTCACGTTAAACTAAGATAAATTTCTAAATACTCCTATGACTTTTTCAGACCATGATTTAGACACATATTGAGAATACATTACTCTGATAATGAGTGATGTTGAGCATCTTTTCATGTGTTTGTTAGCCCTCTGTATGTCTTCTTTGGAGAAATGTCTATTTAGTTCTTTGGCCCATTTTTTGATTGGGTCATTTATTTTTCTGGAGTTGAGCTGTAGGAGTTGCTTGTATATTTTTGAGATTAGTTGTTTGTCAGTTGCTTCATTTGCTATTATTTTCTCCCATTCTGAAAGCTGTCTTTTCACCTTGCTAATAGTTTCCTTTGATGTGCAGAAGCTTTTAAGGTTAATTAGGTCCCATTTGTTTATTTTTGCTTTTATTTCCGCTATTCTGGGAGGTGGGTCATAGAGGATCCTGCTGTGATGTATGTCAGAGAGTGTTTTGCCTATGTTCTCCTCTAGGAGTTTTATAGTTTCTGGTCTTATGTTTAGATCTTTAATCCATTTTGAGTTTATTTTTGTGTATGGTGTTAGAAAGTGTTCTAGTTTCATTCTTTTACAAGTGGTTGACCAGTTTTCCCAGCACCACTTGTTAAAGAGATTGTCTTTAATCCATTGTATATTCTTGCCTCCTTTGTCAAAGATAAGGTGTCCATATGTGCGTGGATTTATCTCTGGGCTTTCTATTTTGTTCCATTGATCTATATTTCTGTCTTTGTGCCAGTACCATACTGTCTTGATAACTGTGGTTTTGTAGTAGAGCCTGAAGTCAGGTAGGTTGATTCCTCCAGTTCCATTCTTCTTTCTCAAGATCACTTTGGCTATTCAAGGTTTTTTGTATTTCCATAGAAATTGTGAAATTATTTGTTCTAGCTCTATGAAGAATACTGTTGGTGGCTTGATAGGGATTGCATTGAATCTATAAATTGCTTTGGGTAGTATACTCATTTTCACTATATTGATTCTTCCAATCCATGAACATGGTATATGTCTCCATCTATTAGTGTCCTCTTTGATTTCTTTCACCAGTGTTTTATAGTTTTCTATATATAGGTCTTTAGTTTCTTTAGGTAGATATATTCCTAAGTATTTTATTCTTTCCGTTGCAACGGTGAATGGAATTGTTTCCTTAATTTCTCTTTCTGTTTTCTCATTATTAGTGTATAGGAATGCAAGGGATTTCTGTGTGTTGATTTTATATCCTGCAACTTTACTATAATCATTGATTAGTTCTAGTAATTTTCTGGTGGAGTCTTTAGGGTTTTCTATGTAGAGGATCATGTCATCTGCAAATAGTGAGAGTTTTACTTCTTCTTTTCCAATTTGGATTCCTTTTATTTCTTTTTCTGCTCTGATTGCTGTGGCCAAAACTTCCAAAACTATGTTGAATAGTAATGGTGAAAGTGGGCACCCTTGTCTTGTTCCTGACCTAATGAGGTAGATGAAACTGGAGCCTATTATACAGAGTGAAGTAAGCCAGAAGGAAAAACACCAATACAGTATACTAACGCATATATATGGAATTTAGAAAGATGATAACAATAACCCTGTGTACAAGACAGCAAAAGAGACACTGATGTATGGAACAATCTTATGGACTCTGTGGGAGAGGAAGAGGGTGGGAAGATTTGGGAGAATGGCATTGAAACATGTAAAATATCGTGTATGAAACGAGAAACCAGTCCAGGTTCAATGCACGATACTGGATGCTTGGGTCTAGTGCACGGGGACGACCCAGAGGGATGGTATGGGGAGGGAGGAGGGAGGAGGGTTCAGGATGGGGAGCACATGTATACCTGTGATGGATTCATTTTGATATTTGGCAAAACTAATACAATTATGTAAAGTTTAAAAATAAAATAAAATTAAAAAAATTAAAAAAAAAAGAAAGCTAGATTCTAAAAAAGATGAAAAAAAAAAAAAAAGAGAATACATTATCTTACTGCTATTCTATTACATACTGTTCTTCCAAAATATACACGCAAATTCTGCTTCTTTAAGAGCAGAGCAGAACTTTCCACTTTCTGTTTTCACTTGTAAATACTAATGGTGTGCCTCCCAAGTGGCGCTAGTGGTAAAGAACCTGCCTACCAATACAAGAGACATGAGACATGGGTTCCATTCCTGGGTCGGGAAGGTCCCCTGGAGGAGAGCACAGTAACCCACTCTAGTATTCTTGACTAGAGAATCCCATAGACAGAGGAGGCTGGCGAGCTACAGTCCATGGGGTTGCAGAATTGGACACGACTGAAGTGACTTAGCACTAGCATTGATGATATCATGCTTGCCTAAATGCTTCTTATGCAGGAAGTTAAAACTACTGAGAGTATTTAAAAATACCACGAGAAAGGGCCCCTTGCTTAGAGGCTGCAAGAAATGCTGTTAACACACATTTTAAGCACCAACTCATACTTCAAAATCAACAAGTTCAATCACAAATATCTAATAGTACCACTGCAGTGCAAAGCTTCAAGTAGATTCAAGGCAATTCTGTGTCACTAATATATCTGAAGGTTTAAGGTGTATTTTTTAAGCTGAATGCCTTGTCACATTTTAGATATTTAAATTTATCCAAAGAAATTACATTCCCCAAACAAGGTATGTGATTATGTCTGGTTGATCAATGAACATAACTCGCATAATTTAAACGCTCTCATGTTTATTGACATTTATTTTATACGTCAAAATATAGTATTAGTAAATATTCCAAGTGAATTTGAAAAACACCTGTATGATGCTGCTGAGTATTTTGTAAATGTCAATTGAATCAAGGTGATGGATAGTATTGCTTAGGTATTCTACATCTTTCCCAATTGGTTTATTTGTTTCACCAAGTATTGAAGAAAGAAATGTTGAAATCTCCAACAAAACTAGTGGATTTGTCTCATTCTCCTTGTAGTTCTATTACTTTTTATGTATTCTGAGGCTCAGTTATTAGGTACATATACCTTTAATTTTCTTGGTGAATTCTTGTTTTCTTCATAAACTGACCTCTTTATCACAATATAGTAAGTAGTACCATGCTTTATCCCTGATAACACTGCTTATTCTGAAGTCTACTTTGTCTGATGTTAATAGAACCAACTCAGCTTTCTTTTGTTTGATTTTCCATGATATATTGTTTTCCATCATTTTAGTTTTAATATAGCTGTTTTCATATTTAAAATGGGTTTCTTGTGCACAATGCATAATTGGGTTTTGCTTTGCATCCAGTTTTTAAGCTGTTTTTTTAACTGACCATTTGTAGGTAATGTAACTATTGCTAGAAATGGGTATATATCTATCATTATACTGTTTAAAATTTTCCCCAATTTGTTTTTTGTGTCTTTTTTTTTCTTTTTTGCTTCCTTTTGTTTTAGTTGGGCATGTTTTATGATTCAATTTCTCTCTTTTATCAGTTTGTTGACTATACTGCTTTGTTTTATCTTTTCCTTCAGTGGCTGTTCTAGGGTTCACAATATGCATCTTTAACTTAGCATGCTGCTGCTGCTGCTAAGTTGTTTCAGTCGTGTCCGACTCTGTGTGTCCCCTGAGACAGCAGCCCACCAGGCCTCCCCATCCCTGGGATTCTCCAGGCAAGAACACTGGAGTGGGTTGCCATTTCCTTCTCCAATGCATGAAAGTGAAAAGTGAAAGTGAAGTTGCTCAGTCATGTCCGACTCTAGTGACCCCATGGACTGCAGCCTACCAGGCTTCTCCATCCATGGGATTTTCCAGGCAAGAGTACTGGAGTGGGGTGCCATTGCCTTCTCCTTAACTTAGCATAGTCTACTATAATTTTATTATATTACTTTATGAGTAGCATAGGAAACTTATAACAGTATAATATATTTCCATTTTATTCCTCCTCTTTTCTGCTATTATTTTCAATATTTCTTTGGACATATGTTACAAACCCTACAATGCATAGTTATTATTTTTGCTTTAGACTAGGTCACAAAGTAACAAATTCAGACTTCATGAGCCATAGAATATCCATTTTATATTCTTTACTTTGGTTGTTTTTAATTTTTTTTTACAACCTTTTAAAAATATAAAGCACTCCTAAGCTTTTAGGCTGCACAAATGCAAGCTAGAGGTAGTATTTAGCCCATGGGGTACTTTTTGTCAAACCTTGCTCTGATCTCTTTTCATATATTGAAAGTAAGAAGAAAATATCTTTTAAATTTATCCAGTTTTACATTTTTGGTGACCTTTATTCCATATATAGCATCAAATTTTCTATCTAGCAGTATGGTCTTGCCTGAAGACGTTCCTTTAGCGTTTCTTGTAGTGCTGTTCTACTAGCAAAAAACTCTCACGATGTTTCTTCATCTGACAAATTCTTATTTTTGCTTTTCTTTTTAAAAAGACATATTTCGTGGAGATGGAATTCTGGATTTCAGTTCTTAAAAGATGTCATTCCACGATCTTCTGGCTTTCATAGTTTCTGATTAAATGTCTGCCGAACTGTTAGCTATGTGCCTCATTAATATTTCTTTTTTCTCTGACCTCCTTCAGAATTTACTCTTATCTTTGGTTTTCAGCAGTTTGATGACCATATATAGATAAACTTTGTTATCTTTCATTCTGAAAAATTCTCAACCATTCTCTCATCAAACATTTCTTCTGTCTTATTTTCTCTCTCCTCCTTTATTTTAGATTGTTACATATGTTCTACAGCAACATACTCCACTTTTGGATTTCCTGTTTTTTATTTCCACTCTTTTTTTACTCTATTTTACTTTTGAAGAGTTCTTCTAGTGTATCTACAAGGTCTGTCTCTACTGTGTCCCATCTGTTAATAAACCCACAGAAAAAAAATTTAATATGATATCTTGTTCAACATTTTTAACATTTCCAAAATTGTTCACTGATACATATGCATTGCCCAATTATCCAACAAACCTTTTAATGTAATAATCATAGTTATTTTGAATTCCTCGTCTGAAGCCTGCATCTCTTGGTTTGGTTCTGTTTACTATTAAACCTTCTGAGAAAGGTTTTTTTGTTGTTTTTTTTTCTTTTTTGTGCCTGTGTCTTATAAATTTTAAAAATTGAATTCCACACTTTTTGCATGTAAGAAACCAAAGTAAATAACATTATGCCTAGAAATTGGTAACTTCTCTCAGGCTATCAGCATGAGAGGAATTGAGTAAATCTAGTAAGTATTTGAACTGGGTTTGGATACTCTTGCTGATATATTTAGTTTCATTGCACTGAAGGATACAAATTCTTCCTTTGATAGACTCTCATGACCTAATTCTTTGTAAGAGTCCAAAAGTTTCAAAGGAAAAAACAGCAGAGTTTAATCATGAGAAAAAAAAATTTAAGAACCAGTAATCAAGAAACATTCTACAGAATATCTGACCAGCATGCCTCAAAATTTTCAAGATCATCCAAAAGGAAAAAAGCCCAAGAAACTCTGTCAATCTAGAGAAACCTGAAGAGACATAATGACTATAAAGATAAAATGTGGTGTTCTGAATAGAATGCTAAAAGAGAAAAAGGACATTAGGTTAAAAAAGTAAGGAAATCTGAATAAAGTGTGACTTCAATTAATAATAATATCACTATATTAGTTATAAAAATACAGCATACTCACATATGATATTTACAATAGGGATAAACTATGTGCTATGCATATGGGAACTTTCTGTATTATCTATACTAAACTTTGTAAATCTGAAACTATTTTTTAAAGTTTAATTTTTTAAGTATTAAGAAGTTTTTCTGTATTCATGATCTACCCGAAAAATACAACAGGCCCTGCAGAAAGTCATTACAGGATATATGTGTGGGTAAGTGAGGGAAAAGTTCTCTCCATGCGTTTGTCACTCAACAGACTGCAATCATCCATTACTTGGTGCAAGGGCCTGTGGTGGGGGAGAAGTTTCTCAGTCCACCTGCTCTGACCTCAGACTCACTCTGGCCCTGTATATCTAAAACTCAGGAGGGAGACTCAGCATTTCTGCCTCTCCCTTAATGGCAGGCATCCACTTCTTCCTACTCATAAAGGCACAGAGTGCAGTCAGGGTTTTTCTTCTTTCCTGTATAATTCCCATGGGGAAACCAAGTTCTTGGACTGGTGGAATATCTCAGGCATGAGGAAGTTTCCTGCTCCTCTGTCAAGTCAGCTGATCTCTGGTTTGCATCAGTGCAGAATCCTGGGTACCACAATCTCTCCTGAAGGTTTTTGCCCAGTGTCATTCAAGGGAGTGGGAGGCAGTGCATAGCCGTGGTCCTCGCATCAGTGATCTTTTTATAGAACCAGAAGGTCAGACACGTTTCTTGCCCCTCTCTAGTGACATATGGCTTTTGCTCTATACCTGAGAAGGATGGGGGAACGGGTCCAAGACAGAGAAATTTAAATATCAAATTTCAGATTCAGTATCAACTTTGATAAAGACTCAACAATCTCCCTCCCATTGAATCTAACATTCCATCTTTGGTATAAATGTGCTTAGCACCAATTTGGGTTATACGACTTGCTTGGTTCCTACATGCTGGATCCTACTTCTATTAAGTCTCTCAGCTCTGGAACATCTCACACTGGGTGTTTAATTATATAAATTACGTTGACCCATTCCAGCTTCATTTAACTTATCTAGACCAGGCCATGAGGTGGCTGCCCAACACTCCTCTATGTAGATCTTCTCACTATCTTCATTAGCCAGTCCTGTCTGTCACACCATAGGAAGAGTCACTGGTTAAACAAAAAGCAAGCCTCTAGGCTAGCCCCCTCCTCACCTAGTGTAACACAACAGCATTAGAAACCAAGTCAACATGGTAGTTATATCTGTTGTTTAGTTCTAAGATACGAAATCATTTCCTAGTTTCCTGTCTATTCATCTATTAATGTAAACGTACAGAGAGCTATTTGGAAAGAGGCTCACCAAGTGTTCACACTGGCTGTTTCTGTGGAAAGGGTAAGATTTGAGCTGATAGGCTGCATTATCTTTGTACTGTTTTCTATTATTCTAAACTGTTTATGGTGCTAATACTATTGTGGTTAATGGTGCATCACTTTTATAAAAATAATATGCTCTCCTTTAATAACATAATTCAAGGACAGTAATCAGTCACTTGCCTCTGATTCATAGCAGCAATCTTAGAAAGTCTCAGAAGATACAAGGGTTAACACAGTGAACGGCTTTCAAAGGAACTGACAGCACAAGAAACAAGCAGGAACAACACAGCACTTTAACTTCATGATCAGAAGCACAAACTAAACGTTCTGCTTTACATCATGAACCTCTTAAAGAGATCCATAATATGAAATCAGATACTGCAAGTTTCTTAAGAAAACTGTCTTCAATTTTATATTTTCCTCTAATCTTAGTTGGAATATACTGAAATTGATCTCATCACAGGTTGTCACTCTTTCATTTAAAAGCCAAGAAATGCATAATCATTTTCCTAGAATCCTATGATGCGGTATGCTAGTACCTACTTGGAAGGTAATACACTGAGGGAACCCCCTCAATAACGTCAGTATTTTTCCTTGACAGGAATTACTACACCTATAATTTCTTTGGAAAATTTTCTAAAAAAAAAAATTACACCTTGAGGCCACTGGATGTCACTGCAGGTTTATGGAGTGTTACCCAGTGGAATTTAAACTGGGCTACAAATAAAGGAACTCTTAAAGTACTCTAAAGGGGTTGGGAAGAAAGTTGTCAGGCTCTGAAGATATATGGATATAACACTAATGCATTGGTGATATGAATATACTAGTGATAAGACCTCTATCTGCAAATTCTTGACCTACAAACTTGAAGAAAAGGTGAGAAACAACCTAAAGCTAACAGACCTAGAGGCCAAGTATAAAAATAAAGGGCAATGAGCCTAATCCTGAAAAATCAAAGAAAATGAGAAATCCTAAAAACTCCAGGAGGCATTAAAAAGTCAAAGATAGTGATCTGTTTCCCCAGAAAGTAAGATTTTTATGTCAAATGAAAACAAAACACACGCTCACCAAAGAGATGTGATTCCCCCCCTTGGAAACTGATATAAATGAAAGAACATGCCATTTAGATGACAATACTACAGACTGTGTCACCTACTATATCATAAACCTTAGAATTTTCAGTGGAAAAAATGAGCAAGAAAAATTGGGAAAATTCTTCTGAAATAGCTAAATTAAATAGGCAATGACCAATGTCCCCACAGGAGAAGTCAGATGATTAGTTTTATTCCTGTTTCCATTATAACATTTCTCTATCTTCCCAAAAGTTTTATTAAAAGACTCAAAAACTGGACCTTTGTCTTCAAGAAAAAAGAGAGACTTAAATAAAAATAAATACCTAATTCCCATGGAAATAAAACTCCATGGGATTAGTTTCAGCATCATCATATCAGGAACGCACAAGTTCTGTTTCCATATTGATTAATTCCAGCCGAGTTGAAATTTGCATGCAATTTACAATCATTCCCTTCCACAAATGTCTTCATTTAGTAGTATTTTGAGCTTGGCATGACAAGATTATTGCAAATCACAGCTCCATCAGAAAAGAATCTGCTTTAAAAAATTACAATTTCACTGGAAATACTGCAAAAGATAACAATTGGCTTAGGAGGAATAAACAGTGTGATGTAGCTAGTGTATTATTCTTCAATTCACCAGTGTCAGACATCGATAAAGGACCTTTCCCAAATGTCTTCATGCTAATGTGCAGAAACACAGTTCCTGACACTGACAGCCAGAGCAGAAAAGTCAACTGTGACATGATGTATTTGAGGGATAAAAATTAGAAAGCTTACAAAAGTGTGAAAAGAAAAAAAAATGGTAAGGCTATCTTTTTTGAGTTTCATATTTAGTCACCTATGCAAACTAACAAGCCATGAAAGACATAATCTATGAAGCTAATTTGGGGGTAATTGAGGAATTGCTTAATGAGTTAAGAGTTAATCTTTCAGGGAGCCTTAAAGAGGATATAAACTCTGATAAAGTCCTCAAGTCAAGAGTTTACACACTTAAAGTGAGCAGAGGGCTTTCTGCAGGAGAAAGATCATCACTGAAAGCATCACTGGTTAAAGCAAGAGGGTCACCAGAATCCAGGCTGGCTTTCTTTACTGAATGGGCTATTTTTCTTAGGCATTTCAATAGCAACATCAGGTCTTTCAACAAGTCTAAACGTATTTTGCCACCAAACATTTCATTAACATAGCATACCCTATTAGATTAATAAATCCTCTTGTATGAAAGGTGAGAGTAAAGATAATATTAAGGCAAATATCACTTAAATTATGGGTGTTGCTATAAAGTCACATGTAAAAATAATTTTTGGTTAATACATAGAGAAAAGACCATCTTATCATCCTTTGATTAGATAAAAGTGAAGGGTAAGGGTAGGCCACAAGAAGACACCTGTTCAACACTGCAAAACAGCAGAGGAGATAAAAGTAAAGGAGAAACCATGTTGATATCGTACATATCCCTAAACCTGATGAAGAGAACAAACAAATGCTTGTGATATCTCAACTACAATGAAATTTTATGGTCTTCATTGGGTAAACAGGCATATTAAGTATCAGTGAAGTTAAATGAAAATTGCAAAACATGTTGTATACATGATTTATAATTTTCACTCTTTGGGTCTTCCCTGGTAGTCCAGTGGTTAAGAATCCACCTGCGAATGCAGGGAAGGCGTTTGATCCCTGGTCTGGGAGGATTCCACATACCATGGGGGCAACTAAGCCTGTGTGCCACAACTTCTGAAGCTTGAACACCTAGAGCCTGTGCTCTGCTACAAGAGAGAGAGTAGAGTAGCCTCCTCTCAAAGAGTAGCTCCCAATCGCCACAACTAGAGAAAGCCCATGCATACCAATGAAGACCTTGCACAGCCAAATATAAATAAAATAAAATTTGCACTGTTTGACAATCCTAAACCATCTTTTCTGGTTAAACACACACACACACACACACACACACACACACACAATATGTAGAGTTTTTAAGTTATCTGGTTCCTCTTTGAAAATGTGCAAAAATCTAGTGTCCAAACATCCCCCATATTCCATGGCACTATGTCTGGGAACTATACATGTTATAATAAAAAATTGTGTGCTTACAATGTAAAAAAAAAAATAAAAGATGCTTACTCCTTGGAAGGAAAGTTATGACCAACCTAGATAGCGTATTAAAAAGCAGAGACATTACTTTGCCAACAAAGGTCTGTCTAGTCAAGGCTATGGTTTTTCCAGTGGTCATGTATGGATGTGAGAGTTGGACTGTGAAGAAGGCTGAGTGGCGAAGAATTGATGCTTTTGAACTGTGGTGTTGGAGAAGACTCTTGAGAGTCCCTTGGACTGCAAGGAGATCCAACCAGTCCACCCTAAAGGAGATTGGTCCTTGGTGTTCATTGGAAGGACTGATGCTGAAGCTGAAACTCCAATACTTGGGCCACCTCATGCGAAGAGCTGACTCATTGGAAAAGACGCTGATGTTGGGAGGGATTGGGGGCAGGAGGAGAAGGGGACGACAGAGGATGAGATGGCTGGATGGCATCACCTACTTGATGGACGTGGGTCTGGGTAAACTCCGGGAGTTGGTGATGGACAAGGAGGCCTGGTGTGCTGAGATTCATGGGGTCGCAAGGAGTCAGACACAACTGAGCGACTGAACTGAACTGAATGTAAAATCCTAACTAATCAGAATTTGCTACTATACTGCACACTCCCTCCTACATATGATTCCCTGAAATTTTATATACATATATAATTGGCCTAAGAAGTTCCACGCTCCATTTCGGCTCTACAACCCTCAAGTTTCTTTTGAAATTCATTTACTCATTGAAGCCACTTTGTTTTGATTGACACACAAATTCAGAGACGTTTAACCACACGTATTTCACACTGTGTTTCACACTGGGGTCCTGCCAACATTTTGTGACACCCACAAACAGTGATCTAACAAGTCGCATGAGCTAGTGGAGGGGATAATCACTGCTTCAAACATGTGTGGGGGATTCAGCAGGAGGGAAATCGAGGCACTGTCCAAAGACGCCGTATCATGGTCATCTCGTGCTGTATGTCCTTGAAACAGCTTCAGAGAAATGGAATCTCCCAAGATGTATTCCAACAGGGCTGCAGAATCATGAATGTTCTGGGAGGTGATGATTAAATATAAGATGCAAGTTGATACTACAGCAAAAGCAATCAAAGGAAAGCAGAGCAATAAATAAAAAAGAAAGCTGTTTATCCAGGGTTTTCTAAAATTATGCTTTGGTCCAAAGAAATATGTAATATACCCTCACTAATAATCATGAGGGCAATGGATCATGGATAGAGCATTATTTGTATAGTTACTGGCTTTGATCCAGTCAACTCTAGAGTCCTCTAGATAAATCACACAGCAAGACTCTCACAAGCTCGACACATAAATTATCACAAATTATCACATGTATTTTGGGGAAGGGAAATTCCATTCATGGACTGCACTGAACACCAAAACATATCTATAGATGGCACCCCACCCCAGTACTCTTGCCTGGAAAATCCCATGGATGGAGGAGCCTGGTGGGCTGCAGTCCATGGGGTCGCGAAGAGTCAGACACGACTGAGCGACTTCACTTTCACTTTTTACTTTCATGCATTGGGGAGGGAAATGGCAATCCACTCCAGTGTTCTTGCCTGGAGAATCCCAGGGACGGGGGAGCCTGGTGGGCTGCCATCTATGGGGTCGCACAGAGTCGGACACGACTGAAGCAACTTAGCAGCAGCAGCAGCAGCCCCACTGAGCTCCACACTCACATTCCCACAGGATGGCTTTTCTTGCATACCCCACAAGCCTCATAAGAATCAACATGTCCAAAATGTAACTCAGAAAGCAAGCAGATCCAAGTACAGGCTCCTAATAACTACCCTCTACTGCCTTTCTTGGAGATTTGTACCAGCGTTAACTCAGTTGAAGAATGCAGATATATCCATCATCCTCTGAGGCCTCTTACAACCACATTCACTTGTTGCCTTAGTCCTGTCCATTTTGTATCCTAGATACCTCTAGAAATGTCCCCCTTCTCTCCCAATCACACTGTCATAAAAAATCATTTTTCCTGAAATCCTTTTCTGCCTCTAAATTCACCCTTATAAAAATTATCTTCACAATACTGCTTGAGTGACCTGTTTCACACACACATCTATTCACATCCCTCTATTACTTAGTATCTTTCAGCGACTCTCTGTCACCTTCATAAAATGCAAACTCTTTAACAAGACTCATCAAGACTGTGACCTGGCCCCTTCCTAGCCTCATTCTTGTACTTTCCAAACATTTCAAAACACCTATAGAGGTTAATGAAAGCATCAGGCCTCGAGCCTTTGGGCTCTTTCACATGGGGTTGCACAGAATGCACCCCTCCTTCTTTAATCACCTAACTTGCAGTCCTACTCCAAGAACCAGTTCAGGCATCACACCAGAAAGCTCCCTACTTTGCACTGCTGCATTCCTGAGAGATGCATCACACTTACTTTTTTTTTAAATTTTATTTTATTTTTAAACTTTACAATATTGTATTAGTTTTGCCAAAAATCAAAATGAATCCGCCTCAACTGTTTCCTTCCACGTTCTCTTCCATCACAGGCCATGAACTCATTAAGGGAGCTCTTCTCAAATGAAGCAGTTTCTACCAGGAGTAACGTTCAGTTTCCCCATGGGCATTTTTGTCTAAGAATATAGCCCTTAGACTAGAATGGTCTTAAGGGTTAAGAGCAGAAGCTATATCTTTTACCCCCTTGTCCTGAGACTTTTCAAAGTACTTAGATCATTACAGGCTCTAGAGGAGGGTGAAATGAATGAACAAATGAATAAGAAAACAAAGAGAGACTGCATATGAAGAAAAGTACCAGAGGATAATCAAGATACAAGTAATGTACACTGACTGAAAATAAGAACTTCACAGAAAAGAGAGAATACTAAGTAACAGCAAATGTAGAAAATTATAAAATAATGCATTTAGATTAAATGAAAATGTTAATTTGATTCAAGCATTCCCTATCCCACTCCCAATTACATGGACCTTTCATGAGGAAGAGGTTCAAAATTGAGAAATTGCTCTACAAGTACACAAAGTACAAAAAAAAAAAAAAATTAAAGCAGTCATAAATGGAAACAAAGAGATCTTGTGAAGATATAAGAAATCACAAGAATCCTCCACTACATAACCAGAAGCAGGGTATGGAGTTGTCAGTCCTAGAAGCCCACAAGAGATATGCTTGCTAAGGACTGTTCTCTATTAGCTCATTAAAAGGCTGAAGTTTAACTCAGAAACCTCTTGGTGTGCCTCTGGGGCCAGTGATTCCATAAGAGGCAGAAATAAGGGATTTGAGACCATCTGAAATCCTACTTTATAATTCTGTCCTCACAGAAGAGCCCCCCCAAATGCCCTCTCCTGCTCAGCCCACTGCTGCCCCCACAGTGAGTCACTCTCCAATTCCCCATAACAGAGCATTCTGGGACAGCAAATGCTTTGGCTGAAATGTGATAGGCACAGGTGGCACCACCAGCTGCAAGTAATTTAGCTCTTACTGGCACTGCTACCTCTCTTGGACTTTACATACTCTGTGTCAACAGAGAGAAGCATGAGGGAACAGGAGCCAACAAGAGAAGACAGTAAGAGAGAGCTGAGGGTGACGTGGCAGAGAGGGAATGATATTCTTGAGGAACAGGTTAATTGAGGTTGTCACTTGTGTTCATTCTTCTGCAAAAAGGGTTAAGTGAAATTGTGGACCGAGGTGATCAAGGCCTCTGAGAAAAGGTCAGTACTATCGACATGCCAGCAGACAAAACCAGCAGGATGCTCCAGATGCCCCTACCCAGCGAGAAACTGAGAGCACTCCCTGCCCTGGCAGAGAGCAATATTCTGGGATGGGGTTCTATTCCAGGTGCAAAGGATTCTTCTACAAGTCGGACTGCAATGTCTCCTTTTATGCCTTCAAGTTAAGTCTGGTAGGCAGTCCCTTTCTTATTTCCTGAACACCAGGTTACCTGGGTAAACTGTGACCCCAAGCTTCAGTGTGGAGAATTCAAGTCAAAGGGAAAGGATAGAAGTTGGGTATTTGGGGACTGAAGCTTTAACAAGCTATGAATTTAATATTTATCTTCCTGGTGGCCCCTCCTGATCTGGCCTTCGAGCCTAATGAAGATGAGGACAGACAGAGAATAATACCAATCACAGGATTAGGAACCTAAGGCAGGCAGTCTTCAATGGAGGCTTCACTGCAAAAGTGCTCCCTTTCCCATTCTAAAGAACAAAAATCCCTGATCTTTAAAAAAAGGGAAGGGCAAGGACTTTTCAAGGATTACCTGCTCCTAAATGTATTTGGAGGCCATAAAGAGCAAGGACTAGATGGATTCAAGACTTCCATGCAGATATACTTTCTCTTAAATCTCTTTTCTTACTATCTACTTGCCCCACCTTCCTAGAAGCCTGTCACTGTTTCTTAAAAGTATGAACTTAAGTCTGAGCATCTTTATTCCCAAATTAATTTCTCCAGTGTTCAGCCCATGGTTTTGCTTCCTTTTCTCCCCAAAGCAGAACAGACCTGAGGGAGATCACTCTCAGTGAGAGACATACCATCATACTAGGGCCACCAAGTAGGGCCAAATCTGGGCCAACATGATTTCCAGGCACATTTCTATAAGATTTCCACTTGAGAAGAAAAAACCAGATTGGCAACAAGGAATGTGCTTTCTATGCTGTTGGCTGCTTACACACTAAAACTGGAGAGCAGGTCCTCAGAGGGCCACCCACAGCTCCTAAAGCTTACCCCTCTGTCAAACACATGATGCTACAATTTCATCCAAGAAAACAATTATCAAAAATACCCTTCCAATACTAAAAAGAAAAAAAGTGTCCAACCAACCACAGTCAGAGATACAAGCAACGAATTTCACTCTGAGGCCAATCCATTTGATCTCATGCCATATTTGCCCTTCTTCTCACCATGTTCTGTACTCCAGCCACTATACTATCAACAGAGTCAATCATGGTACATGCCAATGGCATTGTGTATACAATCATTATTTCATGAGATATAGTCTACTCGGTTTAGAACAGGAGGTACAACAGAAAAATAAACTGAGTTTCTGAGAAGGAAATAAAATGCTAAATATAATTCAAGTAACCAAATAGATAAAGTTAAGATCAACAACAACAACAAAATCCTTGCTTCACAGTCTCCAATAATGTAAGGGATGATTATCAGAAATCATTTTACTCCTTATTATCTTGCAAACAAGTCTTTAACTTCTATCTCCATAAAATGTATCTTCAAAACATACAAATCCTTTATTTGCTTCTGAGATCCAGTCAGCCCCCTTACTGAGTTCCTTCCAAGTCAAGGGAAGAAATTGTTTTTCCCTTTCTCCTCTCCCATTTTTGCTGGCACACCAAACTTCCAGCCTCCAAAACCTTCAGAAATGCTTGGTTGATGGACACTTTTTCCTCCAGGAAATGACATAGTGACATAGGTAAAAGGTGATCTGGATAGACTGCTGTGTCACAAATTGTCAGGATCTGATTTAGAGGCCTTGCTTTTGTCAAGAAAGACAGTTGGATGTCTGCTTTAAAGAAGTACTGGGAATATTTTCATCAAAGGTTTGAATTGAAAAACAGTGGGAGGTAAATATCTGAGATGCTGCCGAGAAAGACTGCTATATCTCTGCAATTACCATTAACAGAGGACAGCAGTAGTTCAATGAAGTAATTCAATCTGGTGGCCTACATTTTATCAGACAGCAATTTTGAGCTCTGACATAAAAGGCTACCAGAAAAGGACTGGGCTCTTTTGTATGCATTTTCTCTTCCCTAATTCTATAAAAACAGGATGTATTTGCTTCATAAAGAACAATCATGTATCTCTGAACATTTAACAAAGGTCCGTGAGATATTTCTCTGATGGAAGTATGCATTGTGACCTGCTTCAGAGTGAATTTTTGTGTTAGCTGTCTGAGCTAAAGAAAGGTATTACAGTACAATAGGTTGGTGTATTTAAAACACAGGAAGATAAGAAAAGATGGGGGCAGATCCACAGGCATTACAAACTGCAGGAAAATAGTCTAAAGACAGATTTATTAAAGTATAATTGAAACATAATAAATTTCATGCATTGAAATGTACCACTTGATACATTTTGACATATGAACAGATCTGTGAAACTGTCATGACAATCAAGATAAAGAATATATCCTTTACCTGAAACATTTTACTCATGCCTCTCAGTAATCCCTCCTTCCCAACTCTCCCTCTCTGCACCTGCCTCTCCAGGCAACCATAGATCTCCTTCTGTTACTGCAGTTTCACTGGCACTTTCTAGTATTTTATATAAGTGAGTTTGAGCAAGCTCTGGGAGCTGGTGATGGACAGGGAAGCCTGGTGTGCTGTAGTCCATGGGGTGGCAAAGAGTTGGACACAACTGAGAGACTGAATTGAACTGAGATATAAATGAAAATGTACTTAAATCTCTTTTATCTGTAGCTTCTTTCAGTAAGCATAATTATTTTGAGAATCATGCATGTTGTTGCCTGCAACAATGGTTTGTTTTACTTCTGAGTAAGATTCTGGGGGGGGGAGGGGGGATGTGTATATGTACCATAACTGTTATTTCATTCAGTTGACCATGGACATTTGGACCAGTTTCAGTTTTTGATAATTACAAATAAAGCTGCTATGAGTAATCATGTAAAGTTTTTGTATGGACATGTGCTTTCTTTGTATTTGGGTAACTTGTGGAATGGCTAGATCATGTTGCAGATATATTTAACTTCTTAAAAAGCTCCCAAACTGTTCTCTCGAAATTCATTGTTCCCACCAACAATGCTGAAAAATTCCAATTTCTTTATATCCTTGCCAACTTGTTAGGGTCAATCATTTTATTAGATGCATAGTGAACTGATATATGTAATGACTAAAAATATGAACCATCTTTTCATGTGCATGTTTGACATCTGTATATCTTCTTTCACAAAGTGTCCATTTAAATCTCTGACAATATTTTAACTAGGTTGATGGGGCTTTTTAATTACATAATATTGAGTTTTTTAAAAATATATTCTGAGTATGTCTTTAATCAAATATATGCTTTGCAAAAATGTTCACATAGCCTGTGGATTATCTTTTCATCTTATCAGTGACCTTTGAAAGATGTAGTCACTGGGTATAAAATTCTAGGTTGGCACTTTTTAAAAAAAAAAAAGCATATTGCTCCATTTTCTCTTTACTTGCATTTTTTTCTGACAAGAAATTTACTGTCAATTCTTATCTTTGCTACCCTGAACTTAGGTTTTTCACTTGTGTGTTTGTTATTCTGTCTACTTAAGACATTTTCTCTTTCTCACTGGTTTTGAGAACTCTGATTATAACATGTCCTGTTTTCCTTATCTGCCTATAAAGTGTCTTTTTTTGGCATAATATTTCCTTCATATTTCTTGGGCTTTGACCTGTAGGTTTATAGTTTTCATAAGATACTGAAAAATTCCAGCCATCATTTCTCTCATATTTTTGTCTCCTTAGGGATTCCAAGAAGATGTACGTTTGGCTGTATGAAGGCAACACACAGCCCACTGGGCTCTGTTCACTTAATACATTTTCTTTTCTCTTCATGTTTCATTTTACACAGTCTCTATCCCTCTAACTTCAAGTACTCTAATCTTTTCTCCTGCAGTATCTAATCTGCTGTTAGTCACTTACACTTTTAATCTCACACCTTGTAGTTATTTCTAGATGTTCAATTTTGTCCTTATATTATTTAACTTTTTAAACATATAGAACACAACTATACTATACTAACTTTATTAATGTTCTTGGTTGCTAATTCTAACATGTACATCACATCTGGGTCATTTCTGATTGACTGATTTTCTCATTATGAATCATATTCTCTCAATTCCTTGCAAATCTGATTATTTTGAATTAAATGCAACATAATTATTCTAGGATTCAATTACATTCTTAATTGGGTGCCACATAATTATTCTAGGATTCAGTTAAGTTGCTTGAAAAAAGGTTCATCCTTTTAGATCATTCATTTATAATGAATATTAATTCATCTAAAACGAATTTAAAATGAACAAATTTGAGTCAGGTGCAGAGGCTCAATAGAGGATATATATATGGATGTATACATATGTGTGTGTGTGTGTGTGTGTATACATACATGTGTGTGTGTGTGTGTGTGTGTGTGTGTGTATGTATATAATGGTATATAGCCTTGTCTAAACAATGAAACTACGAGCCATGCTGTATAGGGTCACACAAAACAGACAGGTCATGGTAGAGAGTTCTGATAAAATGTGGTCCACTGGAGAAGGGAATAGCAAACCACTTCAGTATTCTTCCCTTGAGAACCCCATGAACAGTACAAAAAGGCAAAAAGACAAGACACTGGAAGATGGATTCCCCAGGTCAGTAGGTGCCCAATATGTGACTGGAGATCAGTCAAGAAATACCTCCAGAAAGAATGAAGATATGGAGCCAAAGCAAAAACAACACCCAGTTGTGAATGTGACTGGTGATAGAATCAAGGTCCAATGCTGTAAATAGCAATATTGCATAGGAACCTGGAATTTTAGGTCCATGAATCAAGGCAAAGTGGAAGTGGTCAAACAGGAGATGGCAAGAGTGAATGTCCACATTTTAGGAATCAAAGAACTAAAATGGACTGGATTGGGAGAATTTAACTCATGTGACCATTATATCTATAACTGTGGGCAAGAATCCCTTACAAGAAATGGAGTAGCCATCATAGTCAACAAGAGTCTCAAATGCAGTACTTTGATGCAATCTCAAAATCGACAGAATGATCTCTGTTCATTTCCAAGGTAAACCATGCAATATCACAGTAATCCAAGTCTATGCCCTGACCAATAATGCTGAATAAGCTGAAATTGAATGGTTCTATGAAGACCTTCAAGATCTTCCAGAAATAACACCCCAAAAAGATGTCCTTTTCATTATAGGGGACTGGAATGCAAAAGTAGGAAGTCAAGAAGCACCTGGAGTAACAGGAAAAATGGCCTTGGAGTACGGAATGAAGCAGGGCAAAGGCTAATAGAGTTTTGCCAAGAGAACACACTGGTCATAGCAAACATCCTCTTCCAACAACACAAGTGAAGACTCTACACATGGACATCACTAGGTGGTCAATACCTAAATTAGATTGATTATATTCTTTGCAGCCAAAGATGGAGAAGCTCTATACAGTCTACAAAAACAAGACCAGGAGCTGACTGTGGCTCAGATCATGAATTCCTTATTGCCAAATTCAGACTTAAATTGAAGAAAGTAGGGAAAACCATTAGACTATTCAGGTATGACCTAAATCAAATCCCTTACAATTATACAGTGGAAGTGAGAAACAGATTCAAGGGATTAGATATGACAGAGTGCCTGATGAACTATGGACAGAGGTTCGTGACATTGTACAGGAGACAGGGAGCAAGACCATCCCCAAGAAAAAGAAATGCAAAACGGCAAAATGGTTGTCTGAGGAGGCCTTACAAACAGCTGAGAAAAGAAGAGAAGCAAAAAGCAAAGGAGAAAAGCAAAGATATATCAATTTGAATGCAAAGTTCCAAAGAAAGCCTTCTTCAGTGATCAATGCAAAGAAATAGAGGAAAACAATAGAATAGGAAAGACTAGAGATCTCTTCAGGAAAATTAGAGATAACACGGGAACATTTCATGCAGAGATGGGCACAATAAAAGACAGAAACAGTATGCACCTAACAGAAGCAGAAGACATTAAGAAGAGGTGGCAAGAATACACAGAAGAACTATATAAAAAAAGATCTTTGTGACCCAGATAACCACGAGGGTGTGATCACTCACCTAGAGCCAGACACCCTGGAATGCAAAGTCAAGTGGGCCTTAGGAAGCATAACTATGAACAAAGCTAGTGGAGGAGATGGAATTACAGTTGGGCTATTTCAAATGCTAAAAGATGATGCTGTGAAAGTGCTGCATTCAATATGCCAACTAATTTGGAAAAGTCAGCAGTGGCCACAGGACTGGAAACAGTCAGTTTTCATTCCAATCCCAAAGAAAGGCAATGCCAAAGAATGCTCAAACGACCGCACAATTGCACTCATCTCACACGCTAGTAAAGTAATGTTCAAAATTCTCCAACCAGGCTTCAACAGTACGTGAACCACAAACTTCCAGATGTTCAAGCTGGTTTTAGAAAGGCAGAGGAACCAGGGATCAAATTGCCAACATCCATTGGATTATCAAAAAAGAGAGTTCCAGAAAAACATCTCTCTCTGCTTTATTGACTATGCCAAACCCTTTGACTGTGTGGATCATAACAAACTGTGGACAAGTCTTAAAGAGATGGGAATACCAGACCACCTGGCCTGTCTCCTGAGAAATCTGTATGCAGGTCAGGAAGCAACAGTTAGAACTGAACATGGAACAACAGACTGGTTCCAAACAGGAAAAGGAGTACGTCAAGGCTGTATATTATCACCCTGCTTATTTAACTTATATGCAGAGTACATCATGAGAAATGTTGGGCTGGATGAAGCACAAGCTTGAATCAAGATTGCTGGAAGAAATATCAATAACCTCAGATAGGCAGATGACACCACCCTTATGGCAGAAATCAAAGAAGAAGTAAAGAGCCTCTTGATGAAAGTGAAAGAGGAGAGTGAAGAAGCTGGCTTAAAGCTCAATACTCAGAAAACTAAGATCATGGCATCTGGTCCCATCACTTCATGGCCAATAGATGGGGAAACAATGGGAACAGTGACAGACTTTATTTTTGGGGGGGCTCTAAAATCATTGCAGATGATAACTGTAGTCATGAACTTAAAAGATGCTTACTCCTTGGAAGAAAAGCTATGACCAACGCAGACAGCATATTAAAAAGCAGAGACATTATTTTGCCAACAAAGGTCCGTCTAGTCAAGGCTATGGTTTTTCCAGTGGTCATGTATGGATGTGAGAGTTGGACTATAAAGAAAGCTGAGAGCCAAAGAATTGATGCTTTTGAACTGTGGTGTTGGAGAAGACTTGAGAGTCCCTTGGACTGCAAGGAGTCCAACCAGTTCATCCTAAAGGAAATCAATCCTGAATTTCATTGGAAGGACTGATGTTGCAGCTGAAACTCTAATACTTTGCCCACCTGATGTGAAGAATCAACTCATTGGAAAAGACCCTGATGCTGGGAAAGATTGAAGGTAGGAGGAGAACAGGACAACAGAGGATGAGATGGTTGGATGGCATCATCGACTCAATGGACATGAGTTTGAGGAAACTCTGGGAGTTGGTGATGGACAGGGAGGCCTGGCATGCTGCAGTCCATGAGGTCACAAAGAGTTGGACACGACTGAATGACTGAACTGAAATGATATATATAAAATTATGACCGATTCATGTTGCTGCACGGCAGAGACTACCACAATATTGTAATGCAATTACACTCCAACAAAAAAAATTCACCTCTAAGGTAAATATTGATTTTAAAAATGTGTTAAGGGAGACTGCAGCAATGCTCAGTTTAATTATTCCTCAATACTAAGTTAAGACCTTACTATGTACATGAACCAATGCTCCATGAATCTGGAGGTTTTCCCATCTTGGTAGGAACAGACACTATTACTGCCTATACGTGAGTGCCAGACACTGTTCTTGCGAATTCTTTTGGATGATTCATTCCTCAGCCTCAAGCACTTTCTATTCATGCATGAGCTGAAAAGGAGTCTGCTTAATAATGGAAAGGAATCCTCTGGAGGTTCTGCAACTCCTTCTCGCTAGCCCTGAGTCCTAGAACTCTAGCTTCCTTGCTCTTTCTAGATTCTCAGTATCTTCTAATGCAGAGAAGTGTGCTGGGCTCCACCTGGTATCTCAAAACTATCTCTCAATCCCACATGAAGGTCTGAAATTCTCTTGAGACAGTAAGTTGAGACAGTCATAAAATCACCACATAGATTTCCTGTCTCTCAGGCACCGCTGTCCTTCACTGCCGTAAACCCGGTGTCTTGCAAACTTCTGTTTTATGTCATCTTTTTTTCTGATGGGATAGTAGATTCAGTCCTGTTTACTCTATATTGGTTAAAAGCACAAGTATCTTCATAAGTATTTTTCTTTAGATATCCTACCATCATCCAGCAAATTATTAATTAATTTGATTAACTACAAATATCAAGAGGGCAGAGACTTTGGTTTATTTACTGCTACTATATCCACAGAAACTAAAAGAGAAGCAGGCACATTTGTTAAATTATCAATGCTAACTACAAATGTACACTGTACCACGGAAAAGATTCTGTAGAAAGGTGCCAAACTTCAAACGCAGATGTCTATCACTTAAAACATTTGAGAAGCAACAGAAATTCTAACTTGTTAGTCTTCTTTGTCTGTTTATCTGCTTTGAGTGCAAATAACTAAGAAATTTACATCCACTCGGGAGGAGAACGGCTCTTTGCATTTTCCATCAGTGAGGTTTCTGTGTGCTGCTATGTTTGCTCTTTATACACACCTAAAATCTTAGAATTGGAATAGTAAGCTCTTTATCTGTAGATCTAAATATCTGTAATTCAGAAAGGCCTCTGCTTTAATATGTATAAGTGTGTAATGTTTTCCTACCTCCATATGGTATTAATAAGAAGTTTATAAAGTCTCTAAAATTAAAAGAGTTCTGTTCTGGCAGGCTACTGAGTATAAATAAGGTCCTACATAAACTAAATATTTCTAAAATTACCAGAAAGCAAGAAATTAAATTTTAATACTTTAAATGGGATAGATTAAAAAATAATTCTTACATAAACAAACTCAAAAACATTTTCTGAATCTAAGTTCATATAATTTAGGTGAATACCTGCCAAACAAGATCAGTTTAATAAAATTTGGTTTAATAAAAAACAGCTATGTATTCTTAGTGTTTTATCAGTGTTAAGTGTAATACAAGTGCATATTTTAATTCTACTTGTCATGTCCTTCCCAAATATATACAGATGTACTGCTCAAATAAGCTACCATTATTTTTCCTCTATGTTCAGGATTACAAAAACCTTAATTTGACTGAATTGAATCATTATTCTAACGAACTTCATTCAACAGTAATTATGTTGCAGTCTGTCGGTTTGAACGTAATTTCCGAGATCTTTAAGTAACTTAAAACCTGAAACTAATATTAAATTTAATGGATATTCATTACTTACCTAGGCCATATGTAAGAATGAATACTGAAATATTGATTACTAAATCTACTTTTAAATATATATGGTTTCAGTTTTTATTTTTATAAGTTACAGAGAGGCTGAATACTTCAGTTAATGAACATGTTCATTTTTGCTAGGAGATTGTATAAGGGATGTGTATGGCTGTAGAAAATTAGTTATGTTTATTCATGATCTTTGCTAAAATGCTAATATGTGACAGGCAGTGTGCAATTATCCACCCCTTCAGTTTTTTTTCCTGTGAATAAGTTAGTTACTTTAGTTAAAAGTTATAATACAAAAGGTTGACATTAAGAACAATGACTTCTAAAAATATATATATATATAAAACTTTGCATGTTAAAATTCTAAGTGCTCTATTTTTCAAGGAAAAGAACACTTTTGCCTTAAAGTAGCGGTTTTGAAGATTTTTGGTTTCCAAACACACTTTCAACACTCAAAACTTACAGAGGACCTCAATCAGCTTATTTTGTGTGGGTAGCTGTGTTTGTGTATATGTGTGCACATACTGAAAACTGAAAATACATTAAATGCTTATTTACTCATTCATTTCTAACTAGCGATAACGAACACACTGGACATTAATAACATACTAGTCATATTATAGAATTAATCCTGACTTTATGGAACCCATAAAATTAATCCTTAAGTAAGGTGTCAGTTTGTTCCAGAAAATGAAAGAGTGTCATGAGGACAAAACTTGAAAAGTGAATTTTATTTGCATTGGTTCGTAATCTTTGAATATGAAAAGTAAAGAAATGTGTTAAAATCATACCAACGTTTGTTCAATTTTAAGAGGTTGTTTCGTTATACTTTTGTCTGAGCCCTTTTTGCTTGTTTGTTTGCTTTGCTTGCCACAGAAACAACTAAGTTTTCTTCTTGGTTACAATATTCTTGTTATGAACTCTCATCAAATTTTCCACTTTTGAAATTATACGTGCTTAATTAACCACAGCCTTAATTTACATCTCTGTTATTTTACACATAGTTTATTGTTTCACCTTGATGTTTCCCTTTAAGCCCTGCACCCAGCAACAGGCTAGGCTAGAGTTCTTGTTTAGTTGCTAAGTTGTGTCCTACTATTCTGCGACCCCACGAAGAGTAGCACACCAGGCTCCTCTGTCCGTGGGATTTTCAAGGCAAGAATACTGGAGTGTGAGGTATTATAAATAACCGAGACTAAAGGGGAGAGGCTCACGAGGACAGGCTTCTCCTGTCATTACTTTAACAACTTTAAGAGCAGATCAGTGGGCTGAGTCAGGATTTCCAGAGCTTGTTTTAGTTGAGAAGCAAAGAAATTCATAAGATTAATAACCTAAGATCCAGTGGAGCAAGAATGAATTATACAAAACTGAATGAAGTGATGAAGGTTCATCAGTTTTTTTTTTTAATTTGTTTAAAACATCGTTGATACTGTTTTAATGTCCTGTTTTCTGTTTATTTTTTTTTAATTTATCTACACTCCGTAACAATTTAGTTGATTCTGCTTTATAAACTAAAATATTTTTAAATGATATCTTATTCTCACTGACTTCTCAAAATTCAGAAACTCTGAGTCTTGTTACTTTTCATGAAATGAGTTATTTGCAAAGATTCAATAAGAACTGGCTTTCCTATTTACCAGAATATGCCTAGAAAAATTCCAAGGTCTTGTGTGGAATGCCATATTTTAGGATAATGCTTATTTAATCAGATATAAATTGGACATGTTTAAAGAATCAAGATTGACCTTACAGAACCATTATTAACAAAATCCACCTAGAAAAAGGGTCTAGTCTTATAACTAGGTAAAAAATGTGACTTCCTGGTGGGCCACTGTGGGATATTTTGGGAACTATAAGAAGAAATTCACTCAGATATACAGGTACTGCAGGTGGTGGAGAAAGTCTCCTAAGTTTGACTTTTCAGACTCAAGACAGCAAGTATTAGAGACTTCCAAAAGTACAGTATGAACCTCTGACAAAATCTTCCAACAAAAGAAAACTTTAATCACACCAAATCTAATGAAATCAATCTTTCTTCAGACTATTTTTTTATCAAACAGTGGAAGATTTGTGCTTCAAGGGAACACTATGCATTGTCTACAGTAAACTCTTCAAAATTATGTTTTTCTCATTTCATAAGAGCCAATTTCCATCTCTATAAATTATAGATATGTAACAGCAATGCAAAGTAATTTTTATCTACAATCAAGCAAATTCTGTCTTGTCACATTAAGGCTCAACTGACCGCCCTCAAGCCAGTTCTGTTTTCTTTTTCACATTCATTTCAATATTTTGCATCTACAATTTTGTCTGTTTTTTGAATTGGGAAAGTTATAATATCTACCCAGTTTCTTCATTACTAATTAAATGAAATTTTTGAAACTTGTATATTTTAAAATATATGAGTCATGATTTACCTGTTTCAAAAATCATCTCTTAACAAACTAATCAACTATACAAAAACTCTCAGATTCTATTTTCTATCTACAAATACTCTTCAACTCTTTCCTTGTGTTAAGGGTGTTACATTAGAAATTTTTGTTTAAATTCTATGAAATTCCTTGACTCTCTCAGACAAAATATCAGTCACATTTGGCATGTTTAGAGTCCAAAGTTTTAATGATTTGCAAATGTGGACTATATCCAAAAATGAAAATAAAGAGGTAGTTTTGATAGTCACTTACTCACACATATGCTCACATGCAAAGTCTTAAATTTTTAAATAATATGGAATCACTGATCCTAAACTGCATATCAGATTATTTCATGCTCTGAATCTGTGAGTGATCTTTATTAGATGCAAAGGTTTCTTCCAAAATATGAGAGCTGTGTCCACAGAGAAGTACAGAGCACTCATTTTTCAAGATTTGAAGCTGAAACCCTAAGAAGCAAAAAGCTTTGTATGTGACAGCTTAAATGCTTGTAATCAAACTAATTGGCAGCACAATGACCTGGAATGAGCTTAGAAGCACTATTATAAATGTTTAGCAATCAGTGAAGCAATCCTTTATTATTCAGGCTCACGTTTTGCAGTTTTATCATCTTACAGGATGAAATGGTGGGTGGGGGCGGGTTGGAGAGCAGAAAATAGGAGAAAAGGAAAAATATGTAAATAATTCTATTACTTCAAAAGAGTAAATGAACCAAGGGTGAAACTATTGCTGAATGATGGGAAAAGGAGTTAAAATGTAATAAAATTAGCCTAATGACTAAAATCAGGAGTAAAAACATTAAATGAGCTGTCTGTTGCCTAAAGAAATCCTCTGTACATACAAACTGACAGAGTTAGAAATACAGATTCTATTCACAAAAATGTAATGTATTATAGGGCTTCCTAGGTGGCTCAGTGGTAAAGAATTCTCCTACCAAGGCAGGAGACGAGGGTTTGATCCTAGGTCAGGAAGATCCCCTGGAGAAGGAAACCCACTCCAGTATTCTTGCCTGAGAAATCCCATGGACAGAGGAGAGAGCAAGGCAGGCTACAGTCCACAGGGTCACCAAAGAGTTGGACACAATGTAATGACTAAACAACAACAAACGTATCATACATAAATCTCACTGGATAATTTTCTCCAATAGAGAAGTACCTGGACCCCTAAAAGTAATTTTAGCAAGAACTCATGCAATCTTCTTCCTCCCCTCTACAAACATAAAACTATCCTACCCAAAACTTGAGAGTCTTCACATAAGTATGACAAAGAAATTATGTGGCAGAAAAAATATCAAGTACAGTTAAAGGTCAGATTTCAATAGATATTTAAATGACTCTTGGACAAGTGATATTATAGCAAGAAAAGATACAGACAAAAATATGTTAAAACAAATGTGTTTATAATTAAATCAGGTGGTAACGACAACCGCAAAGGTCTCTCAAATTACATTATACATATGTACAACTAAAGTCTAAGAACATGTGTCAGGATGACTCCTCAAAAATCTCTTGAGAAACTTATTACGAATCAAATGTTTCTAGGTTAGCTGAGGTGAAGGTGTTGAAACTGATACTTTTGAAAAGCAAAAACCTTCCCAGGAAATACCACACTTATAAAAAAACACATGGGTCAAAGGAGAAATCTCAAAATAAATATTTTCAACTAAGTGAAAATAAAAATATAACACCCAAATTTGTGGAATACAGTGAAAGCAGTCCTAAAGAAACTTTATACCAATGAATCCACATATCAGAAGACTGTTTTAAAATCAATAATCAATGCTTCCACATAAGGAGACTAGATAAATCAGAGCAAATTAAATCCTAAGTAGACAAAAAAAATTAATACAAATTAGAGGAGAAATCAATGAAGTTCAAAACAGAAACTCAATAGAGAAGATCAATAAAACCAAAAGCTGGTTATCTGAAAAGGTCAAAAAAATCAATAATCCTCTATCCAGACAAACTAAGAAAAAAGAAAAGAGACATAATTTATTAACATTGGGATGAAAGTGGAGACATCACTACAGATCCTATGGACATTAAGCAAATAATAATGAATATAATGAAGAACTCTATGCCACAAATAGTATGACTTGGATGAAATGGAACAATTCCTTGAAAGACACTTCTATCATAACTCAAGAAGAAATAAGTAATCTGAATAAGCCTGAGTAAATAACTTGAATCAATAATTATCTTCCAAACAGAAAGCACCAGAACCAGATGGGTTTACTGGTGAATTCTATCAAACACTAAAGTATGAAATTATACCAATTCTCTACAATGTCTTTCAGAAGGTAAAAGAAGAAAGAATAGTTTATAACTCATTCTATGAGGCCAGCATTACTTTAATATCAAAACTGGACAAAGACATTAGAAAAAAAATACAGATCAATACCTTTCATGAACATACATGCAAAAATCCTCAATAAAATATTATCAAATCATATCCAACAATGTATAAAAAGAAATACACATCACAAATGAGTAGGATGTATGCCAGAAAAGCAAGAAAAACATTTGAATACTAATTAATGTAATCTATCACATCAGCAGACTGAAGGAGACAAATCATGTGATCATATCAATAAACAAAAAAAACAAGCATTTGACAAAATCAATACTCATTAATGATAAAAAGCTGTCAGCACACTGGGAATAAAAGGAAACTTCTATCCTTGATAAAGCATATCTACAAAAAATCCACAGCAAACATCATACATACTGATAAGAATCTCAATGCTTTTCTGAAAAACAAGGAACAAGGCAAGAATGTTTCCTCTCATTACTCCTTTTCAACATCAAACTAGATGTCCTAGCTAATACAAAAAGATCAGAAAAGAAAAGAAAAAGTAAACAGTTTGGGAAGGAAGAAATAAAAATGTCTTTATTCACACATGAAATAATCACCTATGTAAAAAATCCAAAGGAAATATTAAATGCTCCCTTTAGAAATAGTAAGTGGAAAGAGTAAGGTTTCAGGAAACTAAGTTAATATTACAAAGTTCAATTACATTCCTATAGGCCGGCAATTAATAAGTGGAGTTTAAATTTTAAAACATACTAGCACTTACATGAGCACCCCCCAAAGTAAAACATTTAGTTATTAATATAACAAAGTACACACAAGATTTACATCAGGAAAACTATTATAAAATTCTGATGAAAGACATCAAAGAAGAACCAAATAAAAGCCCAGAGATATTCCATGTTCATGAACAAGAAAATTCAATACTGTCAAGATATCACTTCTTTCCAACTTCACCTATAGATTCAATGCAATTCCAAGCAAAACACCAGCAAGACATTTTCTGGATATTGACAAACTGATTTTAAAGTTTATATGGGGAGGCAAAAGACCCAGAATTTCCACTTAAATGTTGAAGGAGGAAAACAAAGTTGAAGAACTGACAAAACACAACTTCAAGACTTAATTATAAGTATCAAGTAATATTACTTGTTTATAGTAATCAAGACACTGTGATATTGGCCACCCCCCCACAAACAAACAAATCCAGACAGATTAGTGCAACAGAACTGAGAGACAAAAATAGACACACTTATATGGTGTTAGTGGAAATGTAAACTGGTATGGCAATTGTGAAAAACAGAAAAGGAGTTCACCACAAAATTAAAAATTAAACTGCCATATGATCTAGCAGGCTTCCTAACTGCACACTCACATTCAGTGCAGCATTATTCACAACAGCCAAGATACAGAAACAACGGATAAATGGATAAAGAAGATATGATGTCTGAATAAGAACATATGTTCTTATATATGTTCAATGTATATGTTGTTATTCAGACATGAGAAAGAAGGAAATTCTGCAATTCACGACAGCCTGGATATACATTGAAGGCATTATGCTAAGTGAGGTAAGTCAAACAAAGACAAATACTGTATAATATCACAGGGTCTATGAAGTCTCTTCTTACCCAGAGGTTTTGAAACCCTCAGACTAAATAAAATAAAAACAATAGGTCTATTTTAATTAACAAATTGAAAATTGGTAATGGCACCCCACTCCAGTACTCTTGCCTGGAAAATCTATGGACGGAGGAGCCTGGTGGGCTGCAGTCCATGGGGTCGCACAGGGTCAGACACGACTGAAGCGACTTAGCAGCAGCAGCAGCAGATGCAAATATCTTGTAACTATATTGTGCCTCTGTACAAACACAGCTTAACGGTTTCATTGGTCATGACCAATGTTCTTAAAAGAACACTGAAATCTCTAGTTTTGTTTGCCTCTCAGAATGTATGAACATTTCTTTTGTTCAGAGAAGTCAGGTTGTCATATCACTGAGTTAGTACTGTTACCAAGTCATTTTTAAAATATATTTTAAATAAATTCTAAAGGAACCAAATTTCTTGCCTCATTTGGGTTTAGGATTGAGATGCTCACTTACTATGATTCTCTCTGCACAGGATACAGCCCTACCTTCCCTCTGCAAAGTCAGGACTATTTCCCACAAAAGTAGGTTACTTACAGGAGCATCTTGCAAGAGATAAAATGTGAATGTTTTCCATAGAAACTAAAATGGAAATGGAGAAATTTGGGGAGTTATTTGAGAAATGTGGCCCACCATGGGCTTGAGTGAGTTCTTTCTTGGTCTCTGTAATCATTCAGATTCTCCCCAATTTCCTTCTGGAGCATTTCAGTGGTACTTACAGTCATTTGTTGGTCTGGGCAAGATTTTATGAGATGCAATGAACATATGAAATATTAGAAGTACACTGGGAACCACAGCTGTTATGCCTTGCTGCATTTTTAATGGCTCCTTAAAATCAGAGGCCACTACGCACAGCAGCACATTTAGACAGGAAACACTGCAATTATCTGGCTTCACCACTCCATTGCAAATATAAGAGTACATTACAGTTTATAAGCCCCTAATAGACAGTCATCACCTTTGGCAAGGTTTCCACTCCAAGCTACAATCTAAATTTATTACCAGGGAGTGGTCAAGAGAGACTGAAAGTCTTTTTTGTTTGTTTTGTTTGCACCCTATAAACCAAATATTGAAAATATGAAAGAAAAGAAATCACGTATAGTGTATGTAGTATAAGGCAGGTCCTTTTAACATGACTGTTAGTGAAGCTAATTACAACAAGAAGATTGGAGATCATTCATTAGCCTAGTAAGCAAATTAGGTTTGTTAACAGTGATTTATAACGCCAATCTTTGGGTAACTGTGTTGGTCTTTTCAAGTATACGTGTATTGGACTTGACAGTTTATTAACTGTGCTGTATCTAAACAGCTTGTCACTAGGGCGCTTTTGTTAAAATGATATTGTGTTTTAAATGGATAAACATTTTTGCACGAGCAAAATGCATTTTAAATGTTTGGCTTCTGAAGTCAAGTACTAGGAGATAAGTGAAGTGTCTCAAACCATCTAAGCCTCCAATAACTCTTGTTTACTGCTAGAGCTGACTATAGGAAAATGTGACACTTGGAGTTAAAATAGCACTTTTCCTTTTTAACAAGCCCCAGTTGTGTTTTTTAACCTCTTTTCAAATGGTACTCTTGGTATTTCACCAACTCTAAGTTCTTTATGCAATGGATTGGGAAGCATTTCATTTACAATTTCAGGAAAAATATTTTTTAAAGCAGTTAAACAAAGGAATGAGTCTTTGATCTGAAAGATTCTTCTGATTGATAGTCCATGAAACTCCAGATCAGTTAAATCAATCAAAATAAAGGTTGTGTGGGTAGTCAGAGTTAAACCTTGGGGTTTCACACTGCCCATGGTTTAGTTTATACTGCTCATACCAACTCATTCAACATTTCTGTAATTTGGAAATCCCCAACAAGGATAAGACAATCTCCCTTAAAGCCAATGTTGGGAAACAGATTTTAAAAAAATAAATAATGCTACTTTCTGAATTCCATGACAGTGATCTGTATGTTCCCTCTGGGACTGTCAATGCACTCTGCTTACGTTGCTAAAGGCTTTATACTGCATCATCTCTATGACCAAATAGGGATATACTAGCTGTGGGACAGAATAAGCTTATAGCCTATTTCTATGCGTTTATGTAACTAAAGAATGCAAATATAAAAATACTGTTCACAGTTGTTAGTTTCAAAGAAAGGCAGACTTGGTCGCTCAACTGAAGAGTGGTGTTCATTAAGCAGTAAAGGGACTATGGCCTTGCACTCCTGTGTCTCAGAGGACAGCAGAGAAAGGCAGCAAAGCCAATTGGAAGGGCTGATCCCTGGGGCAGACACTTAGATGCAGGGCAGACAGAATTACAGATCTTGGAATATAGAGAACCAAAGGCCCTTTAGCAATTATCTAGTCCAGTGGCTGGTAAAATCTTTTTTTCCCCTCAAATCATTTTCTTTTCTCAAATCATATTTTTTAAAGTGATTTACTTTCTCCAAATCTGAGGCGCCAGAGAAGGGAGGTGAGAAGACAAGGAGACCAGGCTCAGGGCTCATTCCCACATCCAGGAGGAGTACCTGAATTTTCATTCTACCTCCGTAATTAGTTTGCAACAGCCAACCACAAAGATTCCTGTAGATGTTTAAAAATACTTAGTCTATTCCCTCACAGAAAAGTTCAGAAAATGAGAATATTATGGGATTGGTGGCAACTGGAGACACCAACTCATCCTTTCTGTTTATTTTATTCACCAAATTTCTTGATTACCTTGTACTTCACAAGGAAGGTAAAACTAGTGTGGACACAGAAGACAGTTTCCACAGGGTGAGCAAGAAGAGTCATCTCACTCACAGACTCTACAAATAATGAAATGTCTGCTCACCCAAATTTAAACTGTAGTGTTCACTTAATCAGAGTATGCGGCTCATGGCTCACAGACCCCACTCTGAAAGTCAGAGTGTTAAAAACCAATCAAAAACATTTTAAAAAGGTAAGAGTGGGAAATAGAAAACAGAATTACAATTTTAGTCTAAGTCCCTTGAAATTAGAGTTTATTGGTGACTATGTTGAAGAATCTGTCAGAGCACAGCTATAAAGCAACCCTCCAGTATAAATAGTCCTGTGGTTCCCAATCTTAACAAAACACAATACTTAAGTGTAGATTCTAGTTTTGTTACTTTCTAGGAGGCAAATATAGTTCAGGGTAGTATTTTAAAGGGTACAGCTCAAAACGGTGGCAAATATACCATTCCGAAGGACAACTGATTTCATTTGCTCAGTGTTTCTGCATAGTACACATACAGCTCCAAAATCATTAGCAATGTCCTAGATTTTAAGGTGACTGATAGGTTCCAAGGCTTTTATTATTATAATCAGAATAATATATTCATTAAATTTTTATATTACATATCCCATAATTAACCACTTTAGTGAACTTGTACTCACTTTGGATACAGAGAATCTCTGAGGCTATTTCAAACGTACTTAGGTGAATTACTGGGTAACTATTAGGGGTCATTTAGGGATATTATTGAATACACGAACAGTTACATCTCAAAGACATTTTGTGATAAGGCCACAGTTGCCTTTTCAGGACATACTGAAGTTATTACAGGGAATTACTGGTTTAATGTAAATTTAAATTTGGGTGGCAATGTTTTGTTTTTCATGTTATTTTGGCCACCTCTTTTAAACTATCATTGAAGATAATTAAATTTCTAACTATGTACTCTAACTTCCAAACTCATTATGTTCCTAAAAAGGAATCTCTTCTTTCCTGAGACTTCTATCCCAAGTAAAAGAAGTGTCACGGTCATAAAATCTTGGTTTGACACCTTTCTAATTTTAATGTAACAGTTCACTAAGCCAAGTTCAAGTCTCCTTATAAGCCATCTCCTTCCTACTCTCAGCCCAACCCAAAGAGCTATCAGCAGTCTTTAAATGTCTCAGGTCTGAGGGGAAAAAAATCAACAAATAACTTTAACGGACAAATTAAAACACCCAATATGTGGATGGCCTACAGAATAGTTCATTCTGACCTCATCATGAGCAAAGAGAATGACAGGGAAGGAATTTTATGTTTGTATATACAGTAAACTGGTATACAGCTGACCAAACACAAAACCCTAGCCTCCCAAGAAAGTATGCAATGAGAACAAAATATTCCTCTCCTACAGTTACAAATTACAATGTTTACTTTTTATTGTGAATTTCCAGTGGTACATCTCCATCACAACATTTCACAACCACTTAATGAGGCCACATTTATTCCATCACACTATACAGTGGGGATCACAGAAGAAAACATGTATTATTTCCTATTATTGAGAGCTGCTCTGTGTGCATTAAATATCTTACCTCATTTAATATTCACAACTCTCTTAGGTAGGTAAAGATGAGGAAACAGACTCAGAGACAAGAAAGAATTCATCCAAGGTCATACAAGTAGTCTTTATATCGTACTGTCTCTAAGTTCTTAATTATATGCTATGCATAATAAAACTTCAAATACATGTAAAAGAAGAAAATATAGGCCAAAACATTTAAATTGAAAAGAAAAATGTGTTCATTGCATTAATGTGTGTGTTTTTTTTTAAAGAAAATCCTACACACTCCAACAAGTTTTGGTACTCTTGCCAAAAAAATAAAAAAGCAAATATATTCCAACTAGTCTATACTTCCATTTATATTTAGAATATGAGCTGAGCATGAGTATGTAATGAATATATATGTATGTCTCTCTGTGTGTATAACACCCACATTATTCATAAGCTCCCAAAAATGTGAAAAGTTTGTTCCAATCCTTCTCTATTTTGTCTACTTTAAGAATTCTTTGCAATATGCTTATGTAAATACTGATTTTAGCTGCTGTTCTCATTTCTCGAATCTTCAGCTTATAAATGGATTGGAAAAGCGACAGACCTAAGCAGACATCTATGAAACACAAAACCAAGGAGGTATAAACAAATACAATTTCATCAGAAACAAAAGTCTATTCTTCAAAGCCTTTAAGTTACTACTACTGTTTAATGAAAAGAACCAAAAGAAAGTAAAACATACTGGCTGTGGGTAAGGTACACACACACACATGTGTACATATATACCTGCAAGTGCATACAGTCATGTGGGCATCTATTTTATTAGCATACACGATGATCGGCATTCTACCTTAGTTCACTAAAAGTTCTACAGGGGCATACAGTCTAAATCAAAGAAGATTCTGAAGTTAGAGTAATGTTGGGGCAAGGGGAGAGTATTTAAGAAAACATTTTCACGCTGTTAAACTGAAGAGGTGAGTGCCTTCAGTTTTCTTATACTAGGATTCACACTATGGTTCAATTGCATTAATAGCTCATTGACTCTGCAGGTAATCTGCTTCTCCCCACACTTCAAAGTGATGCTGAAGAGGATTAAGGATAAAGTCGAAATATCATCATTCCACTTACCTGATGCTGAGCCTTCACTATAGACTTAGGTAAAGGTCATTATGACATCATAGATCATAAAGAACAGTGCAAAGAATACATTGGCATGAAATCACTAAAAATTGTAAATATACTATCTCCACTTAGAAGTGTGAAACTCACCAATGCTTCAGTTAGTACCTGAAATTAAATATTACATGTGATATTCCTGAGATAGAAACTGAAACAGAAGATGCTTTTTGATGAGGACTTGGCAATAATAACAATGGATTTTGCACTTTCATAACATAATAATCCCATTATTGGAAACACATTCTATGTAGAACATTTTTGTCATAGTTGAAAGCTGAACTTACATCTGGTATGTATCTCCTCGATGTAAGCTAATAATACTACAGATTTTTATATATAAGCAAAGTAATATTAAGAATAATTTTTCTAAAGTACATAAAAAAACCTTTTATACTCATCCAGCTCTGTGTAAGTGTAAAAAGTATTTGAGATTTATAATTGCAAAAGACTTTTGATTCATAAGAACCTATTGTTACACAATTAAAATAAACATTCCTGGAATTAGAAAAGTAAGTGACCAAAAGCATAATAAAATTCTCAGTACTTTTAGAGGTGATTTTCTTCTTTCAGAGTGCTCTTACTGACAATAATATATATATATATATATATATATATATATATATATATATATATATATTTGAATGCTCAGTCTGGAAGTAATCAGAGGCTGAGTCAGTGGCATTGGCCTCCTTCTGCTGAAGAAAGTAAAGAGGGGGGATTTAGCTTTTGGATAGAGAATAAACATTGGCAGGCTCCAGATTTTACTTCCAGCATCTCAACCCACATCCAGCCTGGTGTGAAGAGATGGCAGATGGGACTACTTCTGTTATTTCGGCTGCTGAAGCAGGATCTTGTTTCAGCATCCTGCTTGTTTCTATAAGCATGAATATTCAACCACAATAAGGAGTAAGGATAAGTGTGCTGACTGTATGAAGCAGGTAACAAGAAATCATCAACCCTTTCTCTTTGTATCATAGGCTAAGACCAGAAAAAAAAAAATCAACATTTAATAAATGCCACTTCATCTAAGCTTGGAAAAGACTTATTATTCAATGAAAAGATGCTTGTTTTCATGGATTTAATGTAAATGTAAGGAGAGAAATGTGTGGGCAGAAGAAAGCCAAAGTAATTAGCATTTTAGGGGGGAGAAATTTAAAGGCAACACAACAGAATCAGTAACCATTTTCCACTTTATTTTCATGATTTCATTATTTTCCCTGAAAATGCTGAGCAGATATTAGAGTATCTGTGTTCATCACTCAGAACATAAATAAGATTCCTTCAAATTCCTTTAAATATCACAACAAATGTCTACATGGGCATGTTATCCCACTGTGTAAATAACGTTTATGTGTAATTCTTATTTATTTATATTTTGAAAAGCATTACTGAATCCAAGAAGGATAATTTAGCTATAGATAAGAGGAATGGAAGTGACAATTTCTTCATGAATGAGAAATATTGGGATAAGCCCTGAGGTGTATCACCATCCACACACTTCCCAAAGGACAGATAATAAGGTCTTAAAATTAAATAATACACCTATAGTCAATAAAATGACAAGTTTGATGATTGATGAGAAAAAAATCTAAAGGCCACCTACTCAGACTGTGAGGGAAAGCATACAGTCACCTCTCAAAAAAATTAAAATATGGCAATTCATTGTATAAGTGGGGCAGTTCTTCAAGGGATCTTAAAGAACATGTATACCTCATTGCATAAATTGAATTCCATCTTCCACTTGACCACTTCCACTTGACACTTCTCACTAAAAAACCAATTTTTCAGGAAAGGTGGCACAGGTCAAGCAGGATTCCCTGTATCTCCTTACTCTGCCAGGTGAGGGGCAAACGTGCTGGGTGCTAGGAACCAGACACATTTTTGAGACTGACTTGTGAACCCTAGTGCCCAGCAGGTGATGTATTTTAAAAATAAAACAACTCTCAGTTAAAAGATGGACATCAGTCTGCTCTTCAGGACTGAGAGGGAATTTCTTGGACGTTTTTTTTTCACATCCTAATGAGTATATATTACACAAGAAAATGAATGCCAGCGCGAGGCACACATGTGGAAGTTGAGATAAAACTTACGAAGTAGCCTGTTCCCAAGCTGGAAGGAGCTGAACTCTGCAAGAAAGCATAAAAACAAAGTGGAAAATCAGCAATGGTTTTTAACACGTTCCAATCCACACAGCTCATTACCAGTTCTTCGCAGGCTTTTCATCACGACACCACATCGCCTGTATATGCGGCCCCTTGTCATCTGCTACTGATACAAACACTGTGTTGCTTAATTTTCCCCTTTACATCTCTCAACAACTCAGAGATGCTAACGTGCTATTTACTGAATTCCAAGCTTCTGCGGTGGACGTAATTGCCAATTTATTTGACAGGCAGCTGGGTAATGAATTAATGATGGCATTTCGCCCTGCACTGAGACTAAACAGACACGCATCAGCCTGCCTCCCTGACTTGCTGACATTCAATGCCCTGGTCTCAAGCTACTCAGTTTTGTGGCCGCAAAGGGGCAGGCAAGAGGAAAGAGCCCAGACTGACTTGAAAATAAAAAGCCCAGTGGGTTTGGATGACTTTTCCAGTGTGTGACCTACTTGCCAGCTTATTCCCTCAAGGCACCAGTTAGTACACACAGAGCGCTTTTCAAAACTGAGACATTTTGTAAACATAATTAGTAGACTAAAATGCAAAGAATGTGTGGGTAAAGGGAAGTGGTGAAAAGCACCATTCTTCTAAAGGTTTTAGTCACCAAAGTTATCAGTTTAGGCTTCCACAGTTCTCACACAAAGGGAACTAAAAAACAGTGATGCTGAGACGTACCTGGGCCATCACTTCATAGGGGAAAGAGACCCAAAAAAGAACTTGGTTTGAATTTTAAACTTGTCTGTGTTGTTTTTTCCCCCTAAAACCTCTCATTACAAATTCTTTAATTTGCAGTGTCCTCTTTATGAATGAGAGAGGCCCCAGATAAGCTTGAAACAAAAAGAACGCTAACACTGAGACACTCCTCAGGTCTCAGCAAGGAATCCTTGTACCAGCAAGGCCTCTCCCTGCCAGGCTTGGGCTGGTTGTTACACCTTCCACCTACAGGGAACGGACTTCCACGGTGATGCAACAGTTACTTGGGTAACCTCTAACTGTTCTACCTAAATGCCTGGTCCCTGCTCTGCAAACCACAGGTAGCATGTACCCTCTGCTTGACTCATCCTGGTTTCCCTAGCACTTAGCTCAATGCCTTGCACATAGCAGGCATTTGGTAAGTATTAGTTGAATTAATGTATGTATAAATCGATGAATGCTTAGACTGTATGGGGATGGGACTCAGGTGAACTTAACATCCCCAAAAATCATATCTCCAAATATAGATACGATTCTTGATTTTATATCAGTTTTGAAAAGGAAATAATGGTGCTGTAAGTACAAAGAGCATCTGTATCAAACAAGGACATGATGCTCCAGGGCATTCCTAAATTCAGCACCTGGAGCAAAACTTTCTTCCCCTCAGTGTTCCAGACAGGCTTGGGGGAATAAAGAACCTAGATACGTGATCCTGGACACTGGATTTTCAAAAACCTTGCTGCATTTGTGCTCCTATAAACGGTACATAGGGAGAGCAACAGTAGTCATGGAGACAGCTCCTCAGAGCAATGATTAGCCATGTGATGGCATCACCTGTTTTCAGCACCCACCACCCCCACTCCCCCACCCATGGCAGAACACAGGAAGGCAAAAGCCAAGTTAGATCTCCACCAGCCTGGAGTTGTGCCCCTGGGAGGCAAACTCATTTTAGAATGAATTACTCAGAGAGAGCATGGGATTTGTTTATTTCAGTGTTCCCCCCACCTTTCTGCAAATGTATTTTATCCCAGAAGCAGAAGGACCCCTTCAAGCCCACCTCCCCACCCCCACATACATATCATCTTATTGTATACCAAGAAAATGACATCCTTCAGGTCCCGGGAAGCTCTGTTATACTCATTTTGCATATATATTGTACATTACTCAGGGAGCTGGGTGGAGAAGAGAGCTTTGTTGTGCATATTTGTTCTGGCTATTGTTTATGCAGGTCTGACTGAATGAGGGAACAGTGGGTATCATTTCAATTTCTGATGTCAACATCAAATTACTTATTTAATTTCATGCCTGGCGAAGCATTGTATAGCTACACGCAGAATCATTTCACTTCATTTGTTATGCTGTGTTTTCGTGGCGATTGGCTTGCCTTCCAACTGACAGCTTTAATTACGACATGAATTTGATTGCACTGCCGAGGAATTAACATAATGCAACAAAGCATTTAAGAACCCTGCCTTACAACACCCCCCTCACATACACACGCATGCATGCACGCACGAGCACAGATAGACACATGAAGGAACAGACCCAAGATCCTCATGTACATTAAAGGTCCACTGGAGTTTCAACTTTTGCTAGAAAGCATATAGAACTAGAGAGTCAGAGGCTACCCACATTTGAACTCACCATTTTGTGTGTGTGTGTGTGTGTGTGGCATTCAGCTATAATTTCTGGACCTAGCAGAAAAGTTCGTAGAAAAACTCTTCTAATCTACTTTGCCAAATGTCCATGGTGTTGACATTTCCTCCCCTCTAACTCCTTTCTCCACTATATTTTTCTTGGCCGATTGCCAGCTCCCTTCAATCATTGCTGGAAAACTTGAACAGAAACGTTTCTGAAATAAAGTGATTTCTCCTTGGTCCAGTTCTATAAGCCCAAGAATCTGCTAAGGCCCTGTGTTCAGTGGGATGCTACTCCTGGTCCTTCACCATCAGACAGAGGTATAGCAGAAGTTTTGAGACCAGCCACAGGGCAGAGAAGCAGGGTTTCACTGACACTCAGGTCACATACCACATGCCTCAGGCCTTGCTAACCAAAAATCCAGAAAAGTCTCTGTCATTTATACTTAATCTAAGTATATATTTAAAAGCTGAAAATATTTGATAGTTTTAACATTTTTCCAAGTCATAAATTCCATGAACAACTTAAACCATGGGCAACAATAGATTATGCTACATTATTGTGTTAGTAGCTCAGTTGTGTCCAACTCTTTGTGACGCCAAGGAATGTGGCCCCACCAGACTCCTCTGTCCATGGGATTTTCCAGGCAAGAGTGGGTTACCATTCCCTTCTCCAGGGGATCTTCCCAACCCAGGGATTGCAGGCAGATTCTTTACCACCTGAGCCACCAGCAAAGTCCCAGATTATCCTATAAAAATGAAATAAGTATTTAAAAATAGCTTTTTTACTGTTAGAAATGTTTTATGTTTCTATAGCTATTTGTTTACAAATGTGCATCTAGGAATTATTATTGTTTTCTCATGTTACAGGAGACAGACAGCATGAAGAAAGGGCTCAGGAAAGCAGATAGGTGATGATGTCCTGACCACTGAACCATTTGATGAAATCAAGTTGAATTTTAACTTTCTATGCTTCCCCAATTTATAATGAGAGGAAAGGGGCTTCCATTTTTGTTGCTTGGACAGAGACCGCATACATTGTCCAAACTATATAGCAAAAGTGGCCACAGAATCTAAAAAAGGGTATAAGTCAAAATGAGGCTTGAAAAACTAAGTTTTTTTAATTCAATAAATAAAAGCATCCTTGAATTTAAAAGCATTTGAAGTCAATCATATACACACGTTTAGGCAAATATGTTTGTTGAATAATGAAAAAGGCTTATTTCTTTAAGAAATTCTTATTTCTTTAAGTGATAGAGTTGCCAATTCATTCATATTTTCTGTGTATTACATAGAAATGAGAGGTATAGAGGGACTGAGAAAACAGAGTTAGAAAAAGTATTTAGTGGTTTCCACGAGAAGACAAGAGTATGAAGAAATTCCAGACAGTTGGCTATCGGATATGTGATTTCCAGGCTCATTATAAGCTATCTCCTGTTTAACATGGTCTTTGCATTTGTTTTTTTGTTTTTTCCCAGATTTGACCACTGTTCCAGCAATCTCCGCAAATCACCTACCTCGAACTCATTAAGTTGTAAAGAGGAGCTTTCTTACAAACACACTGTGCCTCGGTCTCCGAGCTGCGCGGGCCGCAGACACAGTAATGGGGCGCGTCGCTGAAAGACATTTTCCAGGAAGGAGGATGCTGCTGTTGACATTCAAGTCCACCAGCAGACAGTCATTGAATGCATGCTCATTCTACTCCTCTCATTGCCCCCCACCTGACTTGCTTTCCATCTCTGTTACTAAGCTATTATTGAAGCTACTCATTAAACCCATGAAGTTAAAATTTCTGTTTTAACATCTTACCTAGAACAAGGGATTTCAAAAATCGGTTATCCATCCAAAATAGATGTACTCCCTTCATTAGAGATCTACACAGAGAGGCCATGGCTACTATTACGGCTCCCTAAGCATGTGATAGATGTGTGCTTCACCCCAGAGGAAAATGTAAGCTCTGACCCTAGGGCTAATTTAAATACAGTATTTTAAAATTCTTCCAAATTATCATGCATGTCTGACATCCCTGCCTATCCACCCTCATGTTATACTTTTTCTTCTTGGGAGTGAAAAGTAGAAGGATCATGCCAAGAATCACATGGCCAAGTATATTTATTACAAAGGTCACAAGACGAGTTCATTTGTTTTCTGTAGTGTTTTAGAAAACAATGACAATTAAAAGAACCTAAAATTTTAATCTTAAGAAATGTGCCTTGGAGATAAAGATTACTGATAACTTATAAAGATGAAAAATATATATAAATAGAGAAATGAACCACTAGTGGAAGTAAAAACGTGGGCACAACTTGAAAAAACATCACGGGTGGAAACGGTCACTTCCAAATTCAATTTTCAACGTGTTACAATCCATTTCAAGTTGTTACCAGCTCTCATCTCTATTCAGCAGCCTTCGGGCTTTTCCCCCTAATTTCATTCTTGCTCTCATTTTTATCTGCAGTTATTCACATAAAAGGAAAAGTAAACATTTTAAAATAAAAATTACAACATTCCTTCTAACACCTTTGAGAGCCTTTTTAAATATTCACTTATATGGTAGGTTAAATAGTGTCCCCCTAAAATTACAGGGCCTTCTTGGAACCTAAGAATGTGATTGTGAGGGTTAATTTTATGCATTGACTTCATTGTGCCACTGGGTAACCAGATATCTGCTCAAATGTTAGTCTGGGTGTTACTCTGAGGGTGTTTTTGGATGAGTTTAACATTTAAACTAACAGGATGAGTAAAGCATACTGTAAGTAAAGCATAATGTAAGTGGGCCTCATCCAATCTGTTTAATAGAACATAAGGGATGGCTGTACTCAAATTGAGGGAATTCCCTTGACTCAGCCTTCAAAGTGAAACAGTTTCCCCCCCCCACTTTCAGGCTCAGACAGACTGACACACAGACTTTTCTGGGGTGTCAAGCCCTCCAGTCTTTCTGGTTCTCAGACTTTGGGGCTCAGACTGGAACTAACCATCAGCTCTCCTAGGTCCCCAGCTTGCTGACTGTACATTTTGAGACTTGTGAATCTCCATAACTGTTCAAGTCTATACATTTTATGACTCTGTTTCTCTTGAGAACCCTGACTGATATAAATGAACTTGCTTGGAAACAGGGACTTTGCAGGTGCAATTAAGTTGAGGTCATACTGGATTTAGGTGGAACCTAAATCCAATGACTGCTCTCCTTATAAGGAAATCAGATGTACAGAGCTACAAATAGAGTAAAAGGCCATGTGAATAGAGGCACACATTGAAGTGAGGTGGTTATAAGCCAAGTATCATCAAGGATTTTAAGAAGCAACCAGAAGCCAGTAGAGCAAAGGAAGGACTCCTTTCTGAGACTTCAGAGAAATCATGGCCCTGCCAATACTTAATGTTGGACCTCTAGCCTTAAAAACTACAAGATAATAATAAATTTATTGTTTTAAGTTTCCTGGTTTGAGATTATGCATACAGTCGCCCAGGAAACCAAGAGAGTCTATAGCCACCTTACTATGAACTAGAAAATATCATGTGATCAGCTCCTGTATTCATTCCCTCTGCTCTAGCCACAAAGGCCTGCCCCACCCCTCACATTTAAACATGTCAGGCTTACCCCTGAGTCAAGGCCATGATCTTGTCACTTATCTTGCCTCAATATTCTTCCCCCCTTTCATCATTCAGGCTTCAGTTTAAACATCACCAAACAAAAAGGACTAATTCAATTACTCCAGTTAAAGTGGCAACACCCTGCCACACCCCCCACTACTGCTTTGTTTACTTCGTAAAATGTATTACATCAAAAATAATGCTATTGTTTGCTCTCAGGTTTGCTGTTTGCCTTCCTCAATAGAATAGAAGCTTCATGAAGCCAAAGGTTTCATCTTGTTCCCCACTCAACCTCAAGTGTCCAGAACTACACCTGACACTTAGAAGGTATTAGATAAATATTCCTGGACAATCGAAACACTGGTGTGTCCAAGAAAACACAGAAAAATACGATACAGGAAATGCAAAAGACATAAACAAAATGGTAGGGAAAATGAAAATATGGCAAAAATAGAAAAAGAAAAGAAAGGAGAAACAGAATACCAAGAGTCTGTAACAGGTCTGCATTAGATTTTCTACTTAAATACAGGGAAGTTCACTGATGGTGTGGACTGTGACCGTTTCTTCCTTAATAGTAACTAGTAAACCTGGCAATAAAGTTTGGGTGCTGGGTGGGAAGAAAGGAGGCTAGGACAGATGCTTGCACAGATGGATGGGTGTTGGGACAGTGGGCTAGACAAACCAGTAAAAACCCTGAAACCTGGGAGATTTGAGATAGGAGAAGGGACATCTCAAAAAGCAGCAGAAAAAATGCATCAACTGTGGTATTAAATGAACTAAAGAGCTACAGGGCAATAAGATTAGAGAATTGTATTGCATAATAGTTCCGAGAATTCCCCTTTGACCTAACTTGAAATGTTTCAATTCTTTTAACATCTTGAACATTTTAAAAGTATGAAATATTTGTCTGCCTTTTCACAATTAAAATCTTGACCCCAAATTCTTTCAGAGATAGATTAGTCACATCCATGTAGTTATATGAATAAAGCATTAAAGGAGTTTATTTCCACAGGGTGGTGGCAGGAAGAGTCTGCTAGAAGTGAAATTGGGCTACAGAAGAAGAAAAAAAAAAAAAAACAGTACTCCAGAAGAAACAAGTAGAAGGTATAAACCACAGGGAAGTAGAGGAAGAAAGGGAAGATGAAGAGGTAGCTTCATACATCCTGGTGGAAGATTCTGCTAATAGCCTCAGGAGTGTGGGACTTCGTCTGCAGGATCTTAAACAAGATGGTTTAATAGTGAGTTCTGACTCTCAGAAAAACAACTGTTGGGACTTATCCAGTCCAGTGGCTGGGACTCCATGTTCTCAACGCAGGGGGCTCAAGTTCGATCCCTGATTAGGGAACTAGATCCCACATGAATGACTAAGACTTTGCATGCCAAAACCAAGATCTGGTGCAACCAATAAAGAAAGTAAGTAAATAAATATTTTTAAAAAACAACAACTGTGGAAGCTTTGTAGAGTAACAGGGCAAAGAAAACAGAGCTGGGTCAGATTCTATCACTGGGAGGCCACAGTAATCACGGTAATCACGGTAATCATCTATGTAAGAAATGATAAGGGCATCTGAACATCAGTCACGTAAAGGTGAAGATGATCATAGCCAAATGCTTCCTCAGAAATACAGTGACAACGTTAAACAGGAAGAGGAAGGAAAACAGTTCAAGTTTGAAGGTAATAGCTCTGAGATCCAGTATGGAGATAGGGAAATAAAAGAGTTCAGGTTTGAGAAAACAGAGTATAAGGAGGATTTTATTTGAGAGGAAAACGGTGTTTGTCACGATTGAGACAAGCAGGTGTTGTGGTACTGCCAGCTACAAGGGAATTCAAATCAGAAAGTTTAGAAAAGGCTCCTACGGTAAGTATAAACCTGATGTAAAAGAAGGGAATAAATATTTTTGAGCACAGTGAATGTGCCAAGAACTGTTAAAGAAATTCAAACACATGGTACCAGGTAATTTTTAAAAGAAACCTTACATGGTAGATGAAATGACCCCCATTTTGCAGAATAAGAAACCAAGGCTTGGAAAGATCAAATTTTTTGCTCAAGGTCACACGGATAATAAACAGCAAACTAGCTATTAAAACTTATCTGTTTGTAACAAATGCCCATGATCACTTTAAAATTTGAGGTTTTGTTCTATGTGTTAAGTCTTTAAGTAAGTTTATCTCAAGACTTTTGACAACTTCCTCAGTTACAAAATACTGTTTAAGTTTAGAAGCAATACTTTCCCTTCTGAATAACTCATCATGAATATTTATATAGTCAGTTATTCCCCTTAACTTTTTCCTTAGTGACTAATCTAAACAAGTTACTGTTTCTCCTTGATGTGGACAATGTGAGAGTCCCTGCAGACTACTATTCCCTCCTGGCAATGTGCTGTGGGGATACATAATTTGGAAAAGCCAAGCACATTTGGTTTTTGAGCTTTACCCATGAGTCAAATTCTCCAGCCACACTGGAATTCTTTTTTCTTAATCTTTTTGCCTGTCCAATTGAAAAAAAAAAAAAAGAAAGAAAGAAACAAAGCTGGAATAACATAGTTATCTTGATTAGAGGCACTTGAGGTAAGTCTCAACTTCCAGAGCTTCTAAAAATATCATTCCAGTGAGTGGAAGACTGAAAGAGAATTTCATCTCAGCTTAAAATCTAGAGTGGGCATTGTAAACTAACAGGGATTAAATTCACTTTCCCGCTTTAAGTAACTAAAACAACTAGACAAAATGTGTGAAAAAAACAAACTTTTTAAGAAACTGGGCAATAGCAGTGTAGTGATCTTAGAGAGACAGAAAGAAAACAAAATAATTCTTACAACTGCCCCAGCATAGTTCCTGGAGAGAGTTTTCATGCCATAGTAGGGTGGCTGGGGGTAACCCAGGTAGATCCCAGAAGAATCCCTGAGTTGAGAAGGTAGAGTTGACAGTCAGAAGAAGCCAAGTCAGCTGAAATTAGCAAAGCAGAGGATGGGAGAAAAGTCAGGTTCACAGTGAGAAAAGCAGGAAACCAGGAGACATCTTTCCTCGTGTCATCACCGGAGTCCGTATCAGCACATCCATGCGACAAAAGTACCCAAGGCAAGGGGAATGACCACCGGGAAGGAGCAGGTAGAACGACTGTCAGAGTCACAGAGAGCAGTGGATAACTGGCACTCCCACCAGCCAGAGTGGAAAAACCTTGTCCACATCAGGAATTAGGCAGAGTCTTCAGCACTGGGGAAAAACAAGCTTTGTCCTAAAGGTTGTTCTGGATGCTCCAGCCAGAAAAGCATAAAAGCAAACTTCAGAAGAAATAAAAATATTATTTTCAAGTGGCATAATTGTATCCCAGAAAAAAAGCTCAAGAATATTTATGAAAACCAAAAATATCCAGCACTCATCAAAAACAAAAAAATTCCCAATATTTGGCACCTTAAAACAGTCAGCCACAAACAAAAGCCAGAAAATACAATCCATAATGAGGAAAAAAACCAATCAATAGAAACAGACTCAAAAATTACACAGATGACAGTTAGCAGAATATGAACATTGAAACAGTGATAACTATTTTCCACATGTTCAAGAAAGTAATGAAAGCATGAGCGTGGTAAGCAGCAACAAGGAGATATTTTAGCAAACAAAAACCAGTAGTGGTCTTTGAATCTATCTCCTGATTTTCTGATAGTCATTAGAGTAATTACTAGTTCTCCTTTAAGGAAAAAAAAAGGAAGTATCTTTATTCTTTAAAATATTATGGGGGTAGACATTGCCCTCATACCCAAAACAGTCATTTTGTGACTTGACTTGTCAAAGGCATTCATCTCAAAGATTTTAGATTGCAATGGCCCTGAGGCAAGGCTCTGCAACCTCACAACTATTCATGTGAAGGAAATAAGTGACTGGAGGTTTTGAAACATTTCACTAAAAGCCACCTACTTCTTTTTCTTCCCTTTTCTTTTTTCATATGTGTCATTTCTCCTTCTTTCATCTTTTAATGGTGCTGCAAGAAGTATGAATTTTAATAATAAGCAACATAAACCCAAAGTATATCACAGACTAACCTGACACAAGATTGACAGGATTATTACAGCACTAGTATTTTTTTTTTTAATTTTTTACTATGGTAAAAAAAATATATATATATATATATATATATATATACACACACACACACACACACACATAAAATAAAATGCAATATTTCAACTTATTTTAAGTGTACAATTCAGTGGCATCAGTTGCATCATAATGCAATGCAGCTATCAAAACTATCTATTTCTAAAACTATTTCTTCACCACAAACAGAAACTTTGTTACAGTTAAACCATAACTCTCATCTTTCACAGTTTCCTACCCCTACCAGTGGTCCCTGGAAACTCCCATTCTACTTTCTGCCTCTAGGAACTTGCATATTCTAGATACTTCACATCAGAAAATATTTGTCTTTTTATGTCTAGATTCTTCCACTGAGCATAACGTTTTCAAGACTCGAACTTCATTCTTTTTTATGGCTAATGCTCCCATGTCCATATATGCCACTTTTTGTTCATCCATTTACCTGCTGATGAACTCTTGGGATGTTTACATCTTTTGCTTACTATAAATGATGCTGCAGTGAAAACTGGCATATAAGTATCTCTTTGAGGACCTGGTGTCTGGGTATATGCCTAAAAGGAGAATTGGTGGCATGTATGGTAATTCTGTTTAGCTTTTTGAGGAATGTCAAGCTGTTTTCCACAGTGGATTTATCATTTTATATTTCCACCATCATGTATGAAGGTTTCAACTTCTTTAAATTCTTGCCAACACTTGCTATTTTCCTTTCTTCAAAGTATAACTATCCTAGTAGCTGTAAAGTAATATCTCATTCTGGTTTTGATTTGCATTTCCCCAATCACTATAATGATGAGCATTTTTCATGGGCTTACTGGTTATTTGTATATCTTCTTTGTATAAATATCTGCTTAAGTCCTTTGCCCATTATTGAATTCAGTTGTTTGTCTTTTTGTTGTAGTCTTTACATATTCTAGATATTAAACATTTATCAATTATATGATTTTCAAATATTTTCCTCCCATTCTTTGTTTTTTTTTTTTCATTTTCCTGACAATACCCATTGATGCACTGCTGCTGCTGCTGTTAAGTCGCTTTAGTCGTGTCCGACTCTGTGCGACCCCTGTGACAGCAGCCCGTTAGGCTCCTCTGTCCCTGGGATTCTCCAGGCAAGAACACTGGAGTGGGTTGCCATTTCCTTCTCCAATGCATGAAAGTAAAAAGCGAAAGTGAAGTCGCTCAGTCGTGTCCGACTCTTAGCGACCCCATGGACTGCAGCCTACCAGGCTCCTCCATCCATGGATTTTCCAGGCAAGAGTACTAAAGTAGGGTGCCATTGCCTTCTCCACATTGATGCACAGAAGTTTTTAATTTTGATGAAGTCCAACTTATGTATTTTCTCTCTAGCTACTTGTGCTTTTGATGTCGTATCTAAAAATCCACTGCAAATTCAAGGTCATGAAGATTTACACACATTTTCCTGTAAGAATTTTATGGTTCTAGCCCTTATATTTAGGTCACTTATTAATTTTGAGTTAATTTTTGTTCATGGTGTGATGTAGGGGTCCAAATTCATTCTTTTGCATGGGAAAATCCAGTTGTCCCAACACCATCTGTTGAAGAGAAAATTCTTTCCCAATTAAATGGATATTAAACTCATGTTAAAAATCACTTTGCTATAGATGTATGAGTTTATTTCTGAACTTTCAATTCTATTCCATTGATCCATATGCTTACACTAACTCTAGTACCACACAGCTTCGATCACTGTAGCTTTGTAGTAAGTTTTGAAATTGGGAAGTGTGACTTTCCCAAACTTGTTTTATTTCAACACTGTGTTGACTTTTAGGGGCTTCATGCCATTTCATATGATTAGGAGTGCCTGATTTTCCATTTTTGCGAAAAAGGACGTTGGAATTTTCACAGACATTGCATTGAATCTGTAGATTGGTTTGAAGGGTATTGATATCTTAACAATACTCAGTATTTCTATCCATGATCACAGAATATCTTTTGTCAATTTCTTTGATCAAAAGGAAAACAAATTTAGGGAAACCAGTAAAAAATATCTCAATAACCATACAATCCTGTGCTCTTGTTCCTTGACCTAGTGCGCTTTCATTTCTCTACTCTGTGATGAAATTATGATTAACTAATCCTGGAATAATTTCCAGGGTCAATATGATCTTATATTAAAAGCACAACAAAATCTCAGAACAGTTATTTAAGCATTAAGTACTGTTAACAAATTAGATAAGAAATATCTATTTCTTTAAATTTACAGTTCCACCACAAATTTAATGAAACATATAAACACAAGGAAATATTCTTGTATATATATTCATACTCACAGTGAAAGACTGAGTATTCTTTATTTATATATTTGATACTATACCACATTAAAAGAAAAGGTAATCATAACTAAGATATTAAGAGTTCTGCAAAAATATTATACTTTTTGTTTATCCCACTTAATTCTTGTACAAACTTGCTTGTGTACTCAGTCAATAGGCCATGTCCAACTCAGGCTCTTCTGCCCATGGGATTTCTCAGGCAAGACTACCAGGGTGGGTTGCTATTTACTCTCTAGGGGACCTTCCCAACCCAAGGATTGAACCCATGGCTCCTTCATTGGCAGGTGGATTCTTTATCACTGAGCCACCAAGGAAGCCCAAGAATTTAATAGTCCATATATCAAATGTCACCCTAAATTTAACAATCTTTCCTGAGAGGTACAGGAAGATCTCTGTGTCTTAGGGTTGCCTACCTTGACTGACAGAGAAATGGACAGTAAAAAAAGTTTTGAGTACATACCCCTAAGATACCTGTTTATGAATTATATATAAGAACTACTCCTTACTTATTAAATTGAATATTAGTAAAGCTTAATTTCTATTTTTTAAAGAAAAAATAAGCCATAATATTTTTTTCCTATAATACACTGGATCACCTTGTACAGCATAATCAAGAAAATTAGAGAATTAAAAAAGAAGAAAACAAAAGGGGAAGGTTTTTGCTCTTTATGATATATCCTCACTCTACTGCTTCTTGAAACTCAGAGACTCTGAACACTGTCTCATTTTTAAGCCAAAACAATCTTGAGAAAGTACAACAAAGTTGAAAGTATCAGGCTGCCAGACTTGACACTAAACTACAAAGCTATCGTAACCAAAACACTATGGTATTGGAACAAAAACGGACACGTGGGTCAATGAAACAGAACAGAGATCACAGAAATAAACCAACGCTCACAGGGTCTATTGATCTATGACAGAGGAGGCAAGAATAAACGATAGGGAAAAGAGTATCTTTAATGAATAGTGTTTGGAAAATTGGACAGCTACATGCAAATGAATGAAAGTGTACCACTTTCTCATGTTATATAAAAAAATAAGCTCAAAATGGATAAAAACTTAAATATAAGACCTGAAAGCATAGAACTCCTAAAAAAAAATAATTACAGGCAGTAATCTCTTTGACATTAGTCTTACCAATTTTTTTTGGATATACCTGCTCAGGAAAGGGCAACAAAGAAGCAAAAATAAACAAATGGAACTATATATAAAGCTAAAAAGCTTTTTGAACAACAAAGGAAACTACCAACAAAACAAAAAAGTAACACTGATTTGGAGAAGATACTTGCAAATGATATTTCTGATAAGGGGTTGGTACCCAAAATGTATAAAGAACTCATAGAACTCAATGTCAAAAAAATAAACAACCTGATTAAAAAATACATAGAGAACCTAAATAGGCATTTTTCAAAGAAGACATACAGATGGCCAATATGCACATGAAAAATGTTAACATCATGAATCAGCAGGGAAATGCAAATCAAAACCACAATGAGATTATCACCTCACACCAGTTAGAATGGCTATCAAAAAGACAAGAAACGACCCAATCAAACAATGGGCCAAAGAACTAAATAGACATTTCTCCAAAGAAGACATACAGATGGCTAACAAACACATGAAAAGATGCTCAACATCACTCATTATCAGAGAAATGCAAATCAAAGCCACAATGAGGTACCATTTCACGCCAGTGAGAACGGCTGCGATCCAAAAGTCTACAAGCAATAAATGCTGGAGAGGGTGTGGAGAAAAGGGAACCCTCTTACACTGTTGGTGGGAATGCAAACTAGTACAGCCACTATGGAGAACAGTGTGGAGATTCCTTAAAAAACTGGAAATAGAACTGCCATACGACCCAGCAATCCCACTGCTGGGCATATACACTGAGGAAACCAGAATTGAAAGAGACACATGTACCCCAATGTTCATCACAGCACTGTTTATAATAGCCAGGACATGGAAGCAACCTAGATGTCCATCAGCAGACGAATGGATAAGAAAGCTGTGGTACATATACACAATGGAGTATTACTCAGCCATTAAGAAGAATATATTTGAATCAGTTCTAATGAGGTAGATGAAGCTGGAGCCTATTATACAGAGTGAAGTAAGCCAGAAAGAAAAACACCAATACAGTATACTAACGCATATATATATAGAATTTAGAAAGATGGTAATGACAACCCTGTATGCGAGACAACAAAAGAGACACAGATGTATAGAACAGTCTTTTGGACTCTGTGGGAGAGGGAAGGGGGAGAATGGCATTAAAACATGTATAATATCATATAAGAAATGAATCGCCAGTCCAGGTTCAATGCAGGATACTGGAAGCTTGGGGCTGGTGCACTGGGATGACCCAGAGGGATGGTATGGGGAGGGAGGTGGGAGGAGGGTTCAGGATGGGGAACACGTGTACACCCGTGGCGGATGCATGTTGATGTATGGCAAAACCAATACAATATTGTAAAGTAAAAATAAATAAATAAATAAAAAGAAAGACAAGAAACAACAAGTGGTGGTGAGAAGGTGGGCAAAAAGGGAAGCACTGTGCGTGGACATTGAGAATGTAAATCTGTGCAGCCATTATGGAAAATAGTATGAAGATTACTCAAAAAACTAAAAATAGAACTACCATATGATCCAGGAATTCTACTTCTACTTCAACAGAAACAGTAAATCAAAAATATATATATATATGTATCCCTCCTTTCATTGCACCACTATTTACAACAGCCAAGATATGGAAGCAACCTAAATGTTTATCATCAGATAAATGAATTTAAAAAATACTATACACTGACGCACACATACAAAGGAAGACAACTCAGCCATAAAAAAGAATGAAACCTTCTCAGTGGCAGCAACACAGAAAAACTGAAGGATACTGTGCTAAGTGAAATAAGTCAGACAGAGAAAAATGCGTACGTATGATTTCACTTATACATAGAATCTACAAAACAAAGCAAACGAACAAACAAAACAGAAACAGACTCACAGACATGGAGAACAAACAAGTGGCTGTCAAACAGTAGAGAGGTGATTGTGGGAGGATGGACAGACAAAGTCAGTAAAGGGAATTAAGTGTGAACTTCCAGTTATAAAATAAATATATCACAGGGAGGTAAATGAACCTATAGAGAATACAGTCAATGATACCATAACAAATTTGTATTGTGACAGATGAAAGCTGGATTATTGTGGTGATCATTTCATAATCTATAAAAAACATCAAATCACTATGTTGTACACCTGAAACAAATGTAATACTATATATTAATTATATGCTGCTGTGCTGTGCTTAGTCACTCAGTCGTGTCCAACTTTTTGTGACCACACGGACTGTAGCCCACCAGGTCCCTCTATCCATGGGGACTTTCCAGGCAAGAATACCAGAGTGGGTTGCCATTCCCTCCTCCAGGGGATCCTCCCAACCCAGGGATTGAACCTAGGTTTCCCGCATTGCAGGTGGATTCTTTACTGTCTGAGCCACCAAAGAAGCTCAAGAATACTGCAGTGAGGAGCATACTATCCCTTCTCCAAGGGATCTTCCTGACCCAGGAATCAAACTGGGGTTTCCTGTATTGCAGGCAGATTGAAGCTACCAGGGAAGCCCATATTAATTATAACTCGATTTAAAAAGAAAAAGAAAGATGGTTAGAATCCTGAACTCACCACCTGTGGTGACTAAAGGGTAATCTGCAGCTTCCGGGAGGGGAAAAAAAAAAGGAAGAAAGGAAAGAAAGACGAGGAAAGGTGGAGAGAGGGAGAGGGAAAGAAGTGATGAGAAGAGACAAGAAGAGAAAAAAGAAAAGAATCAGAAATTTCCCAAATTGAGTATGCTAATCACAAAAGGTAAAATGGTGTTATTTCTGGGAATGCTCTTCAATGGTTACCCAAATTATTTTTTTAGTGACAGTAGAATTATTTTCTTCCTCTAGTAAAAGTTTTTTGCAAATAAATCAAACAGGTTGGGAGGAAAAAAACAATACTGTCTCAACCTGTTAATGTTCCTTTTTTGCTATCACGAATAAAATTTTCCCCCTACTTGATCTATTTTAAAGGAAAGTTTTAAAATGTTGCTCTCAGGTGCAAAGATGGGTCAAGGATCCTGCTCTAGGACACATTAGGGAGGGGTGTGAGACCACCCCAAGAGGGAAGAAGTAGTTCTGTGCCTTGCTGGTGCACAGGGGCCTGGAGAGTGGTTAGAACAGGTCTAGAAGGTGGACAGACCCCCTTAAGAGGCATGTAGTGTGTGCTCACGGGGGTTTTCCTCTAGAAATCAGAAGGAAAGTAAGTGCTGGGTTAGTCATCCCTTCCAACAGGAATAAAACCAAAGAAAGGGGCTGTTACAGATCTCACAGGTGAAAAAATGACAAAAGGCCCACATTTAAGTACGTCATCTCCCAGTTGCAGCACTGCCAGACCAGTTCTTCCATTTGTAACATGGATACCAGAAAGTATTATCACTTCCTTTTGTAATCCTTTTGTAAGCTGATAGATACGCCCAACCAACCTTATAATTCTTTAAAACACATTTTAAGTCAAACTAGAAAACAGAACAATACTATAAAGCAAGGCTCATATATGTGTCTGCCGAGAGAGGAAAAATGCTTGGGTATTTACAAAATGACATGAAGGGATGTGCTGGTGAACTGAAACTGGACTCAAGGGATGTGTGGTCTGGTGGTTTCAGTTTTTTTTAACTTACGTCGCTGAGCCTTTCCCGGGAGCTGCTCCTGTGGAAGCCTTTGGATTCTCCACTGGCGCTTTCACTGTCACTGTCCCTGCAGCTGTTCTGCCCTGGCTTGAGCTGAAGGAAGAAGAAAAGAGAAAAAAGAAAAGTGTCAGTGGTCTCCTCACACAACTGCTCCTTCACCCTTATTCTTTAAGCCTTGTCAAAAATGAACAATTTAAGGTCCTGGTCTTCAGCATTTTTCTCAGCTTCTGAATAGGGCCAGGCAAGCTGCTGTAGAAAGAAATATGGGGGATAAGATAAGTAAAACATTTAGCATAAAATGTCAATGTAGATAAAAAGACCTGAGCAAGCCTTAAATAAACACTTGAAAAGTCTAACATGAATCTTGGAGGGTAATCTTCCCTGAGATTTTTCCAATCCAGGTTTCACCAGCTATGATTTCCATCTTATTCTCTCTGTCCTCTTATGGAGAGAAAAAAAAAAAAAAAGAACCAACAAAGAGAACAAAAAACAAGTTTTTCTTTTCCTAAGAGAAAATGATGAGATTCTTTATATTATCCTTTAACCACTAGGGAGACAATGACCCTGTTTTTCAAGATAATATTCTAAAGGTATTTTAAAATACCAAATTAAGACCAATAGCTTAAGTAAATTAAGTCAACATCCATTCAACAACTATGTATTAAGTATAACATCTGAGCCTGAGAGTAAAAACTAGAGATATGGTGCTTATTGACCAACTTAAATAGTCTCTGCTGTTTCATAGCTTTACAAAGCTGGTACCAGTTTCTACACATTTACTGGCTCTGATTTTCATGTACAGGATGTTGGACACATTTACCCAGATCTGATTTTCCATTCAAAATTAACAAACACACAGAACAGCAAACCACGAATCTATATAAGAGTGAGTCAAATTCACATGGACCATTAGTCTGTGATGTTATCACCAACCACGTTTGCAGAGAACCCAAGCAATGTGATGCAAGTTACAACACGGAGCCCCTTTACAATGTGCTCACTCTAGCAAGAGAAAGACAGAGCAGGATAAACAGAGACAGCAACACAATGAAATATATACACGCTAAATGAAAACCAGAAACGAGCCAGTGGTGTTCGGAGGAAAGGTAATTTCTGAAGTCTTGAACTGTAAAAAAAAGATTAAGCACCCATGGCTGAAAGGAGAGAGAAAGATATTCTTTATGAGAGAAAGTCAAAAAGAAAAGGCAGGGAAACCAACATGCTAGGAAATGATCAGGAGTCTTATCGGAATTTAAAACAACAACAACTTCTTCTGTGAGGAGATAGGAAGAGGGGGGCATGGGTTAGAAAATGGGAAATGTCAAACAGAACACAAGCCCCTTATTTCTGGGTAGCAAGGAACTTCAGAGAGTAGAACAGGTAACAGGTACCAAACATCTTGGCTGCAGGCTTTCATGTGGCTCTGGGACCATGGGGGAAGAGGAACCAAGATGAACGGAGAATGAAATCAAATCAGCATTTCTTGTAGCTTTAATGTGCCTCTTTAAAGACTACAGTTCAGGCCTGACTTTTGGTCATACCATCTAATCAGCTATTCCCAAATCCCCGCTATGTAAAACGCATTCTTTTTTTTTATTTCAACATTTCTACAAATCCACTTTTATCATTTCCTTCTAAAATCCCTTTCTCCAGGAAGTCTTCTCTAATGGAACCAAGAAAAATGATCCTAATTTTATTCTGTATCCTCCTGAGCCCTTAAGTACTTAGTTTCCTCCTAAGTTACTGTTAAACCTGCTAATTCTAAGTTAATTCAGATGCAAGCTATATGAGCCTTTTCTTATTACTATGGTATAAAAGTTCAGAATACTGTCATTCTCTTCAAGTTTTCATTTTTATACTTGTAATAAAGGGGAATTTAACCTAAAATGAACATCACTTCCTTTCAATTTCCTGAACATGTCAAGTCCATTCCTGGCCTGTACTTTTTCACACTAGATTTTCTCAGTCTGGAATGCTCACTCTCATTCTCTCTGCACTTTTCAGGTCAAAGTTTTTTTTTGAAGCTCAGATATTATCTCTTCCACCATGGTCTTTAAAGCGTTCTTTCTCTATATATTTATTTTTTGACATATGCTTTCAAAGTCTAGCAAGCATCTCATTTTTCATTAAATGCCTTTTATAATTGTGATATATTTTATCAAGTTTTAAAAGACCTGCATTAAATATATTTATACTAATGATAAAATCTGTGTGTGGAATGTAATTCATAAACAACGTCAGAACTCTTATCTCATTGGATCTCTGAGTTAAGTAGAGGCAGGTAAAACTAGCTCCAATGTGTGGAATGGAAAAAAATAAATAAATAAAGGAAATCTGCTCAGAATTAGCAAACAGATTGAGGACTAACCCCATGTCTCTACTGCCTACTGCTATCTTCATTGTAATTCACAGTGCTTGTTTAAATGTTTACATTTAACCTGGAAATAATGATTCTGTGGTAGACCAGTATTCTCCCACAGAATTTATTTTCAATACATCTGTGGTAACTAACTGTATTCACAAAGAAATCTTATTAGGTAACATTTGATCAAATAATGTTTATAAAAACTAAGTCCTCCAACTTAGAGGAGAAATAAACATCAAACTGGGAATTCAGAGAATAAGAAAATCAAGACTTTTCCTAATGCTCAAATGGCTTAACAAAATCTGGACTTTCCTTTTGGGTCTCTTCCACGTTTCTTCATGGAAGGAAAAGGATGACTTCAACAAGGTCCAACAAGAGACCCCAGTGGCCCTGATGTAAATTATCTGACTAAATGTTGATCTAGGCTAAGAGCAAAACCCAAGAAAAACTCAGAGGAAGCAGCTTACCAGCCTTCCTTATGTCCTGCCAGCAAAAGCACTTCAGTGAATTCTCTTCAGAGAGCCTTACATAAAATCCACCCCCATACCACCCCTTTCACCTCCAAAGCCAGGCTCAAGTTTAAAGGAAACTTAGGATTTTAAGCTGTCAGACAGCTCAATATTTCAAAGATACAGACTGACTACAGTAAGTACTAAAGCTAACCCACAAGATTTCAGGCAAAGAAGTATTCCTTCCTAATCCCATGAATACATTTAAGACTGGCATTTTCAACCACATCCAATGGATCATTCGGGGTAGCATAACTAACTCCGAAGTTGTAATCCTTCACCTGAAATTCCCAGCTATTACCTACAACCAAGAAACATTACAAAGGCCAGGTGCTGGCTTAAACATTTAAAGACCTAAGAAAAATCAATCTGCATGCATTGATTTCTCCTAGCATTCACAGCAGCTCTAAGAAAGTTTCTGCTATAAATGATGCAATGAAATTTTTTACTATCAGTCTTAAGATATCTAAGGACCTCACTTATTTAAAAATTACTACAATTCACTCTAGCTTTAGAAGTTTCTACCAATTAGGTATAATATAGTTTAAGAATCAGAACTAGAAAAAAAAAAAGTGAAAGGAAGCTAGCATCTAGAATGAGTGGCTATAATACTAGCAGGATTATCATCTTTTGTAAAATATAAGAAGCCAGTGTGTTTTCATTAGATTTCGTAGGCAGCAGTATATTTACCATGCTCTGAAACTGTGTTGTCATTACAGAGTTAACTATTATTAATGACTAATTAGGAAAATAACAATACATGGTTTTATTACAGCTAATGAACATGTAACAGAGTCCCACTGCCCCAGACTGAGGGAAGGTGAAGCAATTCTATGCACACCTGGCAAGATTTGAGAGCCAGGCTGTGCCATTCTTTTCAGTGTATGTATGGAGAGTTCCACAGATGCAAGATGTTCAGAAGGTGTCATTAACCCTTCAAACAAAACTCACAAAGGGATGAAGTATGTGAGAAGATACCTAAGCCCAGAACTCTAGATGACCGATGTGACTGACTGACGCAGTGCCATGCATAAGAACAGCTGAAAGTAATCTCCTACCCCAGTTTTGGTTCCTCAAAGCACCATAAATCTTATCTTGGACTGCTGAGTATTCCTGCAGGGATCTAAATGAACAACATACAACATTTCTTGAAGGTGCCAATAAGCACCAAATCTCCTGTTCAATGATATTTTAAAATATACCTCCACTAACATCAAAACAGTTGAGTATTTAATCTCATAAAACTGGTGTTTTATTTTTCCCATATAAAACTGTCCCCAAGTGGAGAAAGTTTCATAGATTGAGTGGCATTTGACTGTTTTATTTCTTAGGCTTTAAAAGGTATTTTGGAGGAGAGGCACAGAACCAAAGTAAATAACTTAATGAAAAGGTTGGACACGTCCAAACAAGCTAGCGGGAAATAACCAGTACAAACAAAATTACAAAGTTGAATAGAAAAAACTTGTTTTTAAGAAATAAATGTTGTACTTTTAAACACATAATAATAACATGTGACAGAAACAAAAATTAAATTCTGGAAACTAGGGTAGTACAAGGAATTTGTGTGAAATTTCTCTGGGATCACAGAATCAGAAGATATACTGTTATTGTTTTCAACAGTTAGAGGAAGAATTTTAAGGATTTCATAATCATAAAATAATCACTAGTAAAATTTAAATACTAAAGTTATTTGCTTTCTAAGTTACTATCAAATGTAAAATAATAAAAATCATAATTATCAGAAACAGAAAAAAAAATAAGGGAAATAGCAAGAAAGCAAGAATATGGCTAAGTATATTAGTTATTATACCAATAACATTCATGGATTAAGCTCCTTTTTTTTTAAAGGCAAAGATATCTAGTTTGTATTAGGTAAAGTAAAAAAAAAAAATGTATTTGTTGGTCATAAAGCACTCCTAAATTTTAAAAGAGAAAAAAAGACAAAATATTAGAAATAAATGGCTAAATCATATGCCAATCATTTTGTAGCAATAAAAGGTATAGTATTTACCTTTTACACTTCTTTTCTTTATAAAAGGAAATCAACAGGAGTTAAAAAACTTTAGCATGCTACTTACACTAAGAAAATAAAACAGCAGAAAGGGACCCAGGGGTTAAGGGTTACAGAACTCAGTTTGACTCAAGTAATACATATTCAATTAGGTAACTTATATAGACCACATCTTCCAGAGCATCCAGGGGACGTTACCACAAACTGAAAATGAAGTAAGCTACAACGAATATCAAGGTATTAAAATTCAGAAACTACATGAACAGCCTTCTGGATAGTAAAAATTAATGACATTTTAAACTGAATATCCATATTACCTAGAGATTTTTATTCAATATAAAGATAATAAAAATTCTCTCCACAATGATAACTGAGTCATAGAAAAAATAACAAACACAGCACTTATAAATTAAGAAAGTGAAAATTATAAATACATAAGTAAAACATTTAACAAGATCTGTTAATTCTGTGTTAGAGATTAACTTATGTATTTTCTACCAGATTGGAAGTAACAGAAATAAACAGCCTAACTACAGAGAACAAAAAGTAACACAACAAGAAAAGCAACAGTGGGGAAGAATAGAGAAAGGAGATTACAAAAATAAATACTACATAATGAATTGGAAATTTAAATATTATACAATTAATACATTAAAGTAAAATTGGGACAAATATGAGACATACTTCTTATATATTTAAGAATGAAGAGATAAAAATCAAAACCCAGAAATAATATAATAATACTATGCCAATACAATGTGGAGAAGGCAATGGCAACCCACTCCAGTACTTTTGCCTTGAAAGTCCCATGGATGGAGGAGCCTGGTGGGCTGCAGTCCATGGGGTCGCAAAGAGTTGGACACGACTGAGAGACTTCCCTTTCACTTTTCACTTTCATGCATTGGAGAAGGAAATGGCAACCCGCTCCAGTGTTCTTGCCTGGAGAATCCCAGGGACGGGGGAGCCTGGTGGGCTGCCATCTATGGGGTCGCACAGAGTCGGACAGGACCGAAGCGACTTAGCAATACAATGTAATAATAATATGATTATAATTACAAAAATGTGATAATGAACATATTCTAAATTAAGTAGTAAACAGATTTCTCTATTGATACTGACAAAAATCATACTAAATTAGTTTCAGTTTTTAAAAAACTTTAACAAAATTTGATCCAGAGCTTGGAAAAAAAATAGTAAAGTTAATCTGTGCCCAAATTTGATAGTAAGAAAATAAAAAGAGAACCACATGGATGATCTTAATTTTAAAAAGCTGCAAAATTCTAATGAAAGGCAACAAATTAGACTTAATAATAAATAAAAAATAGCCCACCAAATTCTAATGAATTTTGCAAACGAATGTAAGAATCCACCAATTTTCAAATGGGCACAAGGGAAATTTTGGAGGTGATGGCAAAGTTTAAAAATTGTAGTATGGTGATGGTTGTACATCTCTGTTAATATATTAGACTGATAATGAATAAATTTCATCATATATAATAGAAATATAATGTTATATATAATGAATATTTTAATAGAGCAGTTTATTTTAAAAAGATAAGAATCCATCAGGGTTTCCTGGGTGGCCCAGTAGTATAGAATCCACTTACTAATGCAGGAGCTACAGATTAAATCCCTAGGTCAGGATGATCCTCTGGAGAAGGAAATGGCAACCCATTCCAATTCCCATTTCCAAGCCTGGGAAATCTCATGAACAGAGGACACTGGTGGAATACAGTCCAAGGGGGTCACAGAAGAGTTGGACACAACTTGGCAATTAAACAACAAGAAGTCCCCTGATTTTTATTTTTTA